>NC_051177.1:10907739-11207739 GCF_013339695.2 Rhipicephalus sanguineus
AGAGCTCCCTTTTGCACCCGTTTGCTCGTGTTCATATAACTTGATGCCTTTTCAACAAATCGAGTTGAAAGTTTGCGCTTTTCATGCTTTTGTTATGTGCGTCCTCCCTAAAAATATGTACCTGTAACTTTACCACAGTTTAAAGGGGCCCTGCGACACAATTTGAGCATGCCTTTTTCATCGGTTGTTCTGGCACTGTGGAATGCACCGATATTGTTGCGCAAGTGGTAACGCCGAAATCGAAGCGGTTATAATTTTAATTCACGGGATAAACTACCTTGATTTCGCACTATGGCGACACACATCGGCTATTTCTGTTACAGGAAGTGACGTTATGTCATGTGACAGTGACGACAAAGACCGTTCGTTTTTGATTGGCTTGACGCGACACGTGATGTGCAATATTCATATGGTGGTAGCTAGGCCATACTACGGAGGTCTAAGAGGAGCAAAACCCCTTTTTATGCTTTCTCAGAAACAAATGATTCCTGTTTCTAACTGATATATTTTCAAAACAACGAACACGACGCTAGGTGCGTTGCGGAATGGTAATCAAACGATACTCTTCCGCGTTTTGTCTTTTGCGGCATCGAGCGACACCGGCCCCACCGGCACCTGCGAAACACGCAACGCTCAGTTCGGCGCGATGCTGTCAACGAAAAAAAAAATTCCAAACGCTTACTGGCCGACGCCTTCCGCGTCATCGGGCGTTAGCGTTTCGTCTGGGCCCATGGAGCCATCCTCGCGTTGCGCGGGGCTCAGCGACGCACTTTCAATATGCAATGGCGTGCACGACATGCAAGCAATCACTGCGTCGCAAGAGCTCGCGCTCGAGGTCTGTTAGGTCTTCCAGACTCATTTTGTGCACTACACGACAAATCATGGGAGCGTCTGCTAGCTGACGGATGTGGTTTGTCGTAAGCATGGTAACAACGCCGTCAAAAAGAGGTGTAGCAATGTACTGTGCGAAGGCCACCATGAGGTGACATTTCCGGTATGTCTTTATAAGACGCGCGCAGTGATTGGAACCGGTCTTTGACGTCAGCGGGAGAGTGAAATCCGAAAAAAACGTTTCTCGTCGTCGTCTGCTTGAGTTTTGAACTTTGAGGACTAATAACTTCACTTTTCGTGCACCAATTTGCATAATTCTTTTTGCGTTCGTCTCGGCATTCATAACTACACGCATTTGCGGTGCTAAATAGGGCAGTCGCAAAAGTGTCGCAGGGCCCCTTTAACAATTATACAAAACCAAATAGCCCGGTACCTCACCTTGTTGAGTAATCGATTAGCTTTCAGTTTTTTCTCGGTAATCCGTTAGTTTTTTTTAAAGGTAATTGTAATCGCTGACGCTCTTTCACTGTAATGCGTACAAGTCTGTTCCCGACCCAGTTTTTTTTTTCACTTGAGCTTCACAGCACTAATATCGACATCATTGGAAGAGTAATAGAAAAGCTCGTGTTCAGGCCGTTTCTGAAAAGTCCTCAAATGATTTTAAACATCATAAAAACGGTTTTATTGTCGCCAACGGTTACCTGTATGCTATGTGTTGTAATGAAAAATTATTCACGCGAAGCACTTTGCAAAACGCGAGCAAGATTGGCTACTTCGGCAATAAGCTCAGAAAAAATGAGCAGTTCGCAGCGGATGGCCTGATGCTCTCTTGACTGGCCCGGTGCAGCGGAGGTGTAGGTCACCGCTCATTGCACGTCACTCTAATGTGGTGTGACGTCACTAAAACTTTCGTTAGCTTCCTACACAGTGACGTCGGTGTCAGTCGCGCTAGAGATGGGTTTCGATCGCGAGAATGAGCATTTATACAGACTTTGGAAGTGAGTTAAAATATATTCTAAACGTTTGCTGCATGCAACATTTTGTGCTGAGCGTCCTTGCTTACAGAGAAACCCTACAGCAGGCTTTTTATAGCCTCAAAATTTGGTGACACCACCTCTTTTTCCTAGACCGGCCTGCAGTTCTCTTGTAGCCGAAATGCCATGACATGTTTCCATCAAGGTAGTCAAAACTAAAACTGATATCCCACACTCAGCATGCTTCATAATCATTTCGTGGTTCTGGCGCGTAAAACCCAAGAATTTAATTTTAAAGGAAAATTTCCTCCCTAGCTTCTTCGACCCGCATTCTTTAAGAGCAAAGAAGAATTGTTCTAGGGGCTCGTAGAAAGCCAACAATCAAGCCAAGGAAAGCATAGGTACGTTATTTGTTGATCTTTTTAACTGTAGTGTAATGAATATGACCTAAATTGAAAGGACTTAAATGGGACGAAAAAGCACACTTTCTTTCTGTGGGATTCGAACCCACAACTTACGCATTACGCGTCTGATGCTCTAACAATTAAGCTACGACGAAGGGCGCTCCCTCGTCCACTTTGTTGGGTATTTACGTGAGCTTGAACCCTGGGAGTGTTAGCAAGCGCAAATCATCGCCGTAATTATAAGGTTGCGAGTTCGGATCCCACCGATGGAAAGGGTGTTTTTTCGTCTACTTGGATTCCGTTGCATATGGGTTATAATTATTACATCACAGTTAAAAGAAGCAACAAATAATGTCCCCAATGTTTGGCTTAATTGGCTGTTGGTTTTATAACAAATAACTGAGTCTCTCGAACTATTCTTCTTTCGCACTTTCATAGCAAGGGATTCGTCCTGCCTCGTGACACTTTCTGGCAAAAATAGTGTTTCACACTCGCCGCCTTAGCTACGAGTGGCGCTGGTAACACTCTCAGGGATTAAACGCAGATAGATACCGCACAGAGTGGACGAGGGAGCGCCCTCTCTCGTAATCCTTTAAGGGGCTGTGATGTCCGATTTATGACAAAGATAAACAGGAACAGCAAAGTATGCAAACAACCAAAATAAAGCATTAAAGTAACATATCCAATATACATATGAAAACTAAAAATACAAAATAGAAATAAAACTAACAAAACTTGAAATTATGGTAAATGCAATAAAGCGAATACGGAAACAAAAATACGACGCCCGATGCCACAGACAGTCAATATTTGCAAAACACACACAAAAAAATGCGATCTTCCGTTAGGCTATCTTAACCCAATGAATCAGTTGCCTGAGAAATTTCAAACGAGGACACGTTTATCTTTTCTAAATTGGACATTCCGTCTCGTTGGACATTCAGTCTCGTTGGACATTCCGTCTCGGTTGTACATGCCGTCTCGTTGGACATTCCGTCTCGTTGTACATTCCGTCTCAGTTGGACATTCAGTCTCATTGGACATTCAGTCTCGATGGACATTCCGTCTTGGTTGGATATTCCGTCTCATTGGACATTCAGTCTCGCCGGTCACGTGACCCATTGGACATTCAGTCTCGTTGTACATTCCGTCTCGTTGGACATTCAGGCTCTGAATCGTTTGTGAATAGCAGTACTATCCTAAAAGTCATGCACAAGAGAAAGGGAGGTTTTTGGTACAAATGAGGAACAAACTGGGCCTAGCGTAGTAGAGAACATTGTAGTACACCAGAAGTTATGCTTCAAAGTTGTGAGTAATGGCCACTTGTGGTTACAAAGTGAGTGCAGTTTGGTAGTAAGCATCCAATGCAATAAAGGATGTTAGCGCTGAGGTCCAGATGACTTACTTTTAAAGTAAATGTTTATGACAGACCTTATCAAATGTGTTAGCAAATTCTAAAACAATTCACTCTGTGAATGATGATTGCATCGAGAGAATGATGTAATTTATGAGTAAATATAAAAAAATTAAACTGAGTTTAACTTTGATGTGTATTTTTAAATTCATACGGAGTAGTGTACTCTGCAGTGTAGGGCAATGTAGACGTATATTGATTGCTGAAAAGGTTTTGTTAGAATATTAGAAGGGCACTGGTATTTTCTTCGTAATTTTGAGAACCAGGATGTGAGTGTTTTGTTTCAGCAAATAAATTAGTTTTGCGACACCAGCCACATGAACAATCACTGGAGTAACCACGACATAATCATTCTGGCAAGTAGGACATAGGCAATCATTGCAGGAGACAGAAAATTTTTTCACAAATGCGTCATATTAAGAGGTGCAGTGCATTCTTCATTAGGCACAAGGATAGATATAGCAATGGGTTTTCCAGAATTATATGTTCATCGTGCACGGGTTGATCATAGTCCAAAGTTTTTTAACATTAGTCGTTATAAGGAAACTCAGATTTAGAGTTCTTTAGTGACAGTATATGCGCCAAATGCAGACTTATAAGCAGTTTACAAGTGTTTTGTGGGGTGATACAGGCATTTTTTACAGTTAGATAGCCACTTTCGATGGTCACTGTACCTAGGAGCATCAAAATTTGAGATAATGAAGTAAGATTGAATGTAATTTTTTGTTAGTTCTGGAACTTCAGTGGCGAACATGTCTCAATTCTGCTGGTGCAAAGAATTTTTAAAATTCAGTGTAGAAAAATACAGTTAGCGTGCTATATATGGCAGTAACATTTACTTTTTTTAAATATGTGCACTTTCTTTAGTTTCTCTGCTCTGGAGGTTGAAATAATTGAGAAGCAGCCCAGGGGTCTGTCCGTGGGCTGCTCCTATTTCACACATATATTAAAGACCTTCCACTCAAAGTGTGGTCCAAGATATGCCTTTTTGCAGATGATCGTGTTTTGCACCAACCAATAACAAAATTCATAAGACTGCTCTACTCTCCAGCAAGACATCCTCCTAATCCAGGCATGGTGCAGCAAATCGTGCAGGTTCGATCATCATGCAGTGTGAGTAGGTGCTCCCACACGTCTTTTCATTGGAGTTGTAATTACATAGTGCCTTCCCACTACCAACTAAGAACTACATTTTAGCTCAGTGAGAGGCGTTTAAGTATCTAGGAGTGCATATGTACCTTGTGACTCGTCCTGGAACCATCATATGAATGAGTTAACAAATTCCTGCAAATGGTTACTAGGTAATCTATGCCGAAAGTTGTCTTCAGTACCACCTAGCTGCAGTCAGACGAGCTGCATATAAAACCTCAATCTAAAGTAGAATATGCCTGTAATATTTAGGACAACCATCAAATTAGCATAATTAATTTTCTAGAATCGGTCCAGAAGAAATGTACCAGATTCATTCTTTTGGACTGCTCGTATACAACTGAAGTGTTTCTGCTCTAAAAACAAGGTTGTGTCTTCTCTCACAGGCCTCTTGCCGCAAAAGTGCTCGACAAAATTTTCTTACTATTTTCTTATTCACTGCCCCAGGAGACTAACTCATCATTCCAGCACATCGTTTCTCCCACCACATGCATCAGAATGCTGCTTATCTGCCACGTTCCCATTCTACTACTTATCAATGTTCATAAATTATTTCTGCTTCCTGACAATGTCATGCCCTTCCTCCTGACGATGCCCTAATCACCAGTATATTTCTCGTTTCAAAGCTGTTTTTGAAGATGATCCGTAAAGTTACGAAATCTAACATGACCGGCCATTTTTTTCTGTCTGCCCACCCTTTGTGCAATGTCCCATGTCGGAACCTTTGAGGTATCCTGAATAATTAGGTGAATAAATGAATAAAATGAAGATATGCAGTCTCACTTATAGTAGGTAGGTACATAATCTATGTATCATGGTAGAAGGTCAAAACAAGGTCAAGGTTGGGTGTATACTCGCAACATCAGATGGTACACGTGTCGGTTGTGTTACTATTTGTGATAATGAAAAAACTCGGCACTAGTATTACTCCTTAGCTTACGACTGAAAAGAGAGAGCGGAGGAGGATGATCGTTCCAGGTTGTGTTTGTAAGATTGAAATCACCCAGGAGTAGAATATAGATTACGAAAGAAATCACATGTGAACAAGGTTAATACTATCATATAGCTAATTGAAGAATATAGGTGTGGTGGAGGGTGAGCAATAACGCATGGTATATATGATGAAACTATTTATGACTACGACATACATATGGCCAGACAGCTTCCAGATCCTTGCTTGAATACATAATAAAAGATGTAGTGTCATTCGCAATTGCCAACACGGCACCACTTCCTCTGCATGCAGCACAATTGTAGCAAGGAACAGAAAACTGCACGGCACCATTGAATACTTCTGTTGTAGTGACATGTGCGCACAAGCAAATTAAAGTAAGCATGATCATTTTCATAAAGCATGTGTTGATTGCAGACAATAACAAATGATATAGTTACAGACCCACTTAATTTTGACGTTGGAGAGAATGTAAAACTGAAACTTGAGGAAGTGAAGGAAATGGGCCAATGCCCCTCTCACTTTCTATGTCGAAGGATGTGGCGGAATGGAGCATGCAGGCTCAACATTATAGCTATGTTACTTAGGTTAAAGAAATAGCACTTGGCAACAAGGCAGATGGTCTGCTCGGGTCGGTATTACTCTGGCAGCCAATCACAGAAGCAAACAATATTGACATCAAGCAACCTTTTTAAATGGTTTTATTTGTCATTTTAGCATCAGTTCAATAAATGATCAGGCTTTTCATGTTCCACTTCAACAAACCAATGAAGGACATATAAATGTATACCAATACTCGATTGTAACGCAACTACAATTGCAACACGAGGGGTGACTTTTTATTGCACCCCGGAAGAAAAAATATGTATTTTGTGTGTATTTTGGTCTTCGATTGTAATGCGAGGGTCGACATGAGGTAGCGAAAATCTTGAAAAAAAACTTGCATTACATTCCAGTAAATATGGTATGCACAATATTGTTTTTGCAGTTATCGCTTTACTTTGTTTACATGAAAATTTTGTAGCGTCATTACTTGTAGCTACATGAAGGAGCAGTGGCGGCTGACATTATAGGGCATGGGAGGGGTTTCAATGCAGAACCAGTTGTACGTTTACTGTTCAGAAGTGACTTATGATAGCATATCGGAAAATTAATTGAAACGCTTGGGAGAGGCCTGGCTCGTATTAAATGTTATCGATTTGCCTTGTGTGGTATATGTGTAGTAATAAAAAAAATCTTAGCTTATACAGATGTCTTAAGCTTGAATTAACTGCATAGAGACAGTTTTCAACATGGTTGTAGCATTGCATCATAAAAATTTTCTTACCTGGTGTCCTTTTAATAGCTCACAACTGATCTGTTCAATCGACGTCAATTTATATGCAGAGGATCACAGCACTATGTGCGTGTGCATGTGTGTGTGTGTGTGTGTGTGTTGCATCATAGTCATGATGCAATATGATTCTATTATGCATATATTCCATCATAGAATAGTCTCCCGATTAAAATTAATTTATCAACTATACCATGGTCACTTCAAAATACCATCCGAACGTTACACAATTGCCCCGTCCGTGTGCTTTGATCATACTCATCACAAAAAGACAGTTAGGCAACCATTAAGTCACCTCAACGTGCATCACTATTCATTATTCCCTCATGCTCTTTCATTGTGGAACAAGTTACCGGAAGAAGTGGTTAATGCTGACCCAACACAATCGTTTGCCCATCTTGTCACTAACCTTTCTCTTGATTTTTAAAATGCTCTTATATATTATTTATGTTCCTCATTGATGTTGAGAGTTTTTGTATTTTTGCACCTTGTATTTTTTGGTATATATTACGTTTGTGATATTGCCATTGACATATTGTACCCACTCCTGCTTACTCTTCTGTTGATGTGAGACTGTTTGCGGATGACAGTGATATTCACTGGGGTAAAAAGTGTTGCTAACCACGTCTTGTTCAATGATGCTTTCTGTTCTGTTGACGAATGGTGTGAAAAATGGAACATGAAAATCAGTTTCAACAAGACTAACTGTTGGTCGATATCAAATAAGAAAGTGCCACTGCCGTTTACGTGTAAAATAAAAAATAAAGAAGTTAAGTGATCAAGTCAGATAAAATATCTGGGTGTTACAATTACTTATAATCTAACCTGCAACAAGCATATTAAAAATACTTGTGCTTTGTCTGAATGTAAGCTGGGTGTTCTAAGGTGAAAGTTAAGAGATGCCACACCTGAAACAAAGCTGACAGCTTATAAAACCGGAGTGCGGCAAACTCCAGAGTATGCTAGTATAATCTGGGATCCATACAGTCAAACGCTAGCTGATGAGCTAGAACAGATGCAACAAGTGGCAGCCAGATTTTATTATTCATACTACCAGATCACACAGTATTACTTCACAGGGCTAACCTCCAGACGCTGTCTACGTGCAGAGAAATCACATGCTTGAAGTTCCAGGACAAGCTGTATATTAAAACACTAAACATAGAGATCTTACCTTGTACATGCACCCTCTAGCCAGAGTGTCACTGCGTATCAATCATCCATGTGCTATTTTACCCTATACTATAAAAATTGATGTATTAAAGTTTTAGGTTCTGCACCGTACAATTATCGAATGGAACAAGCTCATGGGAGACTTAAGGCCCGGTCGGCGAAAGCTCTGCAGCACTATCAATAAAGTTGTTAGCAACCAAACAAGCTCGATTCCAGTGTATTTGTTGATTGTCAATGAGCAAGAGTTTTTCAGCAACATTTGAAACTGCAGACTTTGTGTATGGTATTGTATAATATCTTTTACCACCCCTGTAACAGCCTGTGCTGGCTTACAGTATTGTCAAAAAAAAAACACACACGCACACTTATATACATACATGCATTACATCTATGACACAGCACCTGTGTCGTGTTTTAATCATCAAATCTAGTGTTCCACTCTTGCACTGTTCAAAGAAGTCTTTTTAGTGCCCTCACGGAGGCCTCCACAATCAAACTGCATTTTGTGGACTCAAGTATATCAGGCATTCCTGCGGTTGTCCTCAGCACACCCTACAGGACAAGGATATTTTGGTCATTTCAGGACGTCCTGAGGATGTGTTGTGTTTCCTGAGGAGGTACGTATCAGCGCATGACCAATGCATGCAATCCGTTCTTTGTGCAGCCTTATTTTATCTCCAAAAAATCACGTGATGGCAATATCAGGCGGTGAAGTTGAACCTTTTTGGAGTAACTCTAGGCCTTTTCATAAATCACAGTGCCATGTCCTCCTCTGGGAGAGAAGTGCAAGGAGATATGACAGAAGAAAATGTCGGCCTCTTGAATCACCTGTGATGCCAAGCACAGCAATATTCAGTCGCGCAGTACGTGCTGTGCATTACACAAACTATTCTTTAATTGTTCGCACTGCTTCATTCACGAAGCTTGAAATACAGTATGCCTTTTTAAGGTGAAGCTTGTATTGGCTCACAAGTGTCGATGTCGTCAGCATTAGATGTACAAAAAAATAATCATAGTGAAGGCAGTGTATGAGCACGTATTTCTTCTCTTGTGTTTCGAACGTTCAATGGAACTTCATTTAATTACCAAGCCTTGCATGTCTTAGTAGTTTGGTAACATGTGTGATTTCACTGTGGTTGTTTTCCTTACTTTTTTGTTCATTCCTTTTGTTCTAAATGTTCTACTTTTCTGTGTGGAAAACTGCCTCGTCCTTTCCTGATCTGAGGCCCTGCCTCAATCAAACCAGCTAACCTGCATTACAGACATTCACCTCCATTTAAGTTTGCGCAAATAAACTGTATAAATCACACACTATATATTTATTTTGTAGTTAGGGATAAAAACAAGCGGAAGTAATAAATTAGCACTCTAAAATATGCAAAGAAATATACGATTGCTGAACAGGATTAGTGCGGCAGTGATTCCACCCGTGCACCGTCGTGTGCTAAGCGGTATATTCACAGTGCCATCCTGATAAAATCAATGCAAATTGCATCAAATAGAGTCTCGGATGTCATAGAGACACTCTGCACACACTCCAGAAAGGGAATGGGTAATTATTCCAACTGTTATTTCTTTCTTTGCCTTTCTTTCCTATTTTCTTTTTCTCTTTAGCTGTCTTGCTGTGTCTTGGTTTCTATATATGTCTCAGTGCAGTCGGTCTCTCACCTTCTATGTTTTCGTCTATTTCTTCTATCTGTTACTTCTTTCACTCCCCCCCCCTCTCTCTATTGTCGGTCTCTCGCCTAATACCTGTTTCTCTGTTGCTTTGAAACTCTTTCTCCGTCTGTTTCTTCGGTGCATTTCTGTCTTTTTCTCTCTCTCTATTCCCTTGCTTATCTCTATTTTTTTTCTCTTTATCTTTTTTTTCTATGTCTTTGGTTGTCTCCCTCTCTCTGTGCAGTTGGTTTTGTCGCCTTCTATCTTTTTTTTTCTCTGTTGCTTTTCTTTCTATTTCTCAGTTTCTATGTTCTCTCTCTCTATGTGTAGTCGCTTTCTCGCCTTCTAACTTTTTTCTCTGTCTCTTCCCTTTCTGTCTATTTGTCTGTTTCTATTTTTTCTCTCCCTCTGTGCTCGTTCTCCCATCTTCATTTTCTTCCTGGTAACCCTCATGCCTCTCTCCTTCTCACCCTCACTTTCCTTTCTAATAACCTTGCTGTATATATTGCATATACTATTCAAGGCTATGCTCTCCTCTGCAAGCGGGCCTGGATAGCCGAGTCGTTATGGTGCTCGCCTTCAAATAGTTAGTTCCCTGGTTGGAATCTCGCCTCGACAAAATTTCTTTTTTCGCCAAGAATTTTTTGTTCTCTTTCCTTCTATTTTTTTCTGTTTATTTTCTCTCTCTCTCTCTCTGTGCTATGGTTCTCTCGCTCATGAAGTTATTGCATCGTTTGCCAGACAAATCGGCACGCATCTTCTGGTAAAAAAGCAGAAGAGGAAGAAGGCGACGGCGACGACGAAGATGGCACGTGCTGGTTCATGATGATGATCATTTTCTATCTACAGCACACGGCCAACCTCGACTTTAACAGCTGTGCTGTAAAAGGGTGGTTTTTCGCAGGTGGGGCCCATCTTCCAAAGCCACACTGGCCCAGGGTTGCCAGTTAGCTTCGCAGTAGTCATTCAAATAGTTGTGCCTCCCCAAACTACCACTAATTTGTGTGCATATAATGGACGACAATGAAGGCGTGGCTAAGCTTGTTGCTGGCCTATCACCAGCCTTGTTGCAATTCTTTTAAACATACGAGGGCTATGTTTGTTTTCAAGTTCTAATTCGTTGAAGGTCAAAACCACAGTGAAATTAAAGACGCTTATGTTTGGAACATGTAGAAACACTTTCCAGTTGCCCCTCTACATAGTCGCCACTGCAACTGAGGCATTTATTGTGGCGTTGTGCCAGCATTCTTTATGGCCCCCACATTCAAGACAGCCACCTTTCGGCCAATTCTGTATGCCGCTCACTGTTGTCTACACATTCTGCTTCAATTTTCCTGCACTGTTGCTACACTTTGCTGTCACTCATGAAGGCTTTACCATACACAATACTCATTCAACGATGAATTTCGGCTGTATTGATGCATGCAGAAATCAAATGACACCACGCACGTCACACATAGTGGGGGACTTAATTGTTCGAGGCATGTTTATGTGCCAAGTGTGTGCTCGGAATTCACAACTGCTACCTCGCAAGATCGGAGGACATACGAGAGGTGCTGTGCAACACGTCTGCACACAACGTCAGACTTTCACTATGGCTTTAATCGATTAAGAAACTGATAGGACCTCAAAAAAAAGGAGAAAAAAAATGAGCGCCGCTCTCACGTGCAAGACAGGGTCACTGCAGAGTTGGTGAGCTTTTATCCTCTAAGCTCTCCCTTTCCCAGCCCTTTCACTGTTCTCTCTTTTTCTATCTTTTTTGTTTGTGTGACTTTGTAGTGCTTGCTCTCTCTCTGTTTATTTCTTTCTATCGTTTTCTCTCTTTCTTTCCTTTCTTGCTCGCTCTCTGTAGTCATCCTCTCACCTTCTATCCTTTTCTCTCTTCCCATTCTCTCAATATCTTTTTCTTCTTCCTATTTCTTTCTATTCCCATCACTCTCTGTCCTCATTTGCCCCTCCTCCTTTCCTTTCTCCTTACACACATCTCTACTCCTCATCCTCAGTTTCCGTTTCCCACCCCCTTGCTATACTATATACTATACAAGGCTATGTTATGCTCTGCTAACATGACTGGATAGCCGAGTGGTGACAACCCTTGCCTTCTATTCGTTGGTCCGCAGGTTTGAGTCTCGCCTCGCCAAGAAATGTTTTTGCCGAGAATTTCTCTCTTTTTCTTTCTTTCTCTCTGTCTCTTTCTTTCTCTCTATACTCGTTCTCTCGCCCATCCGAGTTATGGCAGCCTGTGCTGGAGAAATCGGCGCGCCTGTTCTGGGAGCGAAGCGGAAGGGGAAGAAGATGACGAAGAGAGCGTGTGCTGGTTCATGATGATAATTTTCTATCTACGACATATGATAAACCTCAAGCATAACAGCTCTATTGTAACTCTACTCTGCTGTAAAAGAAAAATAGCTTTCAAGCAGATACTTTACTATGCCCTAGCCAAACGCGATGGCATAGTAAAGTATTTGCTTGACCTATCTGCATAGTAAAGTACCTAAAGTAACATAGTTATCTGCGTAGTAAAGTGTCTGCACAGCGTGGCATAAACTTTACTGTGAGTAAAGTTTATGCCACGCTGTGATAAATGTCTCAGTTGGAGTGACGACAGTTTAGAGGTACCTGGAAAGTATGTGTAAGTGTTCCAAATAAAACAGTTTTGAATTTCATTTTGGTTGAAATTTTACGACCAAGTGGACTTTGAAAAAAAAAGGTCGCCCTAATACTTAAGGTTAAAAAGCACATATAGTTGTGATGAATTAGCGGTACAGTCTACACTGAGCCATAGGGGTATGTTATATGTTGTGCTTACTGGTTTGCGTGTACCGCTAGCTATCTCCTTAATATTGGCATAAAGGGAAAGTAAAAATATGCACGTTCACCTGCTTTTTTAAGGTGCCAGCCTTTATGTCTCATGCGGAGGCTGCACCGACAAAATGGTGGCAGAAAACACGGTACAAAAATATGGCACAGATACAGAAAATAATGGTACTAGAAAAAAAAACTGGCAAACTCAAAATGTCCTGAAGTAGAACTGCTGCAACCAAAGCCGTGTCTGAGAACACAAGGTGCCCAACCAAATGGGGAGAGTCGGGATGGCTGGCGACGTGGCGTATGATGCGCCGTCGCTCCTAACTCATTTCTTGTTCACTTGTTATGAACAAAAATTGGCATAGAAAGGTCAGAATGTATGACTGATTGAATGTTAACTTTTACAGCCTATGCCCAATTACATTCGCTATGATTTTGGAATCCTTAGGTAAAACACATCCACACGAATTCTTTGCTTATTATGCAGTAAAAGGAATTGATGCTGAGAAGTGGTGCATGCACCACGTTTAAAAGGCATTTCGCACATGCACTCTGTCATGGCAGAACCTGGCGCAAATAACACCAGAAGCTGTCGGCCACTGTTTGCAACATGTGTTGTGTATAAGACTCCATCGGCAACAAATATGATAAAAAATATTTCATCGCCTTTTCCCTGTTGCCATTGCATGAATAGACACTCTGAATTGTAAGCTGAATTGTAAGCTTTCCATTGCAATAAAAAAACAAGTACGTTACAATTTGGTTGCCTGTCCATTTAAGGTATAGATAAGAACTCCTAGAAATTTTAAAAACAGAAATACAGCATCTCTAGGAAATAATCATGCCCTTCGAATCCACAGAACTCTTAAGAAAGGGTAAGTGGCCATTGTATAGGTGGTAAAATCACTTTCCTAGAGCGAAGTAGCCAGCTGCACTACATAAGCTCTCATGTTGAGTGCTTATAATCTACCAGCAGGGATGAAATTTGTCATACTTTTACACAAGTTTCCTGTTTATTTTGGTGTATTTAACATTTTGAAGCATTCGTAAGCTATTAACAAAATATTCAGTTTTACACATAATGCTTATTGAATCGAATACGACAGTATTCAATTTGATGTGGTATATCATTGAATATTTGCACACCAATAGAATATTTGCAGTGTCGGAATTTTCCTGGTGCGTATAATTCTCCATGTTGGCTTTACGTGTTTCCTAGAGAAAGCTTTGTTCCATGTTTTGGAATAGAAGAGCGAAAACTCGTCGATGTGCTACATCGACAAGCTTTCACTCTTTTATTTCAAAACATGTTTCACCAACTAGCCCAACAGTTCACGCTTCTGTGCCATGATCATAAAACTATTTTAACCAAGCCTTCATAGAGAGTGTTGTACTTGTACATTTGCTTATTGCAAAGCAACTGTATGGTTCACATATATTCATGTTCGACAAGCACAGTTGTGTAGCTAGGTGAATAATATAATGAGCCATCTGGCCTATGACCAATGGGAGGGTGGAGGGTGGAAGAGTGAGGGGGGGAGTTCTTAGGAATGTACTTACAGGCTGTTAAGAGTGGACAGGCAAATCTGTCTTATTGTTGCATGAGTGGCAGAGCATGTCAGTTGAGAATAAATATGAGGTAAGGATTCGAGGCACGGGTGGTGAGAGAATGGCATGTGAACTGTTGGAAGCATTTCATGATGAGGAAGGAGTGATGTGTGTATTAGTGACCCATCTGTTGAAACTCGGAAAGGCAGGAAAGTTTCTTGAGCATTCTCTTGTGATGGTTGTTAATGTTAAATGGCTGTGACGTTGCACCTTGCCCTACTGCGCATGTGTCTGTTCCCTTACATATTTGCTGGCAAAGCCACAAATAAAGATAGATGGAAGTTAACACATATCCTGTGTTTCTTGTCGTGAGTGGTCACTTCTGCATTTTATTACCTCCCTGAAGCTATGCACGTACATCTTGCTGAGTTATAAGCTTTGTTGAACTATTTATTGTACGCGGCATCGTTGACACAAGATGACAACAGGGCATATGCTGAAGCTCCTGTAAGATCACAGGCCGAAGGTAACAAGCAGCTTAACTTTGTTAGGACAAAAAGCGCTGACATTTAGGATATCACTGTTCTCCTATGTTGTAAGTCCTTCAGTGGAGTCTTGTGAGATTAAAATGTGGTGCTCCCACAAAGATTTTTTTCTTTCTGTACTGTAACCAACCTGGAAAACTATGTAGACAATAAGTAAAGGAGATCAGGGTTAGGCCGAATGATGTGATGCCTGACACTGCAAATGAATGCAAGAGTACTTAATTACCATTGTATTGCAAGTGGAATATTATATTCAATATGAACCTCAGCTTGCTTTGCCATGGTGTTCCTGTGGTTGTACACCTTCTTACCACCGTGGCAGGATTGCGAAAACTAACGTCTCTGTCAAAATCTTGTGCAGGTGTGTGACACAAGCAGTCACTGTTTACAACTTCAAGGTACCTCTTACCACCTGTGGCAGTATTGCCAGAACTAACGTCTGTGCCAAATTCTTGTGCAAGTGTGCAAGGGACAAAACAGAAGTGGTCGCTGTTTACGTCTTTAAAGTCCTAAACAAGCACACCAGACCATGAATGTACAGTGTCTGACAGCTCCAGTGGAATACACATCACGATGGCTGGAGCCATCCCTGTGTGGCACCAGCTAGCCTGTGACAAGCTGCATACTTTTGCTTGCGACAACTGTGTGGGAACAAAAAAGGGACACCGCACAAGGAAAGGCTTTTAGGCAATCTTAACGGCTTGCGGTGAGGGAATTCTGAAAAGGTCTGATGTGCCATCTTGCAATAAAGAAGCAACTTTTATACCTAGTCTGTCTTGTGTTAGTAGGAGTCTGATAAACGTCGACAGTACAAGTTCGTGGCTGGGGAAGGATGATGGTGAGGAGATGCCCTCTTGAAACGTTAACCTGCACCCTCCTCCCATCCCCTTCTTGGTGCACTGGAAGTTTTGCCCCTCTAGGTATTAGTTCCTTCAGTGGTGCTCCTGAACGGCTTGCGATTGAGCTTGCTCTTACTACCTGCTTTACCCAAGAACCAATTCTGGTGTTGGATTTTCTTGCTCCGTAGCAATTTTGAATAGAAAAAGAGGCTTCAAACATTACGCAAACAAACAGAGCGTTAAATGATTACCATGGATATTCTGTACACAGACCTGCCCTATACAATTCACTAAAGAGTCCCAAATTATATGCCTGATTAAACTGTAAGAAAGCATGTAGTTTCTTGATGTTATTTTTTTAAACAGTACAATAACCTTGCAAAACCCATAGTGTCATCAGTGGTGCTTGATATACAGTGCATGAAGCCAGTGAATATAAACTGCAATGATGCCACCAGAAGCATTAGCAAAAGTAAATTCACCCTGATATAAACCTCATTCTTCATTATGACTGTCCAGGCATTATTAACAAAGTATATTCAATAATTTCATTACTTCTAATTGCCCCATTTGCATAATCCTATCTCATCCATAGCATGCTGTGAATCCAATAATTATTGACCTATGAGGGGTATTACTAAAGTGGCCAGCTCATTTAAGATACCTGCTAGCCCCAGTGCTAACCTCATTCAATTGGAGGCTTTAATAAGTACTGCAGTTGTGTTAATTCCTTCAAGAAATTTTTAGCATCCCCTTCACAGCTATTTTTTAAAGATTTGATGATGCATATCCCCATCTGATGACAGGCACTTGCCTAATTACCACCCCATCTTTCCAACAAGCAGCCCCTGTAAGATGCTTCAACGCATGCTATCATCGCAGGTCACCATAAGTTTCCTGAAACCACCTTGCTTTTAGTTCTGGCACCGCATGGTTTTCATAAATCATTTTCTTGCAAAGCTCAACTTGCTTCCTTGACAAACTGCACCTATAATTTTTTACCATTCTTCAATAGCTATTTTTCTTGATTACTCGAAAGAACGCAATAATGTGAACCATAAGCTACTACTTTTCAGAGAAAATTAATGAAATATAGATGATCATCTCCTATACCTAGCCTGAGTATATACTTCGTTAATAATCATTTACATTTTGGAGCATATATATGTGATGGCACGAAATCCGGAGTACCACTGGAGTCTGTCATAGGCATTTTGCACTTTTTTAAAGGTGTCATGCAACAATTTTGAATTAATCCTGCAATAAATTAGAAGAATTACTGCCTTTCCAATCGCTTGTCACATTTTTTTTTACAGAGTAAATTGATAAGGGCTCATTACAGAGGCTGGAGTTGGTGGTGATGCTGTCCGCCGCATCACCACTAATGAGACAGAGGACGGCGCGTGTATAATTAAGGCACACACGCGCGCGCGCGTACTATGTGTGCTTCACCGCAATATACTCTGTGCACTTCACCGCATGACACAACTGTGTTGCGGCAATGTTGACTTTTAGAAAGACGTTTAGGTGTCGGGAATCTAAGATAGACAATGCTCCTAACAATAAGATTTCTATTTTATTTCCCTTTTCATTTGTACACAACTACCTAAAGAGACACTGCTTAGAAAACCGGACGCCGGGTGAACGCCTGTTCATTTCCCGTCGCTTCCAGCTTGCGCATTCCATATCTGTCACGCGCAGTTACTCAAGACAAAGCTTAAATAAACGTGTTGGTCCAAGTAATTCGTCCAAATGACAGTCCAACTGATAGCGATCGATCCTCGATCACGCAACACACGCACTTCTACCACACATCCACGCACGCCACAACACTAGTTGTGCATCAAACAGACATTCACAAATCGCATAACACATGGCCTTAATTTCATGCTCGTACAGCTCGTTATCATTGCTTATAGATTTGGCGGCCAACATTTCGGGAGATTGGCGTTACCTGCTAAGCACCGCGGAGAACCTCCCTCCGCTCATAAGCGTCCACTGAACACGGTGATATCGTAGAACTGGCAGAACTAACAAAACGGCAACGACATGCAGATGAATCGCTTTCTACAACACTCTTACACAATGCGACCACGTAGTACGTCCCCACGGGCAGAGGCGGTTCTCGCTAATGCAGACAGCTCACTGTCAAAACCTACACCAACAACCAGCACGGAGAACAAACTACTATAGAGTTTCTCACAGTTAGTGGGAAACTCTATGGTTACCGTACCAACCGTACCCCGTAAACCGCCTAAAAAGTATTTCTAGCCCAGCGATTCAGCGATTCTACCGCCACCTACTTATACACTTCAAGCCAAGTCAAGCCGGTTTTAAGCGGCTATATGGGTGCGCCGAACGCTTTACCCCACCTTTCGTTTCCTGCAACCCGGGCGCAGCAACGCCGGCCTACAAAATAAACACGGAGGCGTGGCAGTACATCCAGCCGCACGCGAATGGCCCATTTGAACCGCGACAGACGTCACGGCTCTGCATTGACCAATCGCGTGCGGTCACGTGCGGTCACGTGTGGATATTTTCAGGTCGAAATGGACGAGCGGGACAGAGAGAAGTCAGCTTTCACATGCCAAAGGGGACTTTTCCAATTCAGGAGAATGTCTTTTGGCTTGGTGGGGGCTCCTGCTACTTATCAGAGGCTAATGGACCAAGTTCTGGGAGATGCAAAGTGGCAGCACGCCCTCGCATATCTAGACGACATAGTGGTTTACTCGAAGACGTTCCATGAGCACTTGCGCCACTTAAGAGACGTTCTAGAAAGGCTGAGGTCTGCGGGCATCACTCTGAACCCGAACAAAGCTCAGATAGCGGCGACCCGAATAACATTGTTGGGATTCACGCTTGACGAGGGTCGCATTTTGCCGAATAAGGGTAAGCTCGAAGCAATAGTCAGCTATCCGTCGCCGAAAGACATCGGCGAGCTGAGGCGCTTTCTGGGGATGGCGAACTTCTATCGCCAATTCATTCCAGACTGCGCGGCAGTGCAGGCGCCTTTGACAAAGCTCTTGAGGAAAGGCGAGCGTTGGGCTTGGGGTCAAGAGCAGGAGGCCGCACTGCGTCGCCTCACTAAGTTGCTGGCTAACACGGCTGAACTGCAGCTACCCGATTTGAACAGGGAGTTTGTGATTCAAACAGACGCAAGCGACCTGGGTTTAGGAGCAATATTGCTTCAGGAGCATGGAGGTGCCCTCCGACCGATTGCGTTCGCGAGCCGTTCGTTAACGCCGGCGGAGAGGAACTACTCGGTAACAGAGAAAGAGTGTCTCGCGATAGTTTTCGCTCTCCGTAAGTTTGACTATTACATCGACGGAGTGGCGTTTGTTATTGAGACGGACCACATGGCACTCACGTGGTTGAGGCGCTTGAACGAACCAAGTGGCCGCCTGGCTCGTTGGGCATTGCTTCTGCAGCGTTACGACTTCACCGTACGCTACCGCAAGGGCAAGAACAATGCCGTGGCCGACGCACTATCGCGTGCTCCAGTCCGTCACGAGACTGACCCGGAACGGACTGAGAGCGAGACACTCGAGGTAGCGCTAACGGAAACAGTAGAACAAACGTCAGTTCAAGGCACAAGCGTGAACCACGTAGAGGCTGTCGTTAGCGCGGGGATTGTTTTCAGCAGAAGGGAGCTGTTAGAAGCTCAGCAGAAAGATCCGTTTTGTCGAAAGGTGTTCGACGGGCTCTGGGAGCCGGGTGGCGAGGCCACCGCGCACACGGGGGCAGCTGGTATTGCTGTCGGTGCGGAGCGCTCGGCAACAGCTGGTAATGCTGTGAGCGCGTTGGATTCTTATCTGCTGGATTCTGATGGCGTCCTGCTGAGGTACATCCCATCCGACGATGACACAAGTGAGTCATTCAAGGTCATTATACCGCGCAAGTTGAGAGGAGCACTGCTTCGCTACTTTCATGACTCGTGCATTGCTGGGCATGCGAGCGGCCCTAAGACTTATGCTAAGTTGTGTCGCCTCGCTACCTGGCCAGGCATGAAGCGGGATGTGATTCGTTACGCCCGTTCATGCCACGTGTGCCAAAGCGTCAAGCCCCGAGGCGGACGACCGCCCGGCCTCATGCAGCCGATCAACAGCCAGATTCCCTGGCAAATCGCGGCATGTGACGTAATGGGACCGTACCCCACAACTCCTAGCAGAAACAAATTCTTGCTGGTGGTCACGGATCACTTCACTAAGTGGGTAGAACTTTTCCCCCTTAGAAACCTGACGGCTCGAGTGATCTTGGATAAGTTGATGGAGGTTTTCACCAGGTTTGGTTTCCCTGAGCAGTTGATAACAGACAACGCGCCTTATTTTACTGCGAAGGTGTTTGTTGACACGTGCGCCGCGCTTGGCATTAAGCACAAGAAAACAACCACCTACCATGCTCAGTCGAACCCCACGGAACGAGTCAATCGCAACATCAAGCACATGCTTGTCGCGTTCTCTGAAAGGCACAAGGACTGGGATACCTACCTTCCAGAGATCGGGTTTGCGTTGCGATCGACTGTGAACCGCTCGACTGGGTATGCGCCTTCTTTTCTAAACCTGGGGAGAGAACTGCCGAATCCGATGGAGACTGTACTCGCGGATCGCAGTGGAGTGCCAGTGGCGTCATCAGCACGAGCTGAATACGCAGCGCAGTTGCGCGAGAAGCTAGCGGAAGTTTTACGTAAAGCACGCAGTAATCTCGGCACTGCTAGGGCACAACAGAAGGCGCAGTACGACCGCTCGCATCGGAACGTACACTACGAAGTGGGCGATCTGGTGCTGCGACGCCATCATGTTCTTAGCGACGCTAGCAAACAGTTTGCAGCCTCGCTGGCACCGAAATGGTCCGGGCCGTACCGAGTGCGAGAGAAGGTTTCCTCGCTTGTTTATCGGCTCGCGAACATGAAAGGCAAACCGAGCGGCGGACCAGTGCACGTATGCGACTTGAAACGCTACGTGTCACGGGAGGAGCATGGGGACGACTATCAGTCCCCCTCCGAGCCGCAGGCGGTGGCTGAGAACACTCGAAACCGAGTGAAGAGCCCCGAGCCGCGGTACTTCTTGCGAAACAGGCGGAGACAACTCTGCATGTTGGATAAGCAAAAGGGAAATAGGTGCCGCCGGGACGGCTTGGAGAGGAGACCGCCTCCTCACGGCGAGCCCACACCCACATTACGTCGTCGTTGTCGCAGCCCCACCATCACCGGCAAACATCGCCATGGACGCCTGACTGGAGGTCGACTGGTACATCCCACCGCCACTTCCACGCTACCCCATCACCCCACCACCCGGCCTTCACACAAGAGGCCCGAAGGCCAATGCCAACCCAGGTGGGAGAGCCAGCTGCCTCGGGGCCGCAGCCACCGGGACGTGCCAGGCTTGCGTGGACACCCCGATGGTCTATGCTGCCTCAAGGCCAGGGCGCAGTACGCCGAAAACCCCAAGCCCCGCCAGACCGGAGGAGCCCGAACCATGCTGGAGAGGCCGCCTGGAACGAAAAACTTCACTGACTCGCTCCTCTCAATCGCCACCAACGACCAGAGAGGCGGGGCCCAAGGAGGCGCGGTCCGGACCACGGGGCGGGAGGAGCAGGCCAGACCTGCCGCAGCAGTGACGGCGGAGGCGACGACTGGGGAAGCCATGACGCAAGTGGACACGGCAGCGAAGACCGCAACGAGGCCGGTGGTGGCTACTTCGGAGGCAGCGGCGACGCCAGTGGGGGCACCGGCGACACCCACGGCAGAGGGCCGACCGCAGGAGGGCACGGACCTGGACCGATCCGTCCTAGCCTTCCTCGATGAGGAATAACAAAATATTACCTCATGGTGCAGTCTCTGTCGTCCGAGGGCTTTCTTAAGGGGAGGAGGATGTGGGAGGGCACGCGCGCCCATTTCCTTTCCTTAAGGCAGGCGCGATCGCGAACTGACAGCGGTAGCCGAGGGACCACTAGGAGAGGAGCACCATCGCCCTTTCCGGACAACCCCTTCTTTCCCGTCACTCCGCGCGCCAATCCTCGCTTCCCGGCTCGCGGGAAAGGGAACTCGCACTGCGAGGGAAACAACCCTCGTGGTGGGGAGGGAGACGGGAGGTGAATAAAACAACCGGGGAGACGAGGAGACGCTCTCTCGTGCCCTGCTGACCTGCGAAGTAACACCTCACCGCCCGAGACCCGCCAGCCGATCATCGACCGAAGGTGTAAGCGTTACCCTTTGTTTTCTACGAGAGCGGACTATCCCTCTACGCGACATTTACGCGTTATTGCTAGCGTAGCAATAAAGTGTTGTTTGTTGTTCTAGCCTGTTGCCTTATTCGCCCGAACCCGTCGTAGCTGCGATGACGCGCGCTACGGGAAGGGGACGTTGAGACGGTACGACTATTTGCGGCTGGGACCGGAGCTAGGCTTCTGCACCAGCCGTGCATAGAGCGGACCCCCCTCAAAATATAGAACCTATCTTGTAATAGCGTGGTACATGTACCGCGCTAGTACAAGCTAAGTTCATGGATGACCAACTCGCCCGAACTACAACACTTCTGAAATATAGAACGTTTGAGTGAAGTGCCCTTGGGGGGCACGGCGGTCGAACCGAACCAACACATGCTCAGACTTATAACTTTGGTCGTCTACCAGTGTCTACATGATCGAGTGCACCCAGCGAGCACCGATATGACAGAACGAAAGCATTAGAACCAGAAGCGACATGTTAACTCGCACAATGACGAAGTGGCTCGCCTTGGCCAACGTACAGCGGTGATCCGTTGCTTCCGTCGTTCGTGCTCAGGAGGCCTTGCGGTAAGTAAAACCGTGTTCCGGGCGCGTTTTTTTAGGTGTTTGAGCACTCCACTCCACATCAATTGTTATTCGACATCCCTTGAAGTTTCGGCCACCACACATACGACGAACGTTGCTTATTTCACTACGCAAACGTGAACAACGCGGAAACACACGTACAATGACGTGGGAAACCACGGCGGCCGTCTGCTTGCTTTCCCGAGAGTAATGACCGAGTTCGCCCCCTATGGCGCTTCCGTCGGCGCGCACTAGGCGCATATGGTCATGACAGCTACCAATCGATGATTTCGAACTGTCCAATCGCAGACGAGAAAGACAGATTTAGAGCCGCACTGCGAGCCAGCGGAAGCCACTGCCGCAGCTACATAGTCTGACAAAGACAAGTAGATGCATCGTGAACCAGAAAAGGTACTGCAGTAGATAACTAGTACGCGCGTTCTCTTGGAAACAGGGAGTGACGTGCTGCCGTCTAACGGCTGGCGAGAAGCTGCGTAGCTCCGCCGCTCATAGGCTCGTGTGCAGGGGCGTAGCCAGAAATTTTTTTCGGGGGGGGGGGGAGGTTCAACCATACTTTATGTATGTTCGTGCGTGCGTTTGTATGTGTGCGTGCCTATATACGCAAGCAAAATTGAAAAATTTCGGGGGGGGGGGTTTGAACCCCCCCAACCCCCCCCCCCTTGGCTACGCCCCTGCTCGTGTGTCCACTCTTGTCATTTTCTGTTACTCTATGGTTGCGCTTCACAGGGGCACAAATACGATGCACACAGCTCAGTCGAGCACGAAAGCATTCTACGCAAACTTGTGCTCTGTCGCCATTATGTGATGGCGATGACACTGTGTCTGCGTCCCCTGACGGGAGGTTATTGCCAATGCGGTTTCGGTTTCGTTTTCACGCACAGGCAACTTTCGAACTCGATTTATAGACGATTTTCCGCAGCGGCGCACGGGCGCTGCCATGTTTGATCACGTGATCGTAACTGGCCTTCCCCCAGCCATTTGCCCCAGCCAACGCATTGGGCCAACGAAGCGGCCGTGGCCGTACTACACAAGCTGGTTGCAGCAGGGTGTAAGCAAGTCAGATGCTTGCGCAGCAAAACATAGTTCTACATGTAATCGCCTCAGAGTTGAAAACGTTGAGACACTTGCGTATGGTTGGTACGTACCACGCCACAACGATAAGGGATATGTTTAATCTGCGTCGTATTTATGGAGTATGTCTGTAATTGTTGTAGTAGCAACCGCCAGTAGCTGGGGTTACAAGCCAACATGGCAGCACCCATGCAGACGCGACACCCCGCTTCGATCCGAACTCGCGCTTGCTACTCGCCCACTGTCCTCACAGCAATAAATAAATGGCAAAATCGGCCATCGCTTTGTGTCAGCTCACGCTGGAGAAGAAACGTCAGGTATGCTTTGTCTTTATTATTGCGATCAGCTGTGTTTATTTAGCCATGCCTGCTAAGCCTTGTCTCGGACAATATGAGAATGAATCTTGGAAATACTGCAAAATACCGACGAGTACATCGCTCTCGAAGCTTCAGGATGCGATTATAAAGCAAATAAATGCGTAGGTTTTGAACTTACGGGCCACACAGCGCAGGACGACGACGTGATAAATTCGAGGCAGAAGGAAACTACATCCACAGGTGCCGCCATGTTTACTTTTCCGGCGCTGCCGTCTACCGTCTGCGCCGTCTGCTTGCTTTTACTCGTGTGTGCGCAGACGCTATGGGAACGCCGAGCAGACGACGCGACGCGGATGGAGACATATTGAGCAGCGCTGCCAAAGGCAACGGCAGGGGGATGGCCATGGAGACGGCCACGGTAGGGGGACGGCCACGGTGCGGTGGCGCCAGTGGCGCCATCTTGTTTGATTTAATAAACCAGCTGCGGAAAATCGTCTATAGGGAGAAAGATGCGCACTGGATTCAATTTTAAATGCGAAGCATTTCTTAGCGAACCTCTGGCACTTTGAGCGTTTCTATCTACGTATCTATCTATCTATCTATCTATCTATCTAGCCGCCTACGTCTGGGTGCTCTCGTGATCGCCTCCTTAACTTGGTGTAGACCAAAATTAGCTTGGGAGGGTAAGAGGACTTGACGAATATGACTGTGTGGTCATGACATGAATAACGTGAAAATCCAGTCGCGTGCGTCGTCAACCCCTTTCCTCCAGACACGTGTGGCACATACCCGTTTACCACCGGCCGCGGTGTACGGGTATGCGCCACAGGTGATTACAGTCTATATCTACCCAGAAACGGCGCGAACAGACATTGGTTATTTAAATGCGAGAGCGTTAAGAAAAACCGACATCGGCAGCGTTGACCCGACGAATGGAAAGAATAAAAATTAGGATCCAAGCAGGAATCGAACCTAAGCATTCTGCGTGGCAATCAAGTATTCTACCACAAAGCCACGCCAGGTCTACAAACTGGTTTGGAAAAACAGCCTATGCAGGCGTGATGTCGGTGCAGCGTCAGTTTTGGTGGTTCTGCTGGGTATCTAATTTTACAAGAAAGCAATAAACACTACATATGTAGTCTTACAATGCAGGCGTCATATCAGATTAACGTCCGTGATCCCAGTGTTGGCTCCGCTTTTATAGCAGTCCAATAAGCATTACATTTGTATTCCTATGATTCAGCAAGCTATATTGAAGCATTGCTCGACCCCGGATGAGTACATTAACGAAAATTACGTATGATATTCACATCATCGCAGCGTAAAGTGCACTTAGTCCGTCAGAACGACGCAGTGTCCTCTTCATTTCTTACGAGGCTGGGCGATGACCTCATGCTGACCGAGGATAATGACAGATTGATTGACAGCCGCTTTGTAGACTAAGCTACGTAGGTCACATACGCCCAGGTAGCCTACGAATACGACAAGCACCATCCACTGATGTTGGTCTACATAGCCCTATCTGGGCCTACCAGCCTCAACGGCCTAAACCTCACCAACGCGATGGGTGACTTCAGATTCCGACATGTCGCCGGCTCTATAGACAGACAATTTGTCGACGAAATGATCGAGGCGTCCACGATTTGTAACAGCTGTTATATAACTCATACTTCACTACACATGCACCCCTCGGCACCGCGATCGCGACCGGATTCGATAACAAGTCATGAGCAGCGTCTAGTGCTCACTGATCACGGTGGTGATGACCTTGTTCAAGAACTGTCAAGAACTTCTTCCACGCATGCACATGGGTTCGTGAAACGTGCGTGCTTTCTCCAGGATAACGGACAAGTACAAGCACTACATATCAGCTTACCGCTTCTGGTGTTGGTAATACCCACGTTGCCGCTGGCAGCGTTACCCAACCGTAAACAGCTGGTTTATAACACATATGCCGCTCTTCAGCATATATGTGTGCGTATAAAGGTTATACAAATCTTTAGCATCATTTCGTAACGTTTCGCTCAGTAAAAAAAAAATTACGCCACAGTCACCTTCCCGCCGCATGCTTCGCATAACATCGACTCCCACGGTACGTGGGATCTGCCGAATTTTTTTGAAGTTGAGGATGACGATTCGCTCATACCTCTTTCTACTAAGCAATGCTGCCGTTCGCTGGCATTTTCAAAAATAATTTAATCTACCTTCCTTGGAACAGCACAGGGTCGTGTCGTGGGCTTATTCAGGTGGTCTGTACCCCTTTTCTGGCCAAGGCTGATTGCCACTGCCTATATTCTTAGTTTTTCGATTATACGACGCCCGGATTATACAACGGTTTTGCATGGGTCCCTCAAAGTCATATAATCGGGGTTCCACTGTAAATAATTTTCTGGTTATGACCTGTGACGATGCGCATTGCCATGTGTAAGAAAGCTGCTGTTTCAGCTTATGTAGTGAATACACGTTCATTTGTGGACTCCTTCACAAAGTCATACATGAATATCCTTTGAAGATCCATAATAGATTATAACTTGTCTGTACGTCACAACTCCAAAAATGGATATCCACTATGGTATCTCTAATGTACATCCAGTGAATGTCCCCCACTGGCACTGGACGTTGGGCTCTTGCATGGATACTGAGCGGATATCCGTGGTTGCTTGGGAGGTGAAAGGAAGAAGGCATGCTGGTCTTTTTCTGTTCACGTAGAGCGATAGATATGACAAGTTTGAACATGTTTAACTTAGCGCAACGACGACGAGGACGCAAGAGTGTCTTGTGTCCTCGTCGTCGTTGCGCTAGGTTAAACATGTTCAAGTATTATCACCAACTGGCCCAGCTATCAGTTCTTCTACAGATATGACAAGAGAGGAATAAAAATTCCAGTTTCACTGCAAGGCTATGCAATGAGTGAGATAGCAACAAATCAAGTAAGGCTGGCAGCTAACTCTTCTAGATCCAGTCTCGCGTAACTCTACAAAATGTTGCTGTAACAGAACACAGGCACTCCAGGTAGGAAAGGAGATTTCGCTCAGTCTCTTCGCATTGAGAGCGCAGCATGTAGAAGGCTATACGAGCCGTCCGCTGATGCCCGTCGATATAGCGATTTTGATTTCTTAGAAGTTAGGACGAAATCATTGCACCTGCTGTTGAAAAAAAAAAACAAATAATGTTTCCTATTCTTTGCTCGGCTTAATTATCTATTGATTTCATTAGTTGTGTCTAACAAAGAAAAGAACCCATCGAACAATTCCCCATCTTTCGTTAAGATTACGACAGACACTTCCGTTAGCCCTAAAGTAACAAGCAACTGCAAAAACGTCTAGCTTTGTCATTTCATTACTATGTCTCGCTTTCCTAAGCTTAATTCGTTTCCTTTGCGTTGCTGAATTGTAGGATCCTGAGAAGATCATCACGAAATCGTGAGAACGGAGAAAAAGTTTCCACCACAATACGCCTACGAAAGATAGAAAGAGCTTTGTTCACCATAACTTGATCGGGCGCTCTGTTCCTTAGGACTTTTATAAAAGAATAAAGTAAGAATTACAAATGTAGATCTAAACGATCTGATACGCGTGGAGTGTTTAAACATACACTAAAAAGGTCATAAAATAAAGAGAAAAAGAAACGGCAACTCAAGATTGCAGTGAAACACCGAAACCGAAACGATAGCTCTTTTGTTTTGTTTCAGCGGCGACATCTTGAGGGAAGCTGTGGAACTAAGTCGCGGGCTGAAAAAAATAGAAAAATTACACCATCTCTCGCTAAAGGGGACCATGAGGCGATGCGAAGCCGGAGCACTTGCACGATCGCGTTCCGTTGGCGTTCGCTCGGCATGCTACCGACCTCGCGTCATGGAACGCGAAGAGGAACGCTACGCGCGTCGTGTCTTCCCTCTAGCCTGGCTGTTCATTCTCACAGGGCGAGTGGGGAACGCGGTCGACAGGCGCGCGAGACGGGGGCAGCGTAGGAGAGGAGAGGGGGAGGGGACGCGCATGTGTTGGCGCTCATCGTGGCGTTGCGCAGGAGAGAATTTCGGCATGTCGAGCCCGCGTTTCAGAGGAGGAGTGGAGAGGGGAAGTGGAGAGGGGAGTGGAGAGGAGGTGTGTGGATTGCGTTTGCGCATGCGCAGTAAGGGTGGTCACGCCGCACACCACCACCACCACCGGTTTGAACTCCGCTATAAAATGCTTCGCATCTAAAAAAAAGATGGTTGATCCCTCCGTCATAGCAATCGGAATAACACGAAAGTAAAGCGTGCCCTTACAGAAGTAACTGAATGTTTACTGTGTATACATTGATATAAGAGAGTTTGCACAATGTATATTGTTGTCTGGCAGCTATAGCACCGTTTAGCGTGGATGCACCCACTTTGATGATTGGTGGTACATGTCCATCCCGACCACTAACGTCCATAATAAATGATTACACAAAACCTTGTGGTAGCTGTAGTAGTTAACGGTGAAAGCGTAATCAGAGAACGAGGTGTGATAGCCAGAAGAGCGTCGCATATTGGAGGCAGAACTTGGTCGCCATCCCGCGGCATGTTGAAATGTGATTGAACACCACGGCCGGACTAGAGGGAAACAGAAAGCGCGTCGTGCCGCCCCCCCCCCCCCCCCCCCCGGCCGCGATTTTTCTCGAGGCGAGCGCGTGAGCGGGGAACGCCGTGTAGCAGCCAGGTGAGGCAGGCGCACGTCGCAGAGCAATAGACCATTTTCAAGCAATCCCAGAACCCCCCGCGGGCGCGCGAAGCACTATGGGAAAAGTGTGTACGGCGAGCCCGCCGGCTGTTCCGTCGCTCGCTGCTCGTTGGCGCTGTGGGAGCACCAAACGAAACAAACGCGTCGCTGATGGCTGACTATTATTAAATCCTAAATACTACACGTCTGAACGCACCTGCATGTATCTCTACGTATGAAATGCGAAAGGAATGATGCAGTCAGTGTAGGTGTTACCGAGCGGATGTATACCGGATGTAGCAGTTAAGCGGCATGCGAGTTATCACGTGCCGATACATGCAGTCTAAACGTGCTATTGTGAGCAATGTGAGCTGGAACACCGAATTCGTATTTATTCAATGATTACTTGTTCACAAGCCGCTATGGCATTATGCCATAGCGACTTGTGACCGGTTTTAACCAAACTGTAGAGGTGTTATGGTGTTCAGATATAAGATGATTATTTGATTTTATTTGACAAGTCACGCGATGCACAAAGAAGTGAGCACATTCTAAACGTGTTTAAAGAAAAAGGAAAAGGGATGGGACTAGAATTCACTTGCGAGATGCCTTACTCTGATAATTGGGAGTTTCTTGATTCATGCCTTTAAGTTTCACTGCGGATCATGTCTGCGGGCAGTATAGTCCGCGTTCAGCGAAATCGGTGTTTAATTTCGCGTCGTCGCATTAGAATATTGTTAAACGAGGAATCGTGATGTCATTGTTACGCACGGCATTGGAAAAAAACTTGCGCACATATAAGATGAGCAATAGTTTCCAGCTGCAAAGTAATCGCTTTAAAGAGGCGGGATATCCTGCGTATCCTTGCATCGGTTTGCGAAAATCGGTTCTCATGGCAAAGAAATAATAATACGGACGTCCTACATCCGTGAATAATGAAGAAACTAGAAATATTGCAGTTATTCCACATATTTATAAGAAGTCGCATGGCCTGAAGAATTTAGTGAAGCGATGTGGGGGTGAAGGTTTTGTTTGCCGCCCCAAATAAGCTTAGTCGCATTAATGTCGCCAGGGTTCTTCAGGGGGCAAAGAAAAA
This sequence comes from Rhipicephalus sanguineus, assembly GCF_013339695.2. Classification (NCBI taxonomy): domain Eukaryota; kingdom Metazoa; phylum Arthropoda; class Arachnida; order Ixodida; family Ixodidae; genus Rhipicephalus; species Rhipicephalus sanguineus. Next base: position 10,937,345 of record NC_051177.1, read on the forward strand.
TGCGGTCAGAGGCATGCCAATTGTTTTGTCAATTGTGTAGGAGTTCACCACAAATTTCTTTTTCTTGTATCCACATGTACATTGGCCAGACTGGTCGATGTATTAACATGCGCCTCAGCGAGCGTCGAAATTCATTTAATGGAGCCGTGTCATCTTACATCGCTATGTCAGTCATGCAAATGTAATCCCATCTTCGAAAGCACAGTAATTTTGTACCATCAACCTAATCAGACAACGCGAGAAATTTTGGAGGCATATCATGTCACAAACAACGCGACACGATGTGTCAGTCAACCATCTCAGTCATTAAAACACAAGGAATTCAACTTTATTAATCGACCGTGAACACGCGCCTTGGTTCTTTGACTATTTGTGCCTCATTATGGCATGCGCAATGCACCCCCATTTTTGTATATATGCTTTTTTTAATAAACTTTCAGTAGTGGGTTAGTGCTAGATGGTTTGTGCGTTTTTTTCCTTGTACTGCTTTTTTCTTTCTTTGTTCTAAGTATTATTCCAACTTGTAGTTATAGTACCAACGAAGGTTAGTAGGCAGTTATCGTTCTTTACATATATGGTGCGAGCCACGCAATGAATGTATCTCATTTCCCCAAATGTCGACTACACGATGTCCATAGACGTTGATTCCAATTAAATGCATCTGCGAATCATACACCGCTCCTGCACTTCACAGGCAACCGAGTTGTGTTTTTTTTTTCGTTTATGCCGTAAGGCGCACCGGCGCAAAAAAAAAGTAATAAGTAAAAGGTGCCGCTTCTGAGCCGCTCAGCTAGTGCAACAGTGGGACAGATGGAAATCGTCGAGAGGCCGTCGCAGCTAAACACTGAAGTTCGTGATTGAATTGCACAGTCACATGTTGCACCTTGCCAAATTCACTGCGTCTAAGATGTCCTGGCACGGCGCAAACGCAAAGCGACAGCGCGAGGCCCGCGCGCTCGTCGCGGCGGCTGCTGCGGCGTACACACTTTTCCCATGAGCGCTTGCGCGTCCGTTGGTGGCGCTCGTGTGCTTGAAAATGGTCTATTTTGGGTTAGTATTAGCGTGACGATATGAGCGAGGCCAACGCTTTTACGACGCTTGGGCTCGTAAAATCGCCACCTCGCAGTGTGAGATCGCCTCCTCGCGGTGTGTTAGAGGGGTACTGACACCTTTTTTCGAAGGTGAGTTTGCTCTCCCATATATTCAAAGACGGCTCTGAGCAAATGTGCAGCTCACCAAATGCTGGTAAGATATTTTATTTTGATATTAATGTCAATTTTTTCATAGCGAACCTACTGACATCGACACTAGCTTGAAGTCAGGCTACAGTACTAATTCTGGTGACTTCACGCAGCAGTCTGGCTAGTTGTAATGACGTCAGGTACCAAAACTTCCAAGATGGACCCTCGTGCGTCACCAAAACATTCAAAATGGCTGCTTGTGCGTCACCAACGGAGCCACGGTGCGGAGCGGCCGTGGAAACGTCACTATATATTGTGCGAGCACGTGACGAGAAGCTCATACCATGTCGTGACGTCAGGGTACAGTAGGAACCGAAACTAGCTTTTAAAAACATACTGTAATGACTTTTTCAGTGTGCACTCGCGCTTAGCACTACGTTTTCTAGGCTCTTGAGGGCTTGGCCTTTCATTTGACGCAAAAAAACGACAACTGAAAATTTTCGTGTCAGTACCCCTTTAAGGCATTGACAAAATAGAACTTCGATTGAAAACGCGCCGAATGGGACGGACGTGTAACGCGTTGCAGGTGTTAATAGCGGAGGCCACAGTAATGACGAATTACTTTACCGCTCCCAGAGGGAAACACCACCCCGCCGACCGGTAGAGTGGTAGATATAAAAGGTGCGTTTGTAAAGCATCTGGTGTCTGTGACCGTGGCGCAGTGGACAGGGTGCCCGGCATCTGTTGCGGACGGATCGGTCGTGGGTTCGATGCCCGTTGACGGAACTTTTTTCCTTTGCCACTCATCGTGCAAATTTTTTAACGTCATTTCCGTCACGGAAATACGTCACTGAAGTCTTGGTGTACCCCGGCATAAAACACTTTCGTGTTTAAAAAAAAAACAGGTGATTCGATGCCAGGATGGCCTGGAATCGAACCGATGACGGCGCGGTGATGCCGCGCTCAGAGAGAGAGAGAGAGTGGTTCGTGAAAGAAGAAATAAAAAGGGACGCTATTTTCTGCCTCCCGTCGTGGGGGCACGGCTCAGCGCCCTTAGGGATGGGGAAGGGGAAGTAAAGATGATAGAAGAAAGAAGATAGAAAGGAGTGGGTCGCGTGGAAAGAGTGTCTTGTCAACGAAGGCGGGAGCTCGCAGCCAAAGCGTTCATCTATAAGGCGGCGAGGTCCGCAGAAGCCGCAAACTCGAGGAAGGCTCGCAGGGCTTGTAGCTTCGACCGTGTGGGAAAAAGGAAGTCCTCCACCGTTGTCGCAGGGAGGCCGAGCAGGCGATAGCGGCGAGCCATCAAGCATCGTTCAGTGGGCAGGGCAGGGCAGGGTTTCGTCGTCACCGCATCTGCGGCACGCAGGCGATGAGCAGCGATTCTTGGAAAACATGCGTGCCGCAGGCCAAGCGCTGCCGGTCCGTGGGCGAAGCAGGAACCACCGCTCGCGTCTCTCCAGGCCGGTCTCTGGTAGGGGAGGCGGTGGTTTGCCGCTTGCCACCCGCGTGTCAGGGTGGGCCGCTGGTGGCAGCTGCCGCAGTCGTTGCTGGGAGTACTCCGACAGGGCTACCGCCTTGGTGACTGGGGTATCGCCGTGGTGTGCTGCCTTAGCGGCGGCGTCTGCCTCCTCGTTCCTAGCTATCCCAACGTGCGAGGGAAGCCAGTGGAGGGACAGACGCACGCCGCTAGCTTCGATGGTGGTTAGCTTGGCGTGCAGTAACGCCACGGTATGCCGGCTTGGTCTGGCTCTTCTAACACCGTGGTCTGGCTGCAGCAGCGCTTGTCGGGCTAACCGGGAGTCGCAAAGGATCGCAACGGGCAGCTGCGGTGGCATAGCAGCGAGGTAGTCGGCTGACAAGTGAAGGCCAGCTAATTATGCTGCAGTGGAGCTGGCGTGGAAGGGAAGGTGGCACCGGATGGTCGTCCCATTCGTTGGTAATACACAGGCAGCCGCGGACGAGCGGGGGCTGTCCCGGACAGACCCGTCCGTGAACACCAGGAGATGTCCCCACAGCCTGTCGTGGAGTTTCGCCACGGCTGACTGGTGGAGCTCGCACACCGGTGTTCACCTTTTGCTTAGGTTGTCCAGCTCCAAATGCACGTCCAGAGGCTGCTGGTGTGGTGGAGGGGGCTGGATAGGACGCGCTCCGAACGTGAGCAATAAGCTCACTCGGCCACGGACGACGCCTTGTCGCTGGTGGTAAGCAAGGGTTTATCAATTTACCACAAGCATTTGAACGACGGCGTTTCAAAAAACGCGTTAGGGAACAATGTTGTGCCAATTGCGGCGAGTTCACAATAGCTTCAAACGAAAGCTGAGTGTCAGGACTACATGTGATTTCCTGACCATTAACATAACTTGCTTAGTTTTAACACAGTGAGCGTTTTTGTCTCGTAAAACAGGCCACATTTTTCGTAGTTTCCATAGACTCCCATTGTCTAATCTTTAACTGCTCTGGGAACAAAATTAAAGCTTACTGCAACATGATCGCTGCAGTTCTCTCGTGCGTTTAGGTTCCCATAAGCGTTCTGTGGTCAGCGTTTTTCATCATTCACCCTCTGCACTTAATTATTCGGGAAAAAACTCGCTAGTTCCATTGAAAACGCGCTAGTTTCGCGCCGCGGCTGCCAGGGGCGCTGCCTGTTATGTGGCACTAAAGTGCCAGTGTAGTTAACACATGTGGATCCGTGGAACAATCTTAGGGATTCCTACAATCGCGTGTGTACTGTATCTAACAGTCACGAGTGGTCAACACGACGGTAACGTTCGAGTTACGCAGTGCATCAGTGAGGACATCCAGCGGCGGGGGACGGTGTATGGACGCTATGAGGTTAACTGGCGCGGAAGAATTCAGGCAGAAGCCATCGTTGCCGTGATCGAACGTGATCTACTTCTTCTTCTTTGCCTCTACTCGCTGGCAGCGTTTATTTGTACATCATCTTTTTTTACATCCTGCCCCGCCGCGCATGTAGTGGGCATTTCCAGGTGATGCAGAGCTTGAGCGGGTCTTTTAAACACTTTTCCGTTCTGTGTTTTTATGGTGTAAGCCCGCACCAGTCCATCACGACCAGGGTGTACTTCTAATATTCGGCCTAGCGGCCAAAAGCACCGGTTCCTTTTGTCGTCTTGCAGTAGTACGACCTCGCCTACTGTTAAACTTCGGTTAGGTCCTTGCGGATACCGATGCAGAGACCGCAGTTCCAGGAGATACTCCTTTCTCCATCTTTGCCACAGATGATTCAGTAGTCTTTGACGATACTCCAGCTTTCGGATAACACCATTCCTAGTAGTCTGCGGCCAGGTTGAAGTTTCACGTGGGCTAGGATCCGGATGAGCCAGGATGGAACTCCCGGTGAGAAATTGAGCCGGGCACACCGGTGACGGTTCCCCTGCCTGCGTGTACGTGTATGTCAGAGGACGAGAATTGATAACAGCTTCGACTTCTTGAAGCAACGTCATCAGTTCCTCGCTTCCTAGACTGCTTTTCCCGAGAACTTTTCGAAGAGCTGACTTGATCGACCGGATGAGCCTTTCCCACCAGCCACCCCACCACGGGGCGTTAGGCACAAGAAACTTCCATGATATTCGATGATTGGCGAGAAATGCAGCAAACGGGGATCCATTGATAAGCTTCCCTATGTCACGTAGCTCTTTGCTTGCCTTCTTGAACGTCAATGCGTTGTCCGAGTACACAGTAATAGGCACTCCTCTGCGAGCAAGAAACCTCCTGAAGGCAAGTACAAAACTGTCTGATGAGAGAGAATCTGCCAGTTCTAGATGTACCGCTCTTGTGGTTGCGCAGGTAAATAGCACAATATAAACCTTGGTACATTGGGGTTCCCTCTGGTTGAGTTTCATATATAACGGGCCTGCAAAATCTATGCTGACAACTTCAAACGGGCGAGACATAGTAGCTCGGTCTTCCGGCAGTGGGGCATGTTCCACATTCATGGGCTTTGTTCGGAATCGTTTGCAAAGGTAACAATTGTTGATCAACTTTTTTGTTTCCTGGCGTGCATGAACAATCCAGAACCGCTCACGAATTACTGTCAGTGTGGCTGATACTCCACCATGCAAAATGCGGCAATGTGCTTCCATGATCACCAGTCTCGTAAATTCATGGTTCTGAGGCAAACGCAGTGGATGTTTTTCTTGAATTGAAAGTTGAGCTCTCTGTAGGCGTCCGCGCAGATGAAGTTGTCCTTCTGCATCCAAAAATGGATGCAAGTCATGAAGAATCGACCGCCTTGAGATCGCGCGTTCGTTGGAGAGTTGCTCTATTTCTTGAGAGAAAGCTTCTCGCTGTGCTCTTATTATCCAAAACTTCTCGGCCATATTTAGCTCTTCTGCAGAAATAGGCCCCGTATGTGGTGCACGGGTGCGCCGCGTCCTTTCCAAAAATCTGTAAACCAACGCTGTGACGCGAAGAAGCCTGGTCAAGCTGCTGTACTTCTTGACGTTCATGACATCTTCAAGGGGTTCTTGCGTCTGTAGCAGTAGTTCTGTCTGTAGAGTTTCTGGTTCGTAGCTGTTTTCTTGGGCGGCAACCGAAGTGATCTCGATGGGCCAAGCGGTTTCAGGTTGAACTAACCATTCTGGGCCATTCCACCAGTTGACGCTTTCCCGAAGCACTGCCGCTGATAATCCCCGTGTTAGATAATCAGCTGGGTTCTGCTCCCCAGGACAATAACGCCATTGCCCTTTGTCGGTGCAGTCGGCTATCTCGGCCACTCTGTTTCTCACGAAGGGGCTGAGTTTATCTTGCTGTGCCCGTATCCAGCTCAGAACAATTGTCGAGTCCGACCACATTATATGTGAGAACTGAACCGTGTCCCATGACTTCCTAAGGTATTTTAGTAGCCTTGCTCCAACAACTGCACTCATTAGTTCCAACTTTGGCATGGTCAAGGCTTTTATGGGTGCCACGCGAGACTTAGCCACGACAATCTTCGTACCACAACTGCCATTGCGGTCCACCGTTCTAAGGTACACGCATCCTCCATAGGCCCTTGGACTAGCATCCACGAAGATATGGACTTGCGTCATGGTGATATCTTCTTTCGGATGACTCATGACGTAGCGCGGTATCTTAATAAGGTGTAACTGAGCAACTTCAGTACACCATTCTTTCCACGCCTTCTCGATTTCCATGGGTAACTTGGAATCCCACGGTATCCGTAACAGCCATAACTTCTGAAATAAGATCTTCGCTATTATCGTGAAAGGCGAAAGAATACCGAGAGGATCGAATATTCTGGAAGCTGTTCTTAAGATGGTCCGCTTTGAGTCCTCCTTGACCGAAAGCAGGAACCGCGTGACAGACTTTGAAGAACATGCCAAGTAATCATCTTCGGTGTTCCAGTGCATCCCTAGAATCGTTGCTGAAGTACTGTCCAATCCTTCCAGGCACTCTTCGCTTTTCGAGAACACTTCCTGGAGTTGAGCGTTGTTTGTCTTCCACTTCCGAAGGTTCATCGCAGCGCCTTCCAAAATCGACTTTGCCTTCTCGTACACGTCTAAGCCTTCGTCAAAACTGTCGGCTCCTACGAGCAGGTCATCCACGTAGAAACTCTGCTTCAGCGTCCGGGCCAATGTTTTTTGCTCACTGCTTACGTTGTCCAGGTGGTGGTGTATCGTTGCCATCAGCAGAAAAGGGCTTGATGTCGACCCGAATGGCACACGTGTCATTCGCCATTCGATAATGTTGTCGTTTTCACCACGGGGCACGTTCTCGAACCATAGAAACCGAAATACATCTCGATCCGATTCCTGTATTTCTATCTGCAGGAAAGCTTTCTCGATGTCGGCGTTGATGGCTATCGGGTGGCGTCGAAAACGAAGCAACACTCGAAGCAGATCCGGGTTCAGGTTTGTACCTTTGTCCAAACAGTCGTTCAGTGACATATATCCCTTTTCATGGGACGAGGCGTCGAACACTACTCGCAGTTTCGTGGTGAGTGAGTCTTCTCGTACAACCTCGCGATGCGGCATGTAGTACACGGCATTATCAGATTGTCGCTCCGGCACCACTTCAGCATGTCCCATTTGCCAGTATTGACGTATGGTCGTGTCGTATTTCTCCATTAGGCCATCATGCTGCGAGAGTCCTCTGACGAGCTTATGGAGCCGGTTAATTGCTGTGTCCCGATTGTCGCCTAGAAGATGCTTGCGATCTTCTTTCCATGGTAGGGCCACCGAGTACCGGCCGCCTGACTTCCTAACGGTCTCCTTAAACTGTAGAATGTTCCGGTCAGCGAGACATTCATTGGAGTCAGTAATGCCCATAGACTCGAGTCGCCAGAAAGACTGTAGAATTCCTGCAGTCGATTCCTCTTCGGTTGCATCCACACGCAAGACACTGACAAGCAGGTGAGTGCCACAGTCCAAAAGGGTCTTCTGACTGATAGGTCCTTGTACCGTCCAACCAAATATTGTCTCCATTGCCACCAGACCTGGCACGTCTGGACATCGCACAACTTCACCGGTGATTGTTTGCCACATATAGTCAGAACCTATTAGCAGACCGATTCCGGTGTCTGGTGCGTCCTTAGGCCGGTAGTCGTTCGCGAGCATCTTGCCTTGTCTCTTTAATTCTAGAATGAATGCATTGTTCGTTGATGGTATAGAGTCACACCGTGGCAAATGGCAGGGACAACCACAGCTTCTATGCGAAGGTCAACCTTCTTGTCTCTGCTTCGAAGGTCTATTTCAACAACGTTCCGCTTTTGTGCAGCTGAAGAGCAAGTGCTTCCGAAGGTATTCAATGCCAACCGGGTCTGTCTGACCACCTTCAGGTTAAGCTTACTGGCCACATCTTCCTTAATGAAGCTTCTTTGGCTTCCGCCATCCAGAATACCTCGAACGAATTGCCTGCTGTCGTTGTTGACCAACTGGGTGCTGAATGTCTGAAGATAGACCGCGTTGTCCCTAGGTGGTTGGCTAGTTGATGATACGTCTTCGCAGGACGAAAGAGCATTTGAAGAAATGCATACGGTGGCACTTCCTGGCGTTCCTGCGGTCGTCGAAGCCCTCCTGTAATTGGGGTCGCACATGCTGGAAGCGTGTCTTCCGCGGCAGGAACTGCAGGTAAGCTTAACGCGGCAATCCTTCGCTCGGTGGCCTTTTGACGTGCAGCGGAAGCACCGGTTGTCTTTCTGCAGCTGCTCCTTTTTGACTGCAAGAGGAATATCAGCGTTGCAGCTGCGCGTCCCGTGCTGATCAATCTCGCAGAAGAAGCACTTGAACCTTGGTATAGATGTGGTATGCAATACGGATGCCGCTGGGATGCCACAATTTCGTCGGTCCAAGCGATCCTCCAAAGCAGGTCTCTGATGTGGCAGTTCGTGCTGCTCTCTACTTTCGAGCTCCACTCGTAAGAATAATAACAGGTCATTTAGCTCGGCATCCGACGCGGCTGACGCCTCTGCTGGTGCACTCGACGAGGAGGCTTGAGCATAACGTACTTCGGTGGGCCTTGTCAAGGCGCGGTGCCGTTTTTCTCTTGTGAAAGAAAGACCGATGTCCCGCGGTAGAGCCTTCTGCAAGATATCGATGAGCATAGCTGAATACGTCAGTGTCGGCACGTTCAGGGCTCCTAGGCAGCGAATATTCAGTTGCGTGGCATCATACAATCTTCGCAAACCGCGGATGTCGTTGGCGGATGTCACCCTTGGGAGATTTCTCAGCGCCGTCAGATGGTGCTGAATAATCATCGTCTTATCGCCGAATCTTTCCTTCAACATATGCACTGCGTCGGCGTAGCAAGATTCGGTCGTGGGCAAGCCCGCGATTGCTGTTGCTGCGTCACCGTATATGAAACTCTTCAGGTAGTAGAATTTAGTGGATGGCGTCAGGTCGTTGTTCAGATGAATAAGCTGTTCGAATTGCTCCCAGAAGCCTGTTCACTGTGCGATATCTCCTTTGAATGTTGGGATCTGCAGCTGCGGCAACCGGGGTGCCATAAATCTTGCGGAAGCCTCGTGCCTGAAAGTCGTTGCTGCGCTTTCACCGCTGGCAGCTTGCGCATGGCCGGCCTGTGCTCGTTCCATTTGGGAAAGTCTGCAACCTATCTCGGCGAGCATGCTGACCGCTTCATCTTGGTATTCCGCTACAGCTGTATACTCCTCTTCGATGCGTTCAGTCGGAATATACTGCTCATACTGCTGGTTAATCTGAGACAGCTCATCGTTGCTAGCGGAGAGTCGTTGCTTTACGGCTGTGAGCTTCGCGATGTCGACGCTAGCGGAGTCTAGTAAAATTCGAGCTTCTTGAATAATCTTTGTGTTCTGCGCGCGTCGTGCAGATCGCTTGCCTTTGAGTCGATCCATTGGGAGAGCAGTGCTGCTGCCTGATGTCGTTGCACCAACGCCGATCCTCGCATCCACGATCCGTCGAATCCTCACCGCCCGCGACGCGAAGCGAAAGTAGAGTCCTGTTCGTCGTGCGTAGAGGGAAGACTTGTCCGCACGTGGGTTTTCGGCACCAAAATGTATGGACGCTATGAGGTTAACTGGCGCGGAAGAATTCAGGCAGAAGCCATCGTTGCCGTGATCGAACGTGATCTACTTCTTCTTCTTTGCCTCTACTCGCTGGCAGCGTTTATTTGTACATCATCTTTTTTTACAGACGGAGAGTGAAGTGCTGATTCTGGGAGACTTTAATGGCCACATTCAAGAGATTGGTGGATTCCTAGACTTCAATGGCGACCTCATGCAGTAATATACAAAAAGGCACAACCTAGAAGTAGCCAACCTTCGGCCAGATTGCGAAGGAGAATTTACATGGTGTGCCAGAAACAGTCGGACCTGTATTGATTATGTACTTGTCTCATCTCGACTGGCACGTCAGGTCAAGCACATCAACATTGATGAGGTGGGAGACTTCAGCATCGGGAGTGACCACAATAGGATCAAGCTAACTATCTGCTCCTCCGTGTGGTTTAAAAAAGAGCGACAATGCCGGAAGCCTGCGCAACGATTCCTGCGTGAAGCGGCGTACGAAGACATTGCCCAGGAGTTCGAGAACAGACTACAGACCTCCAAACCTATCAAGTATAAAGAGTTCGTGGAGGAACTGCGACGCTTAATGCGGAAATACGAACTCCACTACAACTCACGTGGAGGGGTGCGACGAAAAGGATGGTGGGATTAAGAGGTGCGGAAAGCCTTGGAGGAGCGAAAAGAGGCAAACCGCCGGCACAGGAAAGCAGTGAAAACCCTTTCCGCAAGTGATGCTCCCCAAGCATGGCAGGAACACCTAAACGGCAAACAGGCTATGCAGACAATTTTCCAAAGCAAAATCGCCGAACGCAACAGCCGACAACTCCAGTCTTTCACAGCGGACGGACGCAACGGAGCCAGGGAATTTTGGACCAACGTGTCAGCCCTGAGTGGGAAAGCCAAGGTACCACGAATTCGGCACGAGGATACGGGACAGCCAGTATCGGACATCGGTAAGCACCTAGCAGACCACATGCCTAAACTGTACGATTTCAGCAATGGTGAACCAAGATCAAAACAACTGACGATAATCCCATCAACGAATAGCGCCTGAGCAATAATGTGAAATGGGAAGTGACCCGTCCAGCTCTGGACAGAGCGATTAAACGCATAGGAGCACACACCGCCCGAGGACTGGACGGCATACCTGCGGGGCTGCTCAAAGGCTTAGGAGACGAGGCAAGGCAGAAGCTGACAGATATCTTCTCGGGCATCATGGCAGGAGAACCGATACCAGAGGATTGGCTATGTGGCTGAGTGATCCTGGTGCCGAAGAGAGGAGGAGATGCAGGTTTGCTACGTGAGTACAGACCCCTCACAGTTACAAGCGCGCTATACCGAACTTTTCCACAAATCTTAAAGACATGAACGGGCGGCTGGGCAGTACACGACGACAAATTGACAGAGCTACAGAATGGTTTTTGCTGCAGACGGCGCCTCGAGGACAATGTATTTCTGCTCACCCAGGCTATCGAGATAGCACGAAAGGAGAACGGAGGACTATACACTTGTTTTCTCGACGTCGCCAAGGCGTATGATAGCGTACCGCATGGCCCTTCGTTTCACTGCATGACGCAGATTGGCATGCCGAAGAGATGGGTCAGTCTACTGCGCCGGCTATACACAGACAGTACGGTGGTGGCGTGTTTTGCCGAAGCCCGAGCCGAACCAGTGACGGTGAAGCGGGGTCTCAAGCAGGGATGCCCATTGTCGCCGCTGCTGTATATGTTGTATACAGCCACCCTCGAGAGGACGCTGCTGGCGGATGGAGGTGGATTCTCTCTTGCTCACTCATATGACGGAGCACCAGTGCCCTGGAGGCTTCCGGGCTTGGTATACGCAGATGATATTGTCCTGATGTCTGACAGTCTGGGTGACCTGCAGCACCTCGTTTCATTATCGGCAAAACACTTGAGCAACCTCGGACTCAGCTTCAATGCCAAGAAATCAGCGGTGCTGGTGTTCGCAGGCACAGACACAACCGTGGCAGTGTCGCTGCCAGAGGGTGGGCAGATTCCGTGGAAGGAAGAGTACAGATGCCTCGGTGTACAACTAAGCACATCGAGGAATGTTCTATACATCCATGAGAAAAACATCCGTCAAACATCACGCAAAGCGGCGAACGTGATACGCAAACGAAGTCTTTGGCGCTGCAACCGCTTCCTGCTGGTTCGGGAAATGTGGAAGTGCGTACATGTCCCATGCCTTTCGTCTGCCAATGCTGTACTAACCTTCCAACCAGGAACCAGACAGTGGCTGGAACGAGGGCAGCGAGAGGTTGGTCAACTGGCCTTGTGCTGCCACGGACGAGTTGCTATAGAGGCCATTCAAGGAGACGTTGAATGGTCGTCGTATGAGGCTCGAGAAGCCAGGAGCAAGATAGCCTACGAGTGCCGCCTGCGTCCCATGAATGACAACAGGTGGGCAAGGCTCTTGTTCCGATACACCAGCCTGACTGGAATAAGGACACAGGGGACTGCGCGGGTGTACACCCTGCGCCGAAAGTTTACTTCTTCGCGAAACCCGTGAAGGCAAGCAGGGAGTGTGGATGGGCCCGTGCCGTTCAAGAACAGGTACGGGAGGAAGAGAACGAGCAGTGGGGGAAGGCGATGCGTTCCAAGGCAACCTTGACGGTGTATCGAAGTTACAAGAACGAAATAGAAAAGGAGCGCATGTACGACAAGAATGGTGGAAGCGGCCTTCTGTTCGAAGTGCGGGCTGGAGCACTATGAACGCTTGTGTACCGTCGCCTATTCGACGAGAATACCGACGACACGAGGGCGATGTGCCGGGTGTGCGAGCAGGAAGAAGAAATTATCCCCCACCTAGTGCTACGCTGTATGTGTTTGGGCCCACGCCAGCGAGAGGGCACCACACTGCTCGAGGCACTGGGGTTTGTATACACAAATGACCCGGGGCCACCCGCAGGCGATGGAGCGGCTGGTGCAGTGAACTATGCGGCAGTACGCACCACCAAAACAAGGTTGGTGCAGTGGTGGTGCGCGACGCAGCGGTAGTGATTTACGTGGACAAATTGAAAGCGTGAAGACTAACTATACGAACTGGTACGGGATGTGTACGCCTGTGGAGTGTTTTAGCTTATTTACTTTCTGGGTGTCTTTTTTTTTTCATTTTTATTTTTTGCTCTCTGGCTGGGGCAAATTAATCTTGCCTTCCCGATACAAAGGGATCAGCCCCGAATCATCATCATCATCACCACCACCACAAAAGCTGGATATGTTCCCGCCCGCGACAAGGAAGCGAAAATGAAAAGATCGCACAATAAAACAAAACACTGCCGAACCGCCGCACTCGCTGTGCGGTAGTTTGAATTCGCGTCACTGGTAACACCTTACGCTATATTTTTGTTCGCTGGCTACAGATATGTCGGTTTGCGATGCACTCAACGCACGGAATTACACAGCACTTAGCAGATTAATCGCGCACGGACAATAACGCTCCTCACGTTCGATGTCAAGCGTAGTTCGCAATAGTCCCAATTCCATCCCAAGTGACGCGTGAAAGTGAAATCTATCTGGATGTTAGGATGTTATTGGGAACCTTTTCTTTTCCATCGATGTTTGAATTTTTTGAAGCGCTTTCGAATTACAGTCGTTCTTCCGATATGAATTGGCTGCTTACATGCAGTCAGTCTGTGATCACAGTTGTGGTTAGTCTCTGCCTCGCCCGTTCTTGGTATTGGCCTCGAGGAGTTACGGAGTCGCCCTCTATCGGACGCGCCTCGATTGCGTGCTAGGCAGGATACCGCCGGCGCGCTCCCTATAGGTTTTGCTGTCGGCGATCTACAAAAACACCTCGCGGAAGCCCTCGAGGGCATTTCTGTAAGTACTTTCGAAATGAACTGTGTTCTTTACTGTCAAAATAATCATTTTCGACGAACTGAAAGCGCAAGATAGTCTACAGTCGCTGTCTCTTTGCAGAAAACTGAGCACCCGTTTCACGCTGTCACCGCGTTGGAGACCCCTGAACCGGCTTCTTGCGTGAAAGATAGTCACTCGCTGAGTGCAAAATATGTGAAATATCTCGTTAGAGTACACTGCCTGTATAACCAAACGGAGCATAACAGAAAGAAGCCTCAAGCCAGCGATCGCACGGGTTCGCGACGGCTGACGGTGCCTCTGCATGCACTCTAAGAAAAAAGAGAGTCAAAAGAGGGTCATGGAACCGTGACTCTCTTCGGGTGTCCATCTGACCCCTTTTGGAAGGTACAGGCAGAGAAAAAGAGTTCGCATTTGAGAAGGAGTCACTGGACCCTCCTGAAGCGCGTTTCGATTGGCTTCGGTATACTGAAGAGCCGCCGTATACACCATACACGCCATACATATCGCGCGCTTGCCCTTTGGCGCCGTTGTGGCGCCTTGCTCGGCGACGCAGACGGGGTTGGCGCCGGGGTGGCGCGCCGCTCTTCTCTCTTAGTCGTCTCAGTCATGTCTCAGTCTCCTGGTCTATTGGAATGCGCTGTGTGGTTGCGTTGGTTGCGCGTCTTCGGTGGTGTTGACGCCGGCTCCGTGCACGAAGTGACGCTTGGAGGGCGGAATATTCATAGAGCTGCGGACACCGACAACGGGCGCCAGTTAACGGTGAGTGTACTGCTTTCGTAGGTACTAATTATACAGCGTTAGCTGGGCGTCTGCAGCAGCTCTGCGGAATCTGCCAGCCATTGCCAACAGTCAGGGGCGTAGCCAGAAATTTTTTTCGGGGGGGGTTCAACCATACATTATGTATGTTCGTGCGTGTGTTTGTATGTGTGCATGTATATATATGCCAGCAAAACTGAAAAATTTCGGGGGGGTTTGAACCCCCCCAACCCCCCCTTGGCTACGCCCCTGCCAACAGTAGCCTGTGTCAGCGGGGCTGTTGCGGATGCCCAACTAAAGCTGTCAGTTAACGAGTTGCCACCGTTATGCGCGTTGCTGTACAAGCTCCCATAAAGTGAGCGATGCAAACAATTATCGAGGGTCCACGTCGTGTCTGCACTACTGAAGGTGCAAGATGTCGTTTTGAGATGCACTTTAGTCTACTTCATAATAACATTTCCATCGACCTTGAGTGTGCAGCTTGCTTCCACGCGTGGGAACGTGAAAAAAAAAAAGGTCTGTGTACAGAACGCTCAGACGCACTATATGTAATGGTTTTTGTTGGCTTAAAGACGGTAGTTTGAGGTGCAGATATAGTACGGTGGCTTCCAGAACGTACGCGGTAGTCATTCAAGTTGGACACGCCTCACGGGTAAAGTGAAAAAGCTCTAGACTTTCGACGGCGCGCGTTGTTGCGGCCGCCGGCGTGCACTCTTTTCCCTCGTTTCTGTTTGCTGTTTTCGTGGTTTGCATACACTGCGATGACGTTGGGCGCTATAACAGAATCGAGTGAGTGTACGTGATTGTGGGAGTTATGTGCACTAATTCTAGCATATGACATGTCTGATCTCGACGTAGACGGCGTACGCACGCGCTAGGTGTCGTTCGGGCCCTAGTACTCGCATCTGTTTATCTGTGTATTTAAGGATGGGATACGTTTGTAAAACATGCGGTCAATAACCTCTCACGGCATGCCCCTGGCTGCCGGAGGATGTGCTTTGTTGTTTTGTTGTTAGCCTTTATTATGTCTGTGTGAACCACTTATTGTGTAGGTTTTGCAAACCTTTACTGCAATTTCATTGTCTCATCATAATATCACGTTCTGCTTTTCAGATACCGTTTTTCATGGTGCTCACGCTGGACAGGAGCGACAACCTAGCAAGCCACAAGTCTGATGCCTCAAGCCGTCACCACTTTTTGATTTATTCTTAATCACAAGGAATAAATATGGAAACATGATGGCGATTTCTGCTGTTCATTTAGCACCATATGACACTCTGCACATCACAGTCACACATTTTAGTTGGCTATACTCATAGAAGCATGTAAATGAGGAATACCCAAACTTCTTAATTGGAAATCACAGACCATCTTTTCGCGCTTTCTATATAACTTTGTTGGAAAATATGTGTTGTTTTGACGAGTTTTATTAAAATAATGCTAAAACTGAACTATTCTTTTTCTACAGCCGCTGGGCAGAACAGCAAGTATTATTGGACTCGCTTAAAATGAATACTCCACTATTTTCAACAGTAGTCGCGCAAAAGTAGAGCAAGGATCAAATGAGTAGCTTAAAATACTTGTGGAGTCGCTTGATGCTTCGGTGTGGGTCCCTCGACCCCCCTAGGAGCGTTACTGGCAAGAGTCGTCTGACTCCCTATGAGTGGTAACGTGATCCTCCCGATGAGAGTCTTTGCACTCATCCTAGAGGGTCAGGGGACTCTCCTAGAGCGAGCCGACCCTGACCCACCAAGAGAGTCACCGTGACTATTTAAAGAGAGTCCTATACGTGGCAAGTCAGAACTCTCCGAAAAGAGTCACGCATACTCTTTTTTTTCTTAGAGTGTGTATGAGCGTCTGCATGTATGTTCGTACTGATGGTTTCGCTTTTGCTACGAGCGCGTTTTGGCACCGCGCTGTGAACTTTAGGCCGCGAAATATGAGAATTTGTGAGTAAACAAACAACTACTGTTGCGCATACGCTATCAGAGCAGTTCAAAAACAATTTCCTTGCAACTGCAACTTCGGTGCGCATGGCAACTTTGTGATCTGCCGTCCCGACGATTCAGTGTTTTTTTTTCTTTTTCGGTCTAAATTCGGGTACGTTTCAATGTCATTTGACAAGTTGTCTCGCACTGCGTATTGATCGGTCTTCTCAGCGGGCAAATGCCGCTGCTTCTGTTTCTTTATTCAGCGCATTCGTTTCGTTTGGTGCTCACACAGAACGTGAGCAAATGCGACGCCTTTTTTTAATGCTCCTTAATTATCGTTCCGTTTGCATTCCAGTGAACTTGCCGCTCTCTGTCATCAACAAATTCATAGACCAAAGCTTCACCACTTTGAGATTGCTGGGGGAAGGAGAACCAGTCTACGAGACCGAGGAGTAGTAGCATGCAACGCCTAGGAAAAGAAAGAAAATACAGTAACGTTTGCCGGACTTGTTCTGCAAACGTCGGCTGTGAACTAGGACACACATGAACTTGAAATAGCGGTGAATAAAATAGAAGGTATTGCAAACCAGCAGCCGCAAAACAGGATAGTAATTATTTGGCGTGTACCCCAGCAATTTTGGCAGCAGTGTCGTGTGTAACGCCAACAGGGTGGCATCTTTCCCTCGTAAATAAATGAGGCTCCAAGAAAATACATGGGGTTGGCCGGTGGGCCGATCAAATTTATGTAGCTTATGAAGCAATGCATGCCTCATCAAATGGGAAGGTTGCCCGTCGGCGTCCCGCGTCGGCGGCGTCAACACGAGTGATGCAAAAAATAATCGTCACCTGATGGTGTCACCATATGACGTCATCATGACGTCACATATAGCCGAAATATGCAGCGTCATAATGACGTCACATAATGTCACGCCACATGATGACGTATTCACACGTCATGGTCGCTTTGCATTGCCTCCGTGATCGGTCACGGAGGCCGTGCAAAACCGCGTTAGGTGCAGAACGCTTTTGGAGGGGGGCGCGGGAGAATCAGTACATCAACTGTCAAGAAGATGGCTTTCGCCTTCTAGTCATCTTTAACGAATGCATAAGGGACCCTGTGCGCTTTTTAATTCAACGTATCTAAACAATGACTTGCGCATCTGCAGTCGATTTTGCGGACGCTGAGCACGGGGCCGACGATCAAGAGGTCGCATTGGAGGGTTCTGAGATGGCATCGCACGTGGTAAAAGGTAGCGCTTTTACCATCCTGTGGCAGATAAGCATCATTTGCCGGCGGGAAGCACGCGCGAGCCATCGTCTCAGTGCGCGCTGTCTGCTACTCACCGAACTTCGCAGGCCCGACGCAGTAACAAAAGTCTTCGTCTCGGAAGTGCTTGTTGCACACAAGACTCGTAGCGGATGGCTACTTGCCGGTTCTTAGCTTTACAACCAATGCTTCACGCTGTTTCTCGTCCCGCGGTTACCAGTGCAGGCTGACACTGGGCTCCTTTGCGTAAGCGGGGCACTGGGGCACCGAGCGGTAGAGCCCCATGTTCGTCGCCTTCGGAGGCAGCCGCTCTAATAGAATGGTTTCAATTGAGCAGAAAATGAGAGAAAACTTCCGAATTTGAACAGACCGCAGCGCATGTGGGACTTGAAACTCGTTTTCAAAGCACGCGGCAGTGCGCCACAAGCAGCCGACGCGGCCGCTGAGACCACGTGATCCTGCCAAGCACGTCACGCCGACGGTGGCGCCGGCGTTTCCAGTGGTGGGCCTCGAGGCCAATAACGCTGCTTTCTCTGGAAGTCTTCGCGTGTTCTTACTCTCGCTGGTTTCAGGCCTTCTTTGGCATTCACACATGATGACTATCTTTTCCTTATTTTTTTTCCTTTCGGCAGCATGAGTCTGTCTTCCAAGCTGTCGGATACTTTCGTGCTGTCCTGGCGTCCTTGAGCCCAATGGCCGTGTGTCTTCGATTGCCTTCCACGAAAATGCACTCCCTCATTTAGGCTTGTGTCGTGTTGGTGCGGACTGCGACAACCCAGCGACCAACCCCGTGACACGCAGTTCCCGGAAGGCACACGCCGAAAAAGTTCTGATGGTCGCTGGGTTGTCGCCATGGAGGAAGGAAAAACTAAGGAGAGGCCCTATCGTATTTCAATGCATTGCGAAAAGTGTGGCGGAAGT
This sequence comes from Rhipicephalus sanguineus, assembly GCF_013339695.2. Classification (NCBI taxonomy): domain Eukaryota; kingdom Metazoa; phylum Arthropoda; class Arachnida; order Ixodida; family Ixodidae; genus Rhipicephalus; species Rhipicephalus sanguineus. Next base: position 10,955,743 of record NC_051177.1, read on the forward strand.
GACGTCAGATTTATGGGGCAAACAAACCGGTATGGGGCAAACAAAACAGCAGACGCCCCGCGGTGTGCTCTCGGCGGTGGTTCGCATCTGCTCGGATTTGTAGTCCCGGCGTAAACTTAGCGCGTATTGTGCGGTTCGCACGCAGTAAAATGTTGCAAGCAGACGTTTACCAGGCTGTTGGTGCGTGGCAGGCCCGAGCGCTGCGTGCTGAAATTCTTCGTGGAGCGCTTTTGTGCAACAGTACGGAAAGTACCGGTACGTGCCGTAATCAAAAACATTCAGCCCCTGCCTCATGGTATTCGAACTCACCTATAGCAGTGACTTACGCGTTCGGCCTTTCTTTTCCTTTCTCGTAGCCCGATTTCCAGATCTATTGCCCGATTAGCGGTTCTTTGCTCGTGTATATGGAGTGAGCACAGTAGCTATTTGGCACAACGCCAACCTATAGTTGACGTAACTTCACGTCGAAAAGAGGGCACCGTGTATTGTATACGCGATCGTGCACGTAAAGTTTGTAATTCCAGTGCGCACACAGCGCAAACACGCCGCGAGCGCACACCGCACAATACATACATCACGTAGTCCGATAACGACAACAAAAGTTTATTGTCCTTTCGTTTGAACGACACAGCCTCTAAAACGTACGATGCCTTCAGCGCATGGTATGTACGGCGCGTCAGACACCAAAAACAAAACTTCACGTGTGTTCCGAGTTGACACAACGAGCAAGGAGCAACAGAGCGCACATCCGAGAGCTCCGCACGCAAATACCATGCCTTAGTGATCAGTAATGAAGCGAACGTATACGTACACATGAAAAGTGACACCCGGTACTGTCCGCAGTGCTCGCGATTTGCACAGGGTATACGAAACAGCTGGGCATTGCGTAGCTTTCCTAACGAACACACAGGAGGAGCAGCACGCGCGAATCGACTACGCCGCTTGCACGGCGAAAAACAAACAGAAAAAAGGCTGCAAAGTTTCGCGATGCGCGCATGCGCTTGCAAACGTCGCAACGGAAATCACGAAATGTTTCGCTGCTCCTTCACTAGGAGGCGATGCGGCTGTTTGCGATGTGGAGGCTTCACGAATGTGACGTCAGGGCCTCTCCTTAGTATTCCTTCCTCCATGGTTGTCGCAGCCCACGCCAACGCGGCATGGTGTCAGAAAGTTAACCGGTCTAGACACCCACGTGCGGAAAAGGGGACGTCTTCAAGTAGGAAACGCCATGGTTTCTGTAGCGCACGGCCTTCTGCAGCCTCCGCAGTTGGACTTGGACAACGCGTCGGAGTGGCCGGCGTGGATACAGACGTTCCACGACTATCACTACGCGTCGGAGGAAGCACAAGTGCGCGCCTTGCGGAACATCTTTTCAACGTTCAACCTTTCGGAGGACGATGCGAAGAAGTTTGACGTCGTCAGAAAGAGGTTTGACGAGTACTTCGTCAAGGACCGCAACTTGGTGTATGAAAGCGCTCGCTTCCACAGGAGACAGCAGTTGCCCGCACTCTAAAAACTGAAACTCCTGCAGTGAGAGTTAAAGAGCTGTGTTACTCCCACAGATCTCATTATACTCTCTCTAGAGGGAGGCGCTTTACTCTCTTTTGCCAGGAGGAGTGAAAAGGCCTTTCACTCCTCCTGACGAGAGAGAGTAAAGTGCCTGTTCCATTCCTGCATCCCACGAGAGAGCGAAAGGTTGTTTTACTCTCTTGCCATATAAGAGCTTGTTTCAGAGCTTGTTTTAGTCTTGCACCTCTCCAAATATAAGGAGCTGTAAAGAAAAGTTCGTGCACTCTAATATCTTTGGCAGTAGCTCAATCGATGAAGTGACGGCGATAAATTCCTCGTCAACTTATCGCGACGAAAACCGCTGACATGCAGAAAGAATCCGCGATCATAAATGCTGTGGGAATCGAGCGCGCCCTCCCCTTTGGCGCCTCGTTCCCCAGCTAGCGCGTGTGTTGGCCCCGCGCGGCTCGAGCGCCGGGGACCGCCATTAATCGGCGGTATGGCGAGACCACGGCGGCAGCGTCGGCTTCCCGGCGCGCGGGCACGCGTCCGGGCATGCCTCGACATGCTCACATGCTCACGCCACCAAGCTAGCTTACGTCACTGCGCAACGCCTGTCCTCATTGGCCGCCAGTGACAACCCCCTTCCCCCTTGAGCTCGCTTCTGACTGGCGCGGGCTTGCCCGCATCAGATGCTCTCAGGCCTTGACGAGAGGTTGACGCGCTGCTGAGCAGGCGGCTTCTCGTTCGTGTGCTCGACTGCTGCCCTTTGTGTGACAGTCGTAGCACCGCTGGCAAGCGTACTCGATCGGTCTTGCGGAGTTCCCTTTACGGCCTGCAAGCCCGTGACTGTCGTACTGCGCTGCATCTTGGGTTAATAAACCCGTGTTGTTTGTTGACATCCTGCCTCGAGTGCCTTTTCTGCGCCGTGCCGGAGTCGACGAACCCGGCCGTAGCGTCTTTGTTCGCTGCGGCAGTGGAGAACGTCGCGTCCTTTCACGGTCGCCTCGTGGGGTAAGCGTTTCGCAAACCTTTCTCCACATAACTGGCGCCCAACTTGGTTTCGGCATGGCAGCGGAGCAGTCCCTCTCGAGGCGCTCGTTCCTGCTCGATCCCGTGGCGACGGACTTGATCTCGTTCGATGCGGACGACGCCGGCAGCACGAGGTAAGCTCGCCTTAGCGGCCCTCGGCTTTCGGCCACCGGGAGAGATCCCGTCTTGGGGCCTCCATTGGTGATGACCGCTCGAATGTGCACTACAGTCCCAGCCTAGCCAGTTTCGGGTTTTCTCAGCTGGTCGAGACACACGCGGAGAACGTGCTTTCGGGCCCCTCCAATGCGTCGTCTCCGCTCGCTGGCCTTCCTTTGTTAGCGGCGCAGCTCAGTGACCAAACCGCCGCACCGGAGCGTCCTTACTTAGGCCACATGGTGCTGGCATTCACACGCTCGCTGTCCCATCGTTGTCACGAGCGTGAAGGGTTGACAGTGTCGTCCGCGAGCCAGCTCGCATAGGCAACACCGTCGCCGCGTTTTCCGACGATCATGTTCCTCATGCGCGCAGGGCGACGTTTTCGGCAAATGTGAGTAACCGCGCACCGTCGTCGATTCGTTTGCCCGTCGTTTGAGGTATCGTGCATCCGTCGGTGCGGAAACCCTTCTCTTCTCTGTGACGTTTATTGGCCCCTTTGGGTCTGGCGTGCATGGCGGAGAACAAGCGTGCGACCCTCGAACGGCGGCGCCTGCCTCGGAGCCGCTGCACACAACTGCGGCACAGCTCCAGGCAAAACGCTGGCTTCCATCTCGCGAGCAGCACCGCTGTTTCGTGCGGCGCTTCGCGGTTGGTTGTGCGCTGGGAGAATCGCGCGCGCCACAGCGCTTTGTGCATCTCCCTTGTCTTTCGCTGCCCGATTCTCGGTCGCGTCTTTCTCGCGCGCACAGGTATCGTGAATGACTTCCCAAGCGGTGGCTACAGGGTCGTCCCTTTCGGCGCCCTACAACCATTTGCAACCCTTGTAGTGGCTACCGCTGCCTTTAAGCACGGCACGCCACACGAGATTTCGCTCGCCGGTAGCTTGACTGCTATGTCAACATAGTGCCACTGGTGGAGGAAACGAGCCCCATGGCGCTAGTCTGGCTTAAGCGCTTGCGCGAGCCCTCGGGCCGCCTCGCGCGCTGGGCGTTGACTTTGCAGCGGTACAACTTCGTTGTGCGCTACCGGAAAGGGAGTTCAAACGTCGTGGCTCACGCCTTGCCGCGTGCCCCCGTTTCGGTGTGACACTTGTGTTCGCCACTCCCGAGAGCAATCGCATCGAGTAGACTCCGGGGCCTCTGGCTCCAATGGGTCGAAAGGAGCGAACTCCGACGGCGAATTGACTTTTGAGTCGATCGCCTCGGGTGAGCACGTCACTTCAGCCGGTATCCTGTTAAGCAGAGAAGAGATACCAAAGGCACAGCAGAGCGATCCGTTTTGGGCTCCAAGAGCCGTGCTTCCAAGGAGCGGGCGCGTATTGACAGTCTGGTATTGCTGTCGGCGCCGTGTGCCGTTTACGCAGTCTGGTATTGCTGCGGGCACGTTGGATTCGCATCTGTTTGTCGCCGGCGGAGTTCTCCCGCGCTCCACATCCCACCGGAAGAAGCTCCCAAGGAGTCTTTTAAGGTGGGGGTACCCCGTAGTCTAAGGAAAGCCACCCTTGGCTATTTCCACGACTCGCGGTTGGCCGGACATGCGAGGGGCCGTAAGACTTTCTAAAAGTTGTGCCGCTCTGCTACCTGGCCAGGCATAAACGTGACGCTCTTCACTCCTCCTGAGACAATGCGTGCAGTCTCGTGCGGGCAAGCCCCCCGGGCTCATGCAGCCACCCTCAAACCCTTTCGTTGCCCGCAGCAGCGACTTGGCAGGGGGGAGGCGGTCACACAACCGCAGGAAAACCGTAAGGCTGGCCCCAAGTCACGCCACCGGTAGAACCTGTGGAAACGCACTTAAGCAACCTTTCTCCCACTAACAGGTAGCTGGACTTTATTCCATACCTTGACAGTGAATGGAGATAACCGCTAAGGTGCGGCGGCACACGTCTGGAAGTGGTAGAAGGCCCTCTTGGCCTAATAGACCCTCTGGTGTGTTGTCCAAGCCATAACCTGGCGAGCGCCCCCTTTTGTTGGGCAGCACTGTCAGGCAGGCACCCCTTTTTGGCAAGCCGGCTATGCCGGGGGCATTTCTGTCCACTCCTGCGTCGCCCAGTCGTCTCCCTGCGCCTGGCTCTACCGTGCCACCAGCCTGTTGCTGAACCTGTGGCCTGCTGTTCCCTGGTCGTTCCTGCGGGGGCCTGGTTCCTGCCTTCTGGCCTGCAGCCACCACCACCCTGCCTTACCCACCTGGCAGCTTCAGCAGCCGCACCCGGCGGCTGGTCCGTCCACTCAAGCTGTGGCCCAGGCCCAAGTGTGGTCGCTCCGGCTTCCGTTCCCGGCTGCCTGCTGTTCCGGCCGGCCGTTCCTGGTCAGCCCCCGTCCCAGCGACTTTCGGCGGTTGGCTGCCGCACGCAACTTGCAGCCACGCCTCGTACGTTCCCGGCTGCCAACCTCTCCAGACCGGTGAACTTCAAGCGGGCTGGCTGCCCGCCCTTGTGCAGTCTTCCCCGTTCCTCCTGGGCTGCGGACCTTCTTACGGCAGTGGGCTCTCCCCTTGTGGTGGAACTTTCGGTGGAACTTTTGTGTGGCCATGGCCGACCTATGGACTTGTCTCCTTGGGAAGACGACACCCCCCTGTTGGACTTAGCCCAGTTTGCCAGCCCCCTTGCGGCTGAGCTGACCTTGCCACTTGGCCTCGGACAGCCTCTTTCACAGGCTGGCCTCGGTCTTTAGGAGGGGGGAATGTGGGAATCGAGCGCGCCCTCCCCTTTGGCGCCTCGTTCCCCAGCTAGCGCGTGTGTTGGCCCCGCGCGGCTCGTGCGCCGGGGACCGCCATTAATCGGCGGTATGGCGAGACCACGGCGGCAGCGCCAGGCCTCTTTGTCTGGCGCGAGCCATGCGTCGGCTTCCCGGCGCGCGGGCACGCGTCCGGGCATGCCTCGACATGCTCACGCGACCAAGCTAGCTTACGTCACTGCGCAACGCCTGTCCTCATTGGCCGCCAGTGACAACCCCCTTCCCCCTTGAGCTCGCTTCTGTCTGGCGCGGGCTTGCCCGCGTCAGATGCTCTCAGGCCTTGACGAGAGGTTGACGCGCTGCTGAGCAGGCGGCTTCTCGTTCGTGTGCTCGACTGCTGTCCTTTTTGTGACAGTCGTAGCACCACTGGCAAGCGTACTCGATCGGTCTTGCGGAGTTCCCTTTACGGCCTGCAAGCCCGTGACTGTCGTACTGCGCTGCATCTTGGGTTAATAAACCCGTGTTGTTTGTTGACATCCTGCCTCGAGTGCCTTTTCTGCGCCGTGCCGGAGTCGACGAACCCGGCCGTAGCGTCTTTGTTCGCTGCGGCAGTGGAGAACGTCGCGTCCTTTCACGGTCGCCTCGTAGGGTAAGCGTTTCGCAAACCTTTCTCCACAATGCACGCGATTATGTTCACACGTACGCACACTCTGAGTCGGGCACTAGTTATACACTGACTAGAGGCGGCGCGCTGCAGCGTACGCAATAAAATGCTGTGGACAGAAAGCCCGACAAAAAAAAGAAAAATGGGGGGAGGTGGACTATTACGTCTCGCCTTTAAAACGCGACAGCGATATTCGTACACACGCATGCACACACAGACACACACACTGTCGCCTTCTCAGTCGCTAGCTTGCCTTCGCTTCTCGATGGAGACGTATACACAGTGCCGCAAGGAAAGCCAAAGTGCAAACGCCCTCGAATTTTCGCTCACGACCAAATCTGCTGTTTCGCTCAGAACCAATGACGCCGACGCCACCGACACCGGAATTTTTGCGAAACGAGCTCTTCGACGCTGTCGCGTTAAAAAAAATATATAAACGCGACTTCCTTCAAGCGGCCGCTAAACGGGAGGGCTGTAACAGGAGTCCCCGAGAGAGAAACACGAGAACACAACCTTACGACGCATGCGCGAGCGAGGAAAGAAAAAAGAAACAAAAAACGGACACACACACACACACACACACACACCAGGAGAGGAGAAGCGTGCGTGCTAAAGTCGAAGTCTCGCCATCGCCCCGGTCGCCCGCCGCGCCGTCGCTGCCTTCGCCATTTTCTTCTGTTGCCCGGTCATCGAAGTTTCCTAATTGCTCAGCTGTGTCGGCAGTGCGTGCTCGTGTCCCATGTGTGCGCGACTGGGATCTCGACGCTGGACGTGAACGGCATTTAGCGACGGCAGTGCAACATCCCGTACTGTGAGCGCGTTAGTTTCATGATGGTCTGGAAACTCAAGCGAGCTTGCACCTTTGTGTATGTGTGTTCGGCCAGCAGCTGGTTCCCCAGACAACACGAAAAGTCCTAAGGATGCCCCAAACAAGTATCTAAGTCCCACATCCAATAAAGGAAGTCATATGGGTGTCCCGTAGACTTCAGCGAACGGATGCCCATTAAACATCCCAGAAGAGGACGTGAATGGGTGGATGCTTGCATGCCTCATATCAACACACGCGTTTTTAATCTACTTACTCATATTAGCACACATATATGCATGTTGTCTTCATGAATTAATTATGTACATTTCCAGCGATCATTGTTTAAAATCGCACCAATACATATATGGAACTTGCGAAACCCTTCACAAATAATTAACACGTGTTAATTAAACAGGCGAGAACACATAAGTGCTCTTCTTTGCTGGAGCTTTGCATACTAATTATTCTTTCGTGCAGGCCTTAATGAATTAAAGCATGTCCGCCTTGAGCAACGACATATATTGCGTGATATGCTAATGTGCTGCGCGTTGCTCGTTTATTCGGAACCACATTCATGCATGCGATCAACTTTGCTCACTAAACTGTTCCAAAATACTTAGCTCCGATGGTACACGAAAAAGTCCAATATAGTTAAACATTAATGGGGATTGAAACCGTCCCATGTAAAACTAACCCTCCTGTGTGCTCCGTTCGAGAAGCGGTGATCAGTTTCGGTTTCAGTTCTTTGAATGTTTAAGTGGGCAGGCGAAAAATTATGAAAACAAAAGATTTGTAATTCGTATTTGAAGTGCGCTGTAGTTTCTTAACTTTTTCTTTTATTTTATGCTCATTATATGTACGACAGCATTACGGCATTACGACAACGCGGCTGTGGCTGCAGTCAGTTTCTATAGTTCCGCATTTGAAGCGTGTTCTCTGCGCGCGGTGCGTGCGGTTACAACAGTTACAATTCGCGCGCACTCTGAAATTTGGGTTCGCGGAGCTCGTTGTAATCGAAGGTAAGTGTTGTTTTCCTACTGTTTTTTGATCTGTCAAACGTGAAGATACACGTGTGTTGGCCTTGTTTTTTATCTTTAGAGCTTGCATACGCTTGGCGGGAAGCGCGCGCCATGGAAAGCGAATACGAGAGTAAGCTATCGTTGCACTTATCATTATTCCACGTTGGTTGTGTTCATCTGCCTTTTGTAATGTGCAGTGCGATGCTATACTTTAGACGTCACCCGCTTAAACAGCACGACACAAGTGAGTTTACCGGTTACCACGTGGTTCACCAAGTGGTTTACATGGCTTCCATGTCGAGATCGACTGCTGATCAGCCACGCCGTGCAGGCCGATGTGTGCGCAATATTGGTAGCTGCTGGCGAATGTTTTAACGCGAAGGAGAATCTTTCACGTGTCGCTTTTACCTCCAATCAGCCAGAAGTTCCCGAACCACCTTTGAACCGTTCGCGCGGCCAAGTTGCGAGTGCCGGCATTTATGGCGGCATGCTGGAATCTTGCGACTAGGAGCACCATACTGGTGTCAACATGCACAGCGTTCCCGTGGAACCCGATAACGTGCCCGACGGCTGCCACAGATGCCCTACACAGCAGGACACTGCAACGGATTCTAACTCAAGCATATTGAAAGAACTGGATATCGCATCGTTGAGAGAAGACCTGTGACAGTGGAGCTTAGAGTGAAGTGTGCCTCACGATGCCGTCACAAATCTGTTAAAGGTTCTTCGCTCGTATTCTTGCATGCGTGAGCTACCAAGTCGCATGTCCACACCAAGAGTGGCGAATGTCACACTACTGCTGGATTTTGGACATTATTGTCATTTTGGTTTGCGTGAAGGGCTTCAATCTGCTCTCAGACATGTTTACCATGTACCCAATGCCTGTGGTCTGTTTTATGTTCAGGCTCATCGCACATACCAGTATCCTCAACTCTTGCTGCGGCTTCAAGGCCATACACGGAACCACGCGTGCTTGGTATGTCATTCTGCAGTTTCACATAGCAATGTTTTATCTTGCTGAGGTTGGGTGTTTGCTTTTGCTTTTGCATTGTGCGGCAAGGTGGAGTGCAAACTATGGTTTCTATGTTTTAGGTGCTTTGCACATGTTGGAAGCTGCCAACTCTTTTACGGAACTGCAATATCCCATGGTATGTCATTTATGCGGTATACATCCTTATGTTGCTGTTATGCAATGTTTCCAGTTTTTACCTTGTTTTGCTGTGCAGTCATTGTGCTATGGCCAAATGCCTGTGGTCTGTTTTATTTTCAGGCTCATCGCACATACCAGTATCTTCAACTCTTGCTGCGGCTACATGGCCACACATGGAACCGAGCATGCTTGGTATGTCATTCTGATGTCTTATTGCATGTTGCTGTAGTTTATTTACATTTACTCGTTAAATTGAGAATTCTTTGCCCGCCTCAGCTGTTTTGAGCCTGCCCGTCTGTCTCAGTATCTATTTTATTTCTGTCTGCCTGTCTGTGTAACTCTAGATGTTAACTTGTGGTGTCAATTATGTTCAGATTCACCGTGCAGTCCAGGACCCGCATATCTGACCGGGGCTACAAGGTCACAAACAGACCCACAAGTGCTCGGTATGTCATTCACCTTCTTTAATGGTTACAGTCCATACTGTTCAGTGTCCTTGGGTCTTATTAATACTAAGGGAAAAATTCCAGTCTTGTTTATGTGTTTTCTTGCTTCATGTTTACTTGAGGCAAATGTTTCCTTTGTACTGTAGATGTACTATTCACATATGTAATAATGCATGCCCAGAAGAGTGAAATTAATTTCACGAGTATTGTTCTTATTGTAACGTGTTGGAAACGGAAGGTGATATTCTTAGCACTAAATCAGCTTAGAGTTTAGTTGGGTTCTGGCTTCATGATGGAAAAAATTATGGCACAACCCATCTTACAATGACTGTCACCAGTAATACGATTTGTGTTCAAGCAATGTAACAGCCTGCTGTATTGCTCCACCTCCATCTCTTGAGCTCGTGTATCTGGGCAGTGTCCTATTTTCTTCATATATGCTATGTATCAGCATAAATAGAAACACAAACTGCATAGCTTCTGCACAGTGTGCCTCACCTTGCTCTGGTTTCATGATAATAGTATTAGTGTGGGCATTCATTACCCTCCCCTATGTCGTAGCCACGTAGCACAAACGAAAAAAAATGTATGTTGCTGCTGGCATAACATACTTTCCCATTGTCGTTGTGGCACAGTGACACACTACCATGAGTCATGTTGAAGAGACAGGCGTGCAAACATGAACACAAGAGGGAACTGAAGACACCACAAACGCCTTGACATCTTGACTTCTCTCTTGTGTCCGTGTTCGCATGCCCTGTCTCTTTAATATGAGTACCTACAAACTAGATCAGCTTTCTGTCATTCTAACCATAAGTCAGTGGCGCAGTTTATCCCTTCGTTCTTCTTTAGGGGGGGGGGGGGGGAGCATGCTTCATCATTTGAGCAACGATGGTTGCTAGTGTGCAAGCGGTGACTTATAAAACATATGTGCTCGTGGTGCTGCTGCAGCATCAATCAAATCGTAGATCCTCACTTACACTGTTATCACCAAGCCAGTGTCGCAAAAACTGCAAAGAAGGCTGTACGTAAATTTCAGTGCATGTTAAAGACCTCCAGGTGGTCAAAATTTTTGGCTACGATAATCATGTCGTGGTTTGTAACGTAAAACCCTAACAAATGTTATTGCAAAGAACACTCATGCTTTGCTGTTAGCGCTCCTATGAGTAACTCTCAGCAATGTTCATGACCGTTCTTTTTCTATGTGTTGCCATATAATTCACTGAAAAGTTTTAAAGCTATAGGCTGACCTATAGCTACCTGGAAAAGCAAAGCACTTTGAACATTACATACCTATAGTTACCTTAAGCCTGGCTATGTTCGAATCATTGCGGTAGTTTTTCATCTTAGACATAGTGCTGAACTGAAAACTTTCATAACACTGATGCCATCACTTCTTTTTCAGCCTTCATGGAAAGAATACTACAAGTGTTAAATAGCATGAAGCACGCCCAGCAAGCCCATTCGCAATATTTCAACGAGCTGCTAAGTAATGCCGACAGTGCAGCTCCGCACCCTCATGGCCTCCCACACCTGCCTTTCTCGAATGTGGCGGATGTTCTTGCGTATGAGGAGAAGTTCGAGACAGAAAGCCAAGCTCATGATCAAATGGTAATTTCTCTGCTTCATGGACTAAGCTCAGTATAATGTTGCCTGTCTTGTAACTACAGCATGCTGGAGTGACAAGGCATTTATAAATTCATGTGAATATTACTTATCACAGTCTGATGAATGACGTACTGTTGAATTTTTACATAGCTAGCTGCGTATGATAGTTCTAAAGAATTTAAGTAAAGCTAGAAGCCAGCTTGTATTTCTTTATTACCACGAGATTATTTAGGTTGCAAAACATTCAAAGTAAACTGGATCACAATGTATCTTTCTGGCTGTATATCTTCTTGTTTCCTTTTAACAGAAAAAGCACATGGTAGAAGGGGGAGATTCGACGAAACAGAAAAGAACATGTGTACTGCAGTCCCTCCTCAGCTGGAATGCTGCAGTGGGCTTCAGTTGGTTTGGCACCAGGAGAAAAAAATTCTGCGAACTGCACCTCTGCAAGCTGACGTGCGGTGAGTCAGGTGTAGCAAAGCTTGATATAACTTGGTTTTTTTGTGAAATCTTCTGTCAAGCAGTACACTCAATATAGCTAGGTTGTCTATTTATACTTTGCTGCAATTAGTCCTGGTATTTACTTTCAGTTTTTAAGGGTGTAGTACTTCTGGGGCCCGGGCTGCCGTATGCTGTCATCGCTTGGCATAATGCAGGCAAAACCACGTACAGCATAGCCATCTGTAGCGTAATGAGCGCGTGCTCGCACCAAGGAGGTCTTGTTCTTCGAGCGCCTTGATGATGATATTAAGTGTGGAGCACATTAGGGGCCCGGGCTGTCATAGCCTGCCGTTGCTTGGCATTACGCAGGCAGAACCATGTAAAAAAATAGAAAAAAGAGGAACCAGGCGAGAAATAGACAGAGAAAGAACAGGAAAAGGTAGAAAGAAAATTAGAAAGAGAAAGAAATAAAGAGAGAGGAAGGAATAAATAAAAATAAAAAGAGAAGAAAAGACAGCAAGACGGAAAAGGAGTAAAAAAAGAGAGGCGGAAAGAAAGAAAACTGAAGAGAAACAAAGAAGGCTGCCCAGCTCCGCACTTCCTACAGGCTTGGCACCATACAGGCGAAGCTGCCTTAATTTCTAGAAGAGTGCCATACTGGCCCAAGTTTTGTGTGGTGTGCAAAACTTATAGGAACGATAATTTTGCTTCTTGCATGCAGGCGTGTTGACTAATGACATCCAAAACCCGAATGCGACCCTGAAGGATGTGGAGAAGGCCGCGATGACCTGGTTCCGTCATGCTGCTGAGCGGCTTGCCGCGCAACAAAAATAGTTTTTCTTTTTTTTTGATAATAAGATAATCCTGAAGGTCAGTTATTTGTTGCAAGTTCTCTGCATTGCGTGTATTAAAATTTGTGTTTTTTTTCACCACTGTTTCATTCCTTCTTTGTTGTTTCTTGTTTATGTACGCCATATTCAGTGCCATAATTTTTCTGGTGCATTGTTTCCTGTGCTAAACTGAACTTTTTCTTTCCTAAAACCTAATTTTCTTACTTGCACCCTGCCTGTAGATTTAAGAGCAAAGAGTAATTAACTGAACCAATAGTATAATGCTAAAATCAGGTCCACTACATAGTGCATTGTTCAAAAGGTGCCCCTGCAGTAATCGCAAAAGCATTCGAGCAAGCAAATACAACCCTGAATTCTGCACTAGTAGATGAGAATTAGGCAAGTTGAGTGTGCTAGTAAAGATATTGTGTTTCAGGAAATCAAAATTTCAGTTAGGCTAAGGGAACAACAGAGAAAGAAAATGATTACTTTAAGCTTTATATTAACAGTTCCAGTGAGGAGAATGTTTCCTAATTATATATATATGCGCGCCCTTTATGCATGGCAAATGTGCAGTAAAATAAAGAATTCAAACTTCTATTTGCATGAACTATATATTGTCTAAGTTATAGTGTGACATTAAACTAGTGTAATACATTTACAAGATCCAGAAATACTACGAGTATTTTAAAAATTCATTTTTCTATCTGAACACGCCTAACTTTAGCCATCTTCAGAAAAGTACGAGATGTGTTGTACTTGTCCTACTGCTTTTTTTGTACTCATCTCTGTTCTAGAACTGTTACAGGATCATGGAATTCAGAGCTTTTATCATTGGCTCCTTTACCTGTGCTTGAAAGCATCTTCAAGCTGTTCTTTAATTCAGGCTTGAAATTGAAACACATAGGGCAAGATCCGTTGTTCTTCTATTTTACATTGGGAACTTCTACATGCAAAGTGCTCTGTAGGCAGATGTGTGGGGTTCTGCCCTTGCAGCAGTGTTTGCAGTGTTTTCAAGATTTGGAAAATAAGCAAAGAAGAAAGCAACAGAACCACTCAACATATTATAGGCCTACAGTCACATGAAAAAGCAGGAGTGAATTGCATTGCTGCAAGAGTACGTGCAGGGGTTTTAAAAACATTGAAAGAAATGTAAGACTTTCAAAAAAGCAGTTCTTTCTATTAACTAGCATGTGCCCTTTAAATGCTGCATGTACTGATAATGGAATGTGCAACATCCAAATCTAATCCCAATATAATCCCGAGATGTCCTATGGGGAGGAAGTCCTATGGATCCAGTTTTTTGTCTCATTTTGGAGGCTTCCGGGAGGTTTCCGGGAATTATTTGGGACATCCTTAGAACTTCCCACACATCCTAAGCAGCGCATCCTAGGTGTATCCAAAGGACGCCATTGCGTTGTCTGGGTCGGCACATTCGGAAATGCGAACGGTAAGTGCCCAGACAACAGGAAAGTCCTAAGGATGCCCCAAACAAGTACCTAAGTCCCACATCCGATAAAGGAAGTCATATGGGTGTCCCGTAGACTTCAGCGAACGGATGTCCATTAAACATCCCAGAAGAGGACATGAATGGGTGGATGCTTGCATGCCTCACATCAACACACGCGTTTTTAATCTACTTACTCATATTAGCACACATATATGCATGTTGTCTTCATGAATTAATAATGTACATTTCCCGCGATCATTGTTTAAAATCGCACCAATACATATATGGAACTTGCGCAGCCCTTCATAAATTTTAACATGTATTAATTAAACAGGCGAGAACACATAACGGCTCTTGTTTGCTGAAGTTTTGCATACTAATTATTCTTTCGTGCAGGCCTTAATTAAAGCACGTCCGCCTTGAGCAACGACATAGTATATTGCGTGATGTGCTGATGTGCTGCGCGTTTTTCGGAACCACATATATGCATGCGATCAACCTTGCTCACTAAACTGTTTCAACGTACTTAGCCCCGATGGCACACGAAAAAGTCCAATATAGTTAAACATTAATGGGGATTGAAACCGTCCCATGTAAAACTAACCTTCCTGTGTGCTCCGTTCGAGAAGCGGTGAGCAGTTTCGGTTTCAGTTCTTTCAATGTATAGGTGGTCGAAATTTCCGGAGCCCTCCACTACGGCATCTCACATAATCATATCGTGGTTTTGGGACGTTAAACCCAGATATTATTATCTGAGGAACGTAGTAAAAGGATGTCATAATCCAATTTTACTACGTGGGGAGTATTCTGTCACGTGATTTTTAACCGCCGTCTGAGAGTTTTTTACCATGTGACCTCAACCTCGCCCCGCATCGGCGGCTTTTGTCCGACGAGGAGCTCCCCTCCCAGTTTTTAGGGGCGAAGCTCCTTAAAGCGGCACCCGTTCGTCCCCGTCGTAGTGCGTAACCAGTCTTAACGCTAGTACCAGATCTTGACCTCCAAGGTGGTGCCGGTGGGAGATTTCTCCTGTGCGTTGTTGAACAATAAAAAATTCGCAGCGTGCGCGTTAACTAAAAGCCGAATTCTTCTGTCTCTCATTCCCCATTAGCAGCCATTGGCATGTTCCAGTAGGAAACGTTAGTAGAAGTAGAAGTGTAAGTGTTAGCTAAAAGCCGACTTCTTCTGTCTCTCATTCCCATTAGCAGCCATTGTTTACCTCTAAGGTAGTGCCTGGTGAGATTTCTCCTGCGCGTGATTAAACAATAAAAATTTTGTTCAAAACGCCGTTGATTGATGAAATAAACCAACGAAAGACGCCAGATGTTTTCTAAAAGCAAAACGACAAGATGACAGATGTTTCTAAAGCAAAACGAAAAGATGCCAGCTGCTTAACAAAAGACGCCAGATGTTTTCTAAAGCAATGGTTTTCTAAACAATGAAAATTCACAGCGTACATGTAAAATTAAAGTGAGCTGCAAGTCGTCATAACTCTCATCGAACCTTTAGTATAAACGCGCCCGATCTCACGTCGGTGATGATGTACTGGGCAGAATTCACGGAAGATTCACGGTTTACCGATGAACCTCCGCAGCTTCGCCCACTCATCATCATTCACTCCGTAGATATGCTGTGAATTCTTTTTTTCAAAGCTGGGCATTGTCGCGCCTCAGGCACTTTCACTGAAACTGCAGCTGCAGAAGCACAACGAGCGGGAAAAGCGGCCTGTGAACGAAAGGACTTGCTCGAAGAAAAAAACCTGCTGGAAAGCAGTACTGCAGCTTTTCGCATATCGTTGGCCCTGGAGACAGGCGTGTGCAAGAAGCTTGCGCTGCATATGTTTGGTTGCGGTGATGGCAAGTTCAACTCGCGCCGGCGTCCGGCTGCAGCGCAGCGGGCTGGATCTGAGGTGCTTCTTATATGATCGAGCGGCCGTGCGCGTACGAGAGCAAGGCTCCGAGCCTGAATGGCGCGGATACCTCGCTTCCGTGCCGAATCGCGAAGAGCTACGAAAAACACTCCCAGCGGCAATAAAGTCAAGTTCGTGTGATCGTCCATGGTTGCTTCCTGGAGGGTGACCAGAAAAAGGCTTCGCTACGTCGTCGGCACCGAGCCGGCCAGCGGCCGGTGTGAGTGCGTCGCCGGAGCAGGTGAAACAAGCGTCGCACAGATTTTATTTCACAGAACAGTCCGAACTGTGTACATTCCAAACTGTGTATTTCGCTCCATGCGGCCGCCGCTGTGAAACATCTAGCGCTAAAGCGAGCCCCGATACGAGGCAGACGGAACCAACGTGCGGCCGCCGGTGGACTGCGAGTACGAGCACGGTGAAAACCGGGCCTGCGAGCCGTCTCGTTCAATGTAAAGTGCATCGCTCCGTAAGACACCGCGAATAGCAGTCACCTATTATTTTTAATTTGTGTCTAACATAACAACAACGAAAATTGCTCAGGAGATCGCCACCTGTCTTTTATCGTATATCCGTGCTCCTCGAAAAGGCCTAGCGACGCCGTCGGTAAGGAGCAGGTACAGGCGAGGCGCCGCTCTACTTCGCCGGCGTTCCCGGATTTGTGCTGCTACTGTGTTTGTGCACCGCTGCGCAATGGAAAAATTGTTGAGTGGCCGTGGTTCGTGTGTGCTTAGGTATATTTTGCGGGTTTGTGCGTCAGCACTGCTAACGCGGGTGCGGCCAACACGGAGCGCCGGCGAATAATTGGATAATCAAAAAGGTGAGATAAAGCATCTTTGCACTTACAGGCCGGTGTCACTCGTGGCGACTTGCCGCCAACCTTAAAAGTTTACGCGTGCGCTGTGAATCTTTACTGTTCAAGTAAGCAAAACATAAGTATCTTACTGGGACTACATGGCTGGTCAAGATGTGGCGCCTATACATACCGGGTGGCCGGCGTACGGTTGTGCAGCGGAGCAGTCGGTTGAAGTGGTGTTATATTCTGCATTGGTTGTGTGGTTGTGTGTGTATGTATGTATGTATGTTTGTGTATGTATCTGTGTGTATCTCTATATATGTCATGGATACTGTGTTTTCTACGTTGATTAAATTCTAATTTCGATGTATCATGGTGCAATCGTGCTCCTTATTTTTTTTTACCACCAGTAATAGACGCGAGAACTGAGTTAGGGGAGTAAATAAATACTACTGCATCAGCCAAAAGAAACTGTCGACCGAGAAATAACTCTCGGAAATCACCGGAAAAACATTGTAAAGGCAGTAAAAAATTACTCTTACTATACTCGCTGAAAACCTCAGCGGGGTAAATAATTACTACCGTTTCCGCGTTCAAAAACTCGGTTAGCATGAGAGTAAACTTTTACCGCGACTGGTACGTGTAAAAAAACCCAGAATGGTAGTGCGCTAGAGGACAACCAGTTTACTCCCGTTTCTGGATCGGCTACGTAAAAGTCTTGCTATTCTGTGTGTGCGCTTGCGTGTGTGTTCTCATTCGTGATGAATTCATGCCTCTATGTATGTTACTGTGATGTGTACTTACCATGGTAATTACATGAAGTAATTAGCGGTCATTAGTTAATGTACGAGGACAATGCCACTTCATTTTTTTTTAATCCTTTAGGTACTTTTGTAATAGAATCATCTTGATATGGCAATGCACATGCACATATAAACAAAATAGGTGTAAACCGCTAATTGGCTAAATGTAGTGGAGTTAATACAGTTAGTAATTTGCTAGCGCGGTTACTAACACCTTAGTAATGGACTAGCCATTCGAGCTAGTACTATTCACTCACTATCTAGGTAGCAAGTTCCACTAACCTGCATTTTACTACCTTCCCTTACTAAGAGGCTAGTGTATTTTGTGACAAGCAAACGGTTAGTATTTAGTTAGTGAATATGTCGACCTTTTTTTTTCTAAGACTGTAGCACTCAACTAGGCCAAGAAAACCAAAATCTAACTTGCTGAACGTTTTAACAGCCGTCACACAGCTGCATAATAATGCGCGAAAGTACTTTCGCAAATGACCAACAAACATTCACACAGCGTTTTTTTTTTTGTTTACAGACCGTGTTAACTGTTAACATATGAGAAAGTTCTAACTGCACTGCAATCAATATTTCGGAATATCTAATCACTTTCACCATTGAAGCCACAATCCTATAACACATGCGCTTTAAATTGAGCATGGCATTACTCAGACTTATATAGGAAATTCGCACGCATGGCATTACTCAGATTTATATAGGAAGTGCGCACGCGTGTAATGTATCTCGTATGCTAGATTCTCTTTGGTACGTGCAGCTCAACGTAAAATGCGATTCTAGAAGTAATGTTCGTGGAGTAGCGAGCATGTAGAAGGGCAACTACTTACAGCTTCACTTACCTTTGCAAAAACGGTATTCCAATTGCAATTCAATATTAACCGATGCAACAACGATAACAACACACTTGTTGCACACAGGCGTACCAGGTTGACGCGCGAGGCCAAGCGTGGTATTTTAAGTGTAGCACAAGCGTGCGCGTACAGTACGCTAGAATATTCTGGCACAATGTCTTCAAGCTTGCAGTCACTGGTTGCAGTCACCAGGTTGACGCGCGAGGCCAAGCGTGGTATTTTAAGTGTAGCACAAGCGTGCGCGTACAGTACGCTAGAATATTCTGGCACAATGTCTTCAAGCTTGCAGTCACTTCAGCGGTTCCCACAATGTAGCACCAGTTGACGTCCCCGCGTCATCAAACTGCTACGACGCCGAGAACTACACACACAGCTGACTTGGAAAAACGCGGACACACAGCTGACTTGGAAAAACGCGGTCTTGCATGAAGCCATCTTGTCCAGCAAGCAACGCACAAAAGTACACAACTGAGGCGTCTGAAACATTGCTGTTGATGAGATGGCAGCTGAACGAAATCAGGGCTCATTGTGCGACGTGTGGTCACCGCCTAAACAGAATATTAACGCTGCAACTGTAGAGGGCGCTACGCGCCATGCTTTCTATATATGGTTAAGGGGAATAAAGCAATGGGCATTCGTTCGGTCATCATGGCTCGGAGTCACTTGTGTAGACGCGCCTAGCGTCTGTCAGTTACCGGTATCGTACATGGTGTCAGAAGTGGCCGCTGTTCGCTCTCGGTAATGGCGGACAAGCCCGACGCTGCGTTTGCCGGGATACCTGGACTCCAACAGCCACCGAACTTCGACTTCAACGACCCAAGTGCGTGGTCCACCTGGATTGAGCAGTTCGAGGACTATGCCTATGCTACAGGAATGCACCGAGCCACCGACGAGGTTCGGGTACGAACGCTTCTTTACTGCATGGGTGTTCAAGCTCGACGCGTGCTAGCGTCTTTCAACTTGACGGCCGAAGAAGCTCTGTCGTACAGCGTTGTGAAAAGCAAGTTCACTTCGTATTTTGTTCACCCGCTAAATGAAGTTCATGAGAGTTATCGTTTTCACAAGCGGACGCAGCAAACAGACGAAAGCGTCGATGCTTTTTATTCTGCGTTGCGAAACATGGTCAAAAGATGCAACTATGGCTCAGCGTCCGTAGAGGATAGGCTCGTTCGAGACCGATTTATTGTCGGCTTGTTGGACAGCAGATTATCTGAAGAACTCTGCCGCACCTCTGACTTGACGCTGGACAAAGCGCTCCTGCATGCACGGCTGCACGAAGATGCCGAAAGAGAAAAATGTGAACGCGCAGACCAGTTATCTGGACCAGTCGCCGTTGATGCAGCGAAGCACAAGCCAGCGAAAAGGCAATCCCATAAGCGAACGTCAGCATCAAGAGAAACCCCTTTTTATGACGCGACGCACGGATCGTGTCACTTCTGTGGACGTGAAGAGCATCAGCGGGAACTTTGTCCTGCCAAGAAAGCCGTTTGCAATTTTTGCAAAAAGAAAGGGCACTTTGAAGCAGTGTGCTTAGCCAAGCAGCGTTCGCACAGCCGGCAGTCACATGCCATCGAGATGCATGCTGTCAAGGCCAGTCGTGAAGCAAACGCCAAGTTCGTTTGGGTTCACGTGAACGGCGTCCCGCTCAAGTTCAAAGTCGACTCAGGAGCGGAAGTTACCGTCGTTCCAAGCACTTTTCCGGGAGTACCGTCTCGACTCGAAAAACCGGAGGGTCATCTAACAGGTCCTGGAAATTATCCTTTGAATGTGTCTGGCCAATTCAAAGCTACGTTGGAGTGGAAGAGCCGCACCTGCGTACAGCCAGTGTATGTCATGCCTTCGCAGTCTACGCCTCTGCAAGGCTACCCTGCTATACTCGCATTGGGAGTTGTGAAATTCGTCGACGCCGCACAGCGACCTGAAAAGGCAGCCAGCTCATTAAGCGACGCCACCCTTAGCCAGGATATCTTCGATGGACTTGGTACCGTAGGGGAGGAGTACACTATTAAGCTCAAGCCAAATGCCAAGCCATTTGCGCTCAGTGTACCTCGCAGAATTCCCATTCCTCTGTACGACCAGGTGAAGCAAGAGCTGGACCAGATGGAAAAACAAGGGGTCATCAGGCGTATTACGAAGCCGACGCTGTGGTGTGCAGGTCTGGTCGCAGTACCGAAGGCATCAGGCGGCATCCGAATATGTGTGGACTTAACAAAGCTCAACAAGGAAGTTCTCCGTGAAAGGCACGTGCTTCCAACGGTCGAATGGGTTCTCGGGCAACTGGGCGACGCAAAGGTGTTCTCCAAGCTCGACGCGACAGCAGGATTTCACCAAGTGAGATTGTCCCAAGAATGCCAAGAGTACACCACATTCATCACGCCATTCGGACGCTACTGCTACTGTCGTCTACCTTTCGGCCTGACCTCGGCACCGGAGTACTTTCAGCGAGAAATGGCTCGCATTCTCGAAGGACAACCGAACGTCGTCAACATGATCGACGACATCCTGGTTTTTGGAAAAGACCGAGAAGAGCACGACAAGCGACTTGTGGAGGTTCTTGAACGTCTGAGGAGAGCCGGAATTAAACTCAACAAGTCGAAGTGCTGCTTCGGTCAAGACAAAGTAGAGTTTCTAGGTGTAATCATCGATGCCAACGGTATCTTGCCGAGTCCCAGCAAACTCGAAGCCCTACGCAACTTGGAGCCACCCAAGGACGTTGCTGGTGTTAGGCGCTTCCTTGGCATGGTTAATCATATTGGTCGCTTCCTGCCCAACCTTTCGCAGGCAACCGCCCATATTCGCGCCCTCTACATCTCTCCCCCGAGATATGCACACAACAAAAACACGACACATCACAAGTCAAGTCTTTTCGGAGTCTTAACTCGGCGACCAAATCTGGTGACTCGACGCGCGGTAGCGTTTGCATCACGGTCGTTAACCGATGCAGAACAACGCTACAGCCAAACAGAAAAGGAAGCGTTGGCGGTAGCATGGGCAGTGCACCGCTTTGACCAGTACGTGCGAGGCCTACACTTCACGGTGGAAACCGACCACCAGCCACTGGTGACACTACTTGGAAACGCTGACTTGGACACGATGCCTCCACGTATTCAAAGGTTCCGTATCAAACTTATGCGCTACCAATTCAACGTGGTCTACGTTCCGGGCAAACAGCTAGCCACTGCGGATACTCTTTCAAGGGCTCCAGACGAGAAGCCGTCAATCAGTCTAGTGGATGTGGTAGAAGAGTTCGTGGAATTCCAAGTTGCAGCGATCACTGACACGAAGCTGGTTACTGCAGATGATGTCCGCAAGCACCAAGAACAGGATGGTGAATGCAACCAGCTCGTCAAGTACTGCACCCAGGGCTGGCCTCGTCGAAACAGGCTTCCGGAGCACATCAAGAAATACTGGAACCATCGAGGCGATCTCTCTTTGTGCAACGGCGTCCTGCTAAAAGGCAATCGATTTGTCATCCCGACTTCGCTGCAAAAGGATACGCTCGAACTTATCCATGAAGGCCACCAGGGAATTAACCGATGCCGGCTGAGAGCACAGGATTCCGTGTGGTGGTACGGACTTTCCCAGCAAATACGGGACAGAGTCAGTCGCTGCAGGCAGTGCGCAGCCACACGAGCGCAACGAAGTGAGCCATTGGTTGTAACGAAAACTCCAGCGCAACCATGGCATTAAGTAGGAATGGACTTATTTAGTCACAGGGGACACAACTACCTACTAGTAGTTGATTATCGTTCTCGCTACCCTGAAGTCATCTACATGAGAAGCACGAACTCTGAGGCGGTTATCAATGCTGTCAAAAGCATTTTCGCTCGTTTTGGCATCCCCGAAGTTGTACGAAGCGACAATGGACCGCAGTTCGCTTCACACGCATTTGCAGCTTTTGCGAAGCACTATGGCTTCCAACACATCACCTCGAGTCCAAACTACCCGCAGTCTAACGGGGAAGTAGAAAGGATGGTGCGCACGGTCAAAGAAATGTTCGAGAAAGCAGATGGTCCTTTTCTGGCACTTCTGTCTTACAGAGACACTGCAGGCGTCACAGGGTTTAGCCCAGCGCAGCTACTGATGGGCCGCAGCCTGCGAACCAGGCTTCTCAAGCCAGCGGATTGCCTGGAACCGAAGTGGCCTGCGCCTGACGTTGTCAAATGCCAAGACGAGGAGGTAAGAAGGCGACAGAAGAAAGACTTTGATCGCCGTCGTGCTGCGACCGTCCTTCCTCCGCTGGAGCCGGGGGACACGGTGTGGGTTCGAGACATCAAAAAAACGGCGTGCGTTCTCAGCCCAGCCTCGAAGCCCCGCTCGTACGTCGTGGAAACACCAACCGCGGTGCGTGTGCGTAATAGGGTGCATCTAGTGCCCTATTCGGACCCAACCACGAGCCAACTCAACGAGCCAGCATCGAGGGAATACAGCGAGGGGCACGAAGACCAAGCCACCGTTACAGACGCCACGGCAACAGCGACGCCACAAGTCTCCAATGAATGCGGAGCGCGAGTCACCAGATTTGGTCGCCGAGTTAAGACTCCGAAAAGACTTGACTTGTGATGTGTCGTGTTTTTGTTGTGTGCATATCTCGGGGGAGAGATGTAGAGGGCGCTACGCGCCATGCTTTCTATATATGGTTAAGGGGAATAAAGCAATGGGCATTCGTTCGGTCATCATGGCTCGGAGTCACTTGTGTAGACGCGCCTAGCGTCTGTCAGTTACCGGTATCGTACAGCAACGTCCAAGGAAGACACGACGAAAGCGACGAGCCCAGCCGGTCTAGTCGGGTGCGCTACTGCACAGTGCACAGCGCGCGTTCTCACGGCTACCGAAAGAAATAAAAGAAAGTGGAGAGAGGGGTCACCTTGGAGCATGGCATATCGGTGGAAGCAAGAAGAGATCTTGCATCGTCGGTGTGGCGTATTGTCGAAAGATGGCGCAAGTTTGTTTTTGCGCAACGGAATCGCAAACTTCATTCAAAATACATGGGATCCTATGGGGGGTTGGGAGAGGGTGCAACCGCCTGAGCCGAGCGGTGGCGCCACCATACCGATGCACTAGGCGGATACCGGTTACGTCTTTCAGCACACCGAGTTTTTGCAGCGGCTCACGGAAGTCTTCGAGACGGTATGGCCTTTCAGCAACGTCACAGTGTAAAAAAAATCCCCCGCACCTCCCCGAAGGGGATCGTGAGGAAATGCGAATGCATTTGGGTGCACCCGATGAGTGTGCGATTAATTAATGAAGAGAGACGAGAGTGTGCACGTAGAGGCGTAATGCTCGAGTTGCATTGTGTTACACTTCGTCTTAGTGGTATCGTTGCCGCGAGAGATTCGACTTCACCGACTTCCATCGCTATCAAGACACCAAAGCGCGCGCTCCCTCCATGATATATAGTAAAACCTCGGTGATACGAATCTCGCGGGGTTACCAAAAACATTCGTATGATCCGAAATTCGTATCACCAGAAAACATGGAAAATTAGTAAGCGACAAAAGAAAGTTGGTATACGTTTTGATTTAGTGTTTCTCAGGGCCGCAGCGACGTCATGAACAGATCTGAATGATTGCCAGTAAAGATTTTAGACGTCAACGATCATACTTGTACTCGTAAATATACGGTGCATGCGAGCGTGTGTAATTAAATGAACCAGATGTGTCGTGCCCCGTGACCGCTAGTAGCCCCTTTCTAATCTTACTACACTTTTCTGCATGGCACCAAAGTACTGCGGCGAAAGTGACTTCAGAAGCGCTTTGCACACGATGGATAGAGGCCAAGCTCCTTCGCCAAGTCCGTCCGCTTCGTCTCTCGGGGTCTTCTTCCACCTTTAATGGGACTTCATGACGGACCCGTAGCCCAAGTTTCAGTCTTGTTTCATAGAACGTCTGATTGCGGGGACATGGCTTGCATCGACGTGGCAGGCACGTGTTAACACAGTACAAAGACGCTGCTGCCTCGAGCATAGGAGCACGCGTCAATGCGTCAGAAAAAAAAAAATGCGCGACGTGGTCATCTGTGATCTAAACGCGAAGGTGCCTAAAGACCTCCAAGATTCGCGCGCACTCTCTGGGAGGCCACGAGGCACCGGTGATGGTCGCGTAGCGCGCATGCCTGCGCCCGCGCGTCACTGCCACGTCTTCCGCGACAGCGTGGGCAGCACCTGTTCATTCCGGTGCGCTAGCGTACGTTCGTATCAAACGTCGCGCGGTGCAAATCGGTTCGCAACAACAGTACTCCAATACATATCAGGGTAATGTGCCTTGGCCGGGACCACAGAAAAATTCGTATCACCCCGAAATTCGTAAGAGCTGTGATCGTATCACCGATATTTTACTTATAGGCTTCCCAAGCAACGCTTAGCGGCGCTGCTGCTCTTGACAGGCAGCGCCATCTCTGGCAGAAAAAGAGAAACTGGGGTGTTAGCAGCGCGCGTTTTCCCTTCTCTCCACCGCGTTGCCGCTCGCTTCGCACGTGCAGAGCTCTCGCGGTGCACTTGCGCCGCCTCACAATGTACCGCTTGCAATGCGGCTTCAAAAGGCTTTTCAAGCTTGACTGGCACTTCCGAAAAGCGAACTTGATAAAATGACAAAGGCTCGTCAATCACGTTAACGGTGAAGAGGAGACGATCGACAACAACGACGCCCAACTCAAAGCGAAATGCATTTCGCAAGTCGCGATTACACCGTGTAGGACGTATACGGTATACCTCGAGGTAAGTCTCATTCTGTCATGTTAAAGATGAATAATGGTCCACATGCACTCCGAAATGAAGCCGTACACGCTATCGATCTTCTGCGGCGTGGACTACGAATCATATGATTGTTGTTTTGATATGGCATGCTTACAGTAGCAGCCGTGTACTTTCGTGAACAAACGTTTGCGGCGTGCGAAAAAAAAATTATACGGCCATGGCACTGCTTCCTGAGAAGGTTAGAGTCAAGTCCTCCGTGCCGCTGGAGAATCACCCGCCGATTAAGACGCGAGGCAGCTAGCTGAGCTTTAACCACTGTGAAGCAAGATGAACTGCTCGCCTCGTTTTTACGGCTCTCGCGTCATGCTTGCAGTCTCTTTTTATGATATCGACTTGACAGGCGTATAAAACCTGCTGCGTGAACGCGGCTAGAAAATCGCACAAAGTCAGAAGGTGGTTACTTCAAGGTTGCAATCGCAAAGCATGTATTAAGTGCCAGTTATATTTATCGGCTTAAATATATATCACCCTAATAAAGTGACAAAAATAAAGCAAACCTGCAGAACGTTGTCAAAGCTTGCTGCAAATGCACAGACGTCCGTTCCGGCGTGATAAAGCAGCCTTCCCGACGCGTGAAATGCAGGCGCCGACCTTCTGACAATGTGCCGAGTTCAGTTGAATTCAACCAACCGCGCAACGCTAACGGTATAACGCGAATGTGAATGTGAACGTTCAATAACGACGGGTAGGTCTCACGAGCACGGGGAATCAAAACACAAAGTTGCTTCACCTACAACCGCAACTGGACTTTAACAATACGAGAAGACAGCGAGTAATCATTAATGTAGTCGCTGCGTGCATGCGCCGCGTTACTTATCGATTCAGGTAGTCGGAACGAACGAAAGCGATGAACTCAGACAGCCAAAATAGAAGGCGAAACAGCGCTGTCAGCTGTCCACGCTTGCCGCCTTTGTTTCTCGTACGACACGCCCGGGAAACGATACAGTTTAACACGTGAATCGTGTGCCTTGGTGTTTTCTGCACTGTTGTGGCTGGCCGCTAAAATGCAATACTTCGGACCACGCTTGCGCTTCCGCGGGGTCGCTTCTGCCATCGCGGAAATGCGCAGCTTCGCACAGCAAGCCTCTCGGTTCAACGTACCCAGCTGACGGCCCCCCAGTTACCCGCACCGAGAGAAGAACGCGTGCGCACGTGCGCTACCGCTACCGGGAAAGGGGCTGAGTCGGCCGCGCAGAAGGTTCAGAGCTTTCCGACAGAGCCGCAGCGCGGCTGGCGCGGCGCTGTCGTCGCGCCGCAAACTTGAGCTTGGGTTCCCTATATAGGTCCGAGCGCGGAGAGGAGGAGCGCCCGAGCTCTCTCTCCGCCGAGCGAGCTC
The DNA here is from genome assembly GCF_013339695.2 of Rhipicephalus sanguineus. Lineage (NCBI taxonomy): Eukaryota > Metazoa > Arthropoda > Arachnida > Ixodida > Ixodidae > Rhipicephalus > Rhipicephalus sanguineus. The sequence goes on from NC_051177.1 coordinate 10,981,983, forward strand.
TGCGATGCGAGCGCCCTCACCGCGTACACTCCTCCTCTCCCTTACCCTCCGCTGCTCCGCGATGCGAGCGCCATCACACGCCCGCGCGCTCCTCCTCTCATTTACCCTCCGCCGCTCACCACCTGCTCCGGTTGCTAGGCGCGGCGCAGCTGTCGCTAGGGGCGAGGAGGAGCGCGCGCGGAGAGATCTGTGCGCACGCCGGCCAGGGACGCAGGACAACCCCCGACTAAGAAATGCATTCGCATTTAAAACAAACACTCCTTCATAGTTTCGCCTGTTGGCAAGGTCGGTAGTACGTACCGATAACCCGGTTGGGCGTCAGAATGCCTGTTGCAACGGCCAGACGCGGCCGCTGAATCCGCTCTTGGAGAGCTCGACTATCTTGCGTCCGAACGCGTCCGTGTCCGGAGGCAGACTGACCGCGCCACGCTTAAACACGTCGACATCGCTGTAAAAGGGCTAGTCAATACAGTAAGACAGCGTTTCGTTTCATATTTCGGTGTCGCGTATTCAAGGAAGACGCAATCTTCCTTTCCAAATCACGCTTGCTTCTTTATTAGACACAAACAAAGGGTGGCCGGAAAGGAATGAAATGCCAGAAAATGGGAAGAGCGCTAGGTTCCTTTAAGAATTAAGTCCGAAAAATATCAAGTGGATCGAGGAGCAGGGTGAAGTTTGACGGCTGTTACTGCCGATTTTTATTAGCCGTTTCTCGTCCTTGCTAATGATGAACATGTACAGAAGCTTTATGATGACTCGTTCGATAAACACGCGCCTACATGCATTCATATTGAGTAGTAGTCTCGCGCGAGCGACTATATTACTGCAGGGCGGGCGTGCCTGTATTCTGACTTGCAGTTCTATCGATACCTACAACTATAAAACCGCTCCGCAAAAACAAATACAATTAGTTGAAAAAAGATGCCGGTGTGTTAGTTCACTAACGCGTGCCAGTTGACAGGTGGTCGATTCCACGAAAGATCGAAAAAGGGTGTATATTTGATGTTTCCGATTTTCCTGATAATTTTGTATGTTGTGCACATATGACTGCACAGCACGAAATCGCAGTTCGTTTTCAAATAAAAATTTTTTTCAACACAGGAAAATTCGACAAGTGTCGCCGGTTGACGACGACCATTTTACGAAGAGTGCGTTTTCGTAAATTCGCAATCATGCTGGCAGCCACTGAAGCTATATATTACAAATATCTTTCTTTTTAGCGGAAGTAGAAGTAAGGAGGAAATAGCTCTTATCATTTCATGGAATTCTGAGTAAATTATGTATTTTTAAAAATTCACGAAAAACGCTGCGTTTTTGAAAATCAGTCAAATTTGGGACGCTATGGCTACTTCTGTGAACATCTTAGCTTGTTCATATTTGCAGTATGAATAGGCCTTTATGTGAATAATGAACCTCTGCATTTGTATTTCTCTAATAATTTTCAAAGTAGTAAATTTTTTTGCTCGAAACACCAAAAAGTGAAAAGTGCTCCTCCATTCAAAAATCTATAATAAAAAAAACCCAATCTCAATTTTGTTCAAAGTCCCACAAAATGTTCTCAAAGGACTGCAGAATGATATTATGAAAAAACATGTTGCATCATTTTTATTACAACAAAAGCAGAAAATGTCAAACATCGTGTTTCCAGAGCGTGGTGGCTACTGCGTGAAGGACATCTCTAGTAACAAGAAAATACAGTAACACGTCTTTTTTCTTTTCTGAGCTTCGCTAAACAACAGTAATGATCTATGGTCGGAAATTGGCAACTGTTTCGTAAAGAAAAAGACCGTTCCAATTAAATGCATTCGCGTGGTTTGCGACTTCACGCCAGTGTTAGACATCCCTCAGTCCACAGTATGCACTTTCAGTTGTAGCCTCCTTTTCTTTCATCTATTTCAGTTGAGTATAATTCATATCTTGAGTGCTAAAGAACGCATTCCCTCCATGCGTCTCTTATGATGATGTGCTGTGCCAGAATTGAGAGATTGGTATAAAAGCCAAGGTCTCTTAATGAATGGAAATGAATTTCTGGAGAGCGGTCGCCAAGACGTGTGGTTTTCGTTGGCCCAAATGCGTACGTTGTCAAACCTTATGTGATCAATGCAGAGTTTAAAAAGAATCGATTACGTGAAGATTGGTGGCAGCAGTTCTGGCCACGGACAAAACACGTTTTGTTTGCATTGCATCTGTTTTGTTTTGGATATCCTTCTTTCTCTTGAAGGAGTGCTGGCAGATCTGGTTTCCCTCTTGAATTGAGCGCGCATCCTGCTTCATGACCCTCCGCAAAAGAATCTCGATCCGATATCTTCTACGTAACGAAAATTCTGCTGCAGCGGAATTTTCTTTTTGTGCACCATGAGGCAGTCCGTACAAAATCTCGGCCACGGCTATAACCCCTACCCATAGCCACCTTCAGAGCGTAGGATAGTGATCGCATCAAAGTGAAGCACAATTTGGATGCTTAACTTCTATCTCAGGTGGTGTTTGGCTGACTGGCACAGCCGTACTCGTTGCTGCCGTCTGCTCAGGCGGGCGTCCATCGCGCCGCCCTTTGCACCTGTCCGCCTAACGCATGCTACTCCGTTTACACGAAGGCGTGTAGCGCGGGCCACTCGATCCGCCACACGATGCGCACGGTGCGGATCCAGAGACCGGGCGGGAGAGCGACGAGCGGTGAAAAATGTATCGTGTAACCAACGCAATCGACACCCCAGCTTTTTCTCGTGCATAGCGACAAAGCCTGGCAAACAATGTGTGGCTGCTGTGCTTAGGTTGCACTGCGGTACTCGCCGTTCACCACTGCCGCCATTTGCGAATTCTCACATTCTTACAATGCATGATCGACTCAGCTACACATATTTCGCGTTTAGCTTCGTTACTTTTATATAAGCGCATTTACTAAAAAAAAATTATCCAGAGGAATGAAAATGTCCGTGCTGCCCGTCGACGAGGAATGTAAGTGGTGTCGCAAATGCATTTAATTGGAACGATGTTTTTTTTCTTTACAAAACAGTTCCCGCTTTCCAACAATAGATCCTTACTGCTGTTTAGCGAAGCTCAGAGAAGAAAAAAGACGTGTTACTGTATTTTCTTGCTACTAGAGATGTCCTTTACGCAGTGGCCACCACGCTCTGGAAACACAATGTTTGACATTTTCTGCTTTTGTTCTAATAAAAATGATGCAACATGTTTTTTCATAATATCATTCTGCAGTCCTTTGAGAACATTTTGGGGGACTTTGAACAAAATTGAGATTGGGTTTTTTTTTATTATAGATTTTTGAATGGAGGAGCACTTTTCTCTTTTTGGTGTTTCGAGCATGAAAATTTACTACTTTGAAAATTATTAGAGAAATACAAATGCAGAGGTTCATTATTCACATAAAGGCCTATTCATACTGCAAATATGAACAAGCTAAGATGTTCACAGAAGTAGCCATAGCGTCCCAAATTTGACTGATTTTCAAAAACGCAGCGTTTTTCGTGAATTTTTAAAAATACATAATTTACTCAGAATTCCATGAAATGATAAGAGCTATTTACTCTTTACTTCTACTTCCGCCAAAAAGAAAGATATTTGTAATATAAAGCTTCAGTGGCTGCCAGCATGGTTCCGAAGTTACGAAAACGCATTCTTCGTAAAATGGTCGTCGTCAACCGGCGACACTTGTCGAATTTTGCTGTGTTGAAAAAAATTTTTATTTGAAAACGAACTGCGATTTCGTGCTGTGCAATCATATGTGCACAACATACAAAATTATCAGGGTAATCGGAAACATCAAATATACACCCTTTTTCGATCTTTCGTGGAATCGACCAGGTATGTGTTCTGACGTATGAGTCAGAGAAGCACCGGCGAGTGCGGCCGGCTGCTTTCGGTGAGCCTGCGTTCGTTGCTGAAAGCGCGTCGCATCGATGGTCATCGCTCCTTGTGCGGACACCGTACACAAGAAAAAATGGTTAATTTAAGTTAACGGATGTCCAGACTATACTTTACAGTAAATCTTACACGTTGGAATTGCGTGTACTTAAACCAAAAAGCGCCGGTGGCATGTAGACGGACTCGGCCGGTACGCTAGGCCTAACACTCGCTGGGAGCCGCACTGGTAGGACCAATCTCAGCGCAGATGAGTTGCGATGGTTGAAGTTTCTGCATTCTAGCCTCGAAACCTTTTTAATTGTTACCTAACGTATAGCTGAAGTAAGTGGAAGTGCGAGAATTGCCCGAGATGCGTTTCCGGTGTGGCGATATCGAACGATGGCTGTTTTTCTGGCCTCCGTTGGGAGGGGTCGCGAAGCCAGAGCTCATTTACTTCTTGCCAACTGCACGGCGTTGTAACGATTTGCTCTGTATGTTCAGACCAACGCCTCCAGACTTATAAACATTACAATATGAAGTCATTACGGCAACACATCACGAACGCAAAACTGATATATATGAGCGGCATGCACAAAATGTGTATTCATTGCTGCTACGTGCTAGGCAAATATTAACGACGTTATTGGCACTGCATGAATAAAAAAAAGCGTGGTGGAAAGCAAAATGATCAGTGTTGGCTGCTTTGGGTTATTGACATATTTTTCTCCACATTCGACAGGGAAACATTAAAAGTGACCGTGATTTCACATATCACGTATATCGTATGAAAGTAGTGCGCATCTTATCGTCTTTCTCTGCCAAGCTAGAATTTGTGACACATGTTTGGGACCCGTTAGGACAGCATCTGTCGGTACCATCGAATCAGACATTCGATATTCAACGATACCAAAGCATTCCGCCGCGCACGATACTGAAAGCAGCGCGCGGCACTGGCAGAACAGTGCAGGCTCCAGTATGTGCCAGCGCACGCCAATGAGAATTCCAGCGTCTCCAGCGCTTCCCAGTGAGCGCCAGCGTCACAGCAGCAAGGCCAGTGGCTCTACCAGTGCGACCCAGCTCTTTCCCAGTGCTTTCACTGAAGTCCCAGTGAATTCGAGCATATACCAGTGTTCTCAGTGCGGTCCAGCGCCAAAATACGTACTGGTATCACGCTGGAGGTATGGAACGGCGCTGGTTTTTGCAATAGGGTAGCTGTTTCACGAGGGTGCCTTTTAGAATTACATCAGCGCCTGAATACTTCCAAAAGCGCATGGCTGAAATACTACAGGGCCTCCCCGGGGTAGTAAACCTAATGGACGACATCCTGGTGTTCGGCGACACTAAAGAGCAGCACGACGCGAGGCTCACAGACGTTCTTGCTATGCTATGTGAGCCTCGCGTCGTGCTGCTATTTATGTCGGGCTGTTCTATAGCTCAAAATACCGTCACCTTAAACAAAGCAAAGTGTGTCTTCGGGGTGAACGAAATCTCCTTCTTAGGCCATCTCCTGAGTATAGACGGCGTAAAACCTGACCCTGCGAAGATTGATGCCGTGAAGGCACTAGAGCCTCCCTGCAACGTAACCGAGTTACGCAGTGTTCTGGGCATGGCCAACCACCTCGGACGATTTCTGCCCCACTTGGCACATGTAACGGCTCTCTGAGGGCGCTGTTGGCGAAAGAAACCGAATAGGTTTGGGGCCCTGCGCAGAACAGCCTTCTTTTGGCTGTTCATTTGCTCTCATTTGCTCGGCTAAGTTTATGGCTTTGTACGACCCTAGACTTCCAACGATTTTTTCAGCAGACGCCTCATCTTATGGACTTATGGAATATATGCGGCGACATTAACATTAACATACTTGACCTTAACAGTCATTCATGCTCTGATTATGTTCGCGTATTTCAAAGCTTTGGCTTCTCTTCATTAATCGCAGCTCCTACTAGGTGCGATCCATCGGGTACTAATACATTAATTGACCATATTTTTTCCAGTCTGACAACGAGCGCCTCTGCGGCTGTAATAGACTATGAATTTAGTGACCATTATCCTGTTTTTCTCAGAATAGGATCTGCTCATTTGTCCCGTCCCACAAGCCATAAACAACTAACGAAATCGGTGTTTAACCCAGAAACATTTGTTTCCTTATTTAACCAATTAGTTTGGACTGATGTCACAGAAAATGAATCTCCTGAGCAAGCCTATAACTTATTTTCAACCCTAATAACAAACTGCATAACACAGAGCACATCGTATGTCCCAATTTTCTCGGTGCTTTAAAGAACAAAGAAACCCATGGATCACTAAAGGATTATTGCGTTCCATTTCCAAAAAAGACAGAATGCACAAGAAGCTAAAATGTCAACCATTTAACACAACGCTACAAATTAACTACAAGATATATTCTAATACGCTTGGTGCAGCTTTGAAACCTGCAAAACGCGAATATTTTGAAAAGCGCATATTGTTAAACGGAACTGATACTAAACGTAACTGGCAGCTAATTAAAGAGTTCCTGAACAAAAACGATTCCCATGCGCGATTAACTAAAATAAATGCTGAATCCAGCGCATGTACTGAGCCAATTGATATTGCTAACGCTTTTAATGTCCATTTCGCCAACACCGAAAATAATCTACACACACCATCACTTCCCCACTTATCGCGCTGTCCGCATTCTCACATCTCACATCTCACATCTTACGGTATTATAGGCCCAGCCTTAAGTCTTATAAAAAGTTACCCAACTAACAGATCGAAAGTTGTCCAAGTCGACGGTAGCATTTCCAGTCCAAAAATTACTAATCAAGGAGTGCCTCAAGAATCTATTCTGGGCCCTTTGATTTTTCTGCTATTTATTAACGATTTGCCCCTAACACTTCGCCATACTGACTGCTTGTTATATGCGGACGATACAGCCAGATATTCATCTCATAAAAGCATCCCCGTACTTCTAGAAAAGCTAAACGTAGACCTAAAAAATGTCAGTGACTGGTGCAGTAAGTGCCTGTACATTAACCCAACTAAAACTACATTCGTAATATTTCATTCTCCATTACTAAAAGTGGCACCCGCGGTGCTTACCATAGGGGACAGTGAAATACCGGTTACTAACAGCTCCAGGTTTCTGGGTGTGACATTAGATAAACATCTAAAATATCATCTTCACGTTCATTCGCTAATGCAGAAAGTTTCTTTTGGCATACATGTCATCATTAAATCACGTAATTATTTCCAGAGACATATTATTCGTGCGCTATATCACTCCTACATTCATAGTCATCTGTCTTACTGCGTATCATCTTGGGCTAATTAACACTTAATACTGTCACCTGGATTCCCTTCAACGCCTTCAAAACCAAGCTGTACGACTAATGACCTTCAATAATGTTTTTACACCCTCAAAACCACTATACCATAATCTAAATATTCTGCCACTAAAAGAACTACTTACACATCAGCTATCTCAATTTATCTTTAAGCTTACGCAATGTGGCACCTCCATCCCGGCTTACTCAAATGAACTGCTTATAAATAATAACATTAGCAGGTTCTCTTCAAACGGTAATCTACTTCTTCCGCGGGTTCGCACAAATTACGGGAAACTAACTGCCATCTTTTCAGGCATATCATTTTGAAACTCAGTACCATATGAAATTAAATTATCCCCATCGATACATATTTTTAAAAACCTTCACAAGAAATACTGTCTCGACCAATTATGTGAGGAATTACAATAGTTTACTCATCTGTCATTCTTTCTTTTTTATTTTAATATGATTTGCTCCTTTCTTTTTTATTATTGTGCATGTGATTCGCTATCATTACCTCTGAATACTTGTTATTGTTTCAAGATGAATTCACCTTGTTTTTGTTTCGTTGCGGCAATTTGTACATCGTTTTGTATTCATTGTTTTGTATATTACTTTTGTTTTCGATTTCGTTGTAGCCACTTCGTTTCGATGATTTCTTGATGCCTGCATCATGAAGATTTTCTCTAGCATTTTTTTTCTTCAGCTTGTACTAACTATTGTATAATCATAGATTTATGCACCATAGCAGTGTTTTTTTTTCCTTTGATTTTTTTCATTCACTTTTTGCTTTCATTTATCAATCTTGTGTTCTCTCTAGCTTTTCAGTAAATGTTTGTTATCAATGCATTCTTTTTTCTCATGCTGCATTTGACACTTAACATACATGTGTTTCAGTATTAGGAGGTCCCCCCGTCAGTTCCCGGAATTATGGGACCTCCGAATGTAATACATATCACTAATTATGTTACATTGTAAAGAAACTGAATAAATTGAATACATTGAAATTGAAATTGAAACTTGCTGCTGTCCTTTTCCAAACGCGACCTGATGGTGAGCGGCGAGCCGCAGCGTTTGCCTCTCGATCGCTCACGAAAGTCGAGCGGCGCTACGCTCAAGTGGGGCTACTGAAAGGTTCGATGAATACACCAAACAACTCGGGGCTGTTTTGGAAACTGACTACAAGCCTCTGGTATCTATGCTAGGAAAGCTGCCTCTTGATGTGCTTATCCCACGTGTACAACGCTTTAGGCTGCGACTAATGCGTTATGACTTTCGAGTCGTATATGGTCCCAGAAAATGCCTTGTCACGGCGGACGCTCTTTCACGGGCACCGCTCGCGAAATGCAGGCGCCTATGCAGAGAACTTTCCGAGGGCGAAGTGTCGTCATATGCTAAATCGTGCATTCAAGGTCTGAAAACCGGTAGCAACCTCTTCCAACGGGTGAAAGCTGCGCAAGAAGCAGATCCTGTCTGTAGCGTTGTGCCACCTATGCCGCCAGGGTTGGCCAGCAAAACCAAACCTTCCTTCTCATCTAATGCCGTACTGGCAAGATAGAGGGAAGATATCCGAGTGTGAAGGCTCGCTCCCAAACAGTACTAGGCTTATCATTCCTCAGTGCCTGCACAAAGAAGTCTTAACGAAGTTACGCGATAGTCATCCAGGCATTTCAATAAGTCGAGCGCTGGCGAAGAAGTTGGTTTGTTGGCCAGGCCTTAGCGAACAACTATCACGCCAGGTGAAAGGGTGTGTGACATGCGCGCGGTATGCGCCGCAAAATTGCGAGCCTTTGATTTCAACCCCTTCTCAAAAGCTTCGCATGGGAGCAGATCTTTGCTTTATTAACAATTGTCTCGTTATGGTACATTACCTGTCACGTTACCTGGAAGTCGCATTGCTTCCTTCCACCAATGCGGCTGTCGTAATTGAAAGAATGAAAAGCATCTTTGCACGCCATGGCATTCCGGAAACAGTAGTGACAGATAATGGCCCACAATTCTCATGTTCCCAATTTGAGCAATTTGCAAAGAATTATGACTTTGGTCACATCACCGTAAGCCCAAGGTATCCGCAAACTTATGGGGAAATTGAAAGAATGGTGCAGTCGGTTAAGCGCCTTGTGCTCAAATCTGAGGACCCATACTTGGCTCTTCTCGCCTACAGGGCGACAACCGGCATTGTTGGGCTCAGCCCTGCGGAAATTCTGATGGGCCGGCGTCTTCGAACCAGTGTTCCAATGGCACCGCAGTTGCGTGGCCCAGTCAGGTCGAGTCTTCTGGATGTGAAAGCTAAAGACTGCGCTGAAAGGAAGCGGCAAGCGCGGTGTTTTAACAAATGCCACCGAGCCAGGCGACTAAAGGAACTCAGTCCTGGCGATACGGTCTGGGTGACCAACATGCAAACGAGAGCCACGGTCGTTGCAGCAGCTGCTACACCCAGGTCTTACGTGGTGAAAACTGGTGAGGGCATTACGCTAAGGCGTAATAGAAGGATGCTGAACCATCTGCCGAAACAGGGGAAACCCGAAGGGAGCTACGAGTTCCCAGACTCCGATGAACAGGTTGAACCACGAGGTGACAATTCGGCTGCCTCATTAGCGGCTAATCAGGCGCCCTCGGCAACAGGGTATGTGACCAGAGCGGGGAGACTGGTCAAGCGTCCAGTGCGTTGGGGTATTGACGAAGGGATTTGATGTATGCACTGTTCGTTACAATACGCGTTATTCTTGTTTCTTGTAATGCTCGGTACAACCCCCGCCCTTTGTGTTCCTCGGCATAACGCGAAATGGTTTGCAAGAAAAAAAAAGGTGGGGGGGGGGGGGACGTGTTGGTAAGTGCTGGCGCGTAGTTATCGCACCTGAGTCGCAACACGCAGTCTTCTGTATTTGTGCTCACGGAAGCCACGGGGCAATGACGTCACGGAGTATACATACACGAGTGGAAATAAACGTCGGGGGCTTTTCGGCGTGTGCCTTCCGGGAACTGCGTATCACCGGCGTGATCTTTGATCGTCACAGGGTTGGTCGCTGGGTTGCCGCAGCCCGCGCCAACACGACAGCTTGTTGTCCTGATAGCCGATATCCTCATTCGTATAGCTGATAGCGATTTTCAGTCATATTTAACAGTATTTGCGTGTTTTCTCGCTCGTGAACTTGGATTTTTCCTTTGTTTGGTCCCTTTACCATCGTGACACACGTTTGACGCTTTTGTCGCAGTCGAATCGCATTTGTTGTGAGCACCAGTAACAGAATAGCTGGACATGTCTTCAGGGCTCCCACAACCGACAGACGGTAGAGCATCAAGTGCTAAGGCGTTATTTTTGGCGCATTTGTTAGAACTTATTTCAGAAGACTTCTGCTCAATCGGTGCTTGTATCACTCTTTCATCTTCGGCACCACTTATTCCGAGAGTTACATTGCTTATGCCGTGTCGCTAATGGACAGCGGAATTCCTTACACTGACAGCTTTGTTCCAGTTGCCATCGACGGGCATTCCCTTACCGTTCGGGTAAATCGAGTTCTCTCTGCACATCACCAGTGAACTTCCTGCTAGTTGTGCGAATGCATGCAACGGTCTTTTCTCAAATTTCGCTAATCGAAATCGAAGGTCGGATGTGAGCCTCAAGATGTCGCACTCAAAATTTTCACAACTTTCGACGTCGCTTTCTCAGGAGGTATAATGCCGTAAACTTCTCCTGCCTCATAAATTCGAGATGTAAGCATAATTCCTTGAGCTTAGCGATTTTAGGTGATCGAGACGAGATGTTGCTTTCTATCATGACTTCGTCAATGGCTGTACGCGACGATCTCCGAGTATCGTGGAGCCGCCTCATGTTCTCATCGATCGTTGTGTCTGTCTCCTCCGCGCTCGTGATTCCACAGTTCTTACGCGTCAAGATCAACGATGTTGACGAGGCGCTATTTGATCCGGGGGCAGGGCCTTCTCGGTTACAAAGGCATTCCCACTTCTGGACCCTTAAACTGAGCGTCGTTAAGCGAGCACTGCGGGTCCAGTCGGTAGCTTCGATGGCTTGGCCGGCAGGACGGGCGTCATCGCAGCAAACGTTCATCGTCCTGGCCTCGCGAACCTCCAAGTTGTCATCGAAAGGAAAATGTAGTAGATGGGCAGACATACCGTGGGCTTCTCCGAGGGCTGGACTGAGAGATTGGACTCTCCTTTCTTCATGGTCATCCTAGCCTTGCGAACCTCGGGCCGTCGTCTTGAAGAGCAAGGGCGGACCAGAGCCGAAGTCAACGTAAGGTCTCTGTCACATATAGGAGGTGACAAAGAAAATGTGATAGAAGAAGAGGAAGACGTCCAGCGTAGCCTGACGTATAACCGCACGACTAGAAGAAGAGAAGAACGAAGGAGAAGATATAAAAAAAAATCACAGCATATCCACGGAGTGAATGATGATGAGTGGGCGAAGCTGCGGAGGTTCATCGGTAAACCGTGAATCTTCCGTGAATTCTGCCCAGTACATCATCACCGACGTGAGATCGGGCGCGTTTATACTAAAGGTTCGATGAGAGTTATGACGACTTGCAGCTCACTTTAATTTTACATGTACGCTGTGAATTTTCATTGTTTAATCACGCACAGGAGAAATCGCACACACGCACTACCTTGGAGGTCAAAATCCAGTGCCTATATATACGGGGTGGTCAGTGAACGGTTGTGCAGTGAACGGCAGTGAACGGTCAGTGAACGGTGCAGCGCGAGCGGTCGGTTTTTTCAATCAAGACGCTGCCGCGACGCTGCCTCGCGACGCTGCCTGCGTCGGCGCCGCTGCGCCGCGAGGCAAGATAGGGGGGAACACCCGCAGCGTCACGAACACCCGCAGCGTCCAGGGAGCGTCATCGGCTTGTGTCCCGAGCGCTTCGTCCTGCGGCCCCGCTCCGTAGGCCTCGCCTGAGCCAGTCCTGTTCCCGGGAAACGCTGACCAGCGCAGGTCGACGCTGAGGTCAGTGAACTCCGAGCCTCCCAGCTTCAACCACAACGCCAGCTCGCGTTCCACAACAGGGCATGCGTCATCGACTTGTACGCCGGCGTTGACTCCAGTGCCCAACACACCTCGACTCATCTCGCATCGGCACAGAACGCTGTGAGTTGATTAGGCGACGAACGCTTCATACGGCTTAGCGATTGGTCTCCCTTGTTTGTTATGTGTATGATAGCTATGTTTAGTGCCGGTACGTTTTATATGTTTGCAGTGGTTTTGGATATTAATTTGTGTTTTTCTTTTGTGTGTAATTGAATATCTGTGTGTCTAACGCTCTCGTCTCGTCCGTTCCTTCTGGCCGACTGTTGTCCGGAGAGCCGTGACAGTCTCCTACCTCGCGAACCTCCAGGCGACGGACGCAGCTTCGTCAATCCTCAAGTTGCCGTCTCGGTCTCACTTCCAACCGGAGTCGTGGTCCCAGGTTTCACGGCAACAAATATTCTAACGTATTGTAAGAGGGGTCACACAAACACTGGTTTTATTATGGGCGAACTTGTGTCCAGAAAAGTAGGTCAAAAATTGGACCATCTCCCAGAAGGGAACCCTAACGGGATGCGAAGCAGCAGCGTTACGCACGGGTGGCGTCACGGGTTGAACGGCGCTAACGCGGGTGCTGCGGTGAGCGCTGGAAGATTCGTTTGAAGCGAAACTCGGTGCGTTTACTGGTGTAAACGTTTGTTTGAAACGCAGACACGGGAGGCAAGCGGGCGTTGGAGCCGGCAGCTGCGGGTGCTCCGGCGGGTGAGGGAGAAAGTGACGTACGCGCGCACCTGCGAGGGAAGCGTGCGAGGAGAGCGTGACATCAACGCCCAGCTGTGGCGTGACCTACTTGGCACCGCTCCAACACCTGCGCCGAGGGAAGCGCGTTGCCTCGTGTTTGTGCGGACGGAGGGACAGCGTTACACAGGCTAGTCAAAGAGCTGCTTCGCATCTAATAAACGAAAGAGTCCGCTAAAGCGTTCCACACAAGTGTCTCTTTTCCGAGCACACTTCGACGCCTCGCAGATCAGCCCACTGTCTCGAGCCCGTGCACGACGACCGCCGCGGTGCCACAAGAAGCGCGCGCAGGCGCGAGACATTGTAGACGCTTACAAAGCGGCTCGCTGATCCTCTTGTTGAAGAGCTTATTGGAGGCAGTCCTTGCGGCATTAGTCCCCCTCCGAAATATGCATCGTCCCGATGCGCGATTAAGGGTGGTAACCAGGGGGGGGGAATGATTTTTCATTATCTCTCGTAATGTGGCTTCATGCGGACTACGTGTACGACTTCTGCATGGTTTTGCCGTCTTGAGCGCCCTTGTCCTTCTGGGATTACTTGATAAGTTGTCACTTAGTCGGCGGAGAACTTTATATGGACTAAATGAAGTAGCGTCGAAGGAGTTTTTCTGACAGCCCGCGGCGTCGTATTGGTGTCCATACCCATACTTGATCGCCTGGCTGGTACTTAACTTCTGTGCGGCGCAGGTTGTAGCAGCTCGCGTCCTTGTATTGTTGTTGACGTATTCGGTGACGCGCCAACTGGCGCGCTTCTTCTGCTCTTTGTAGGAAGTCGTCAATGTCCGATGGCTCATAATTGTCGTTGTCGACTGGTAGCATGGCGTCGAGTGTTGTAGTGACCGTACGGCCATATAACAGCTGAAATAGTGTGACGCGGGTGGTCTCCTGTAAGGCCGTATTGTAGGCGAAAGTTGCGTAAGGCAGGATTTCGTCCCACGTCTTATGCTCAATGTCCACGTACATCGACAACATGTCAGCAATGGTGCGGTTTAAACGTTCCGTCAACCCATTCGTTTGGGGATGGTATGCAGTGCTTTTTCTATGACTGGTGTTAGTCATCATCATCAAGCACTGCATCAACTCAGATGTGAAGGCTGCTCCTCGATCGGTAATGACTACCGTTGGGGCGCCATGTCGGAGAACTATATTGTGAACGAAGTACTTGACAACTTCTGCTGCCGTTTCTCTCTCAAGGCAACCAGTTTCAGCATGTATATGCCGTGTTAAATAGTCGGTCGCGACGACAATCCACCTCTTGCTTGAGGATGTCATTGGAAACGGCCCAAGAAGATCCATTCCAATTTGTCGAAATTGAGCCTCAGGTGGGTCTATGGGCTGTAGAAGGCCGGCCGTCTTTAGAGGTGGTGTTTTGCGCCTTTGACATTCGCGACATGTCTTCACATGTTGCACCGATGCTAACAGCTTGGACCAGTAATATTTCAGGTGAATTCCGGCAAATGTCCGGCTGACGCCGAAGTGGCCCGACGACGGTTCATCATGGCAAGCTTCTAATATTTCATGCCTCATGGCTAACGGCACAACGAGTAAGAACTTTTGCTTGTTGTGTCCGAAGTTCCTCTTTGGAGTACATTATCACCGAGACAGAATGAGGATAATGCACTCTTAAATACACTTGGAACTTGAAAGTCATGCCCTTCGAGGTACTTCATCAATGGGAGCAGTTCTGTGTCAACTCGTTGATGCTCGGCGATATCCGAAGCTTCCACCACACAAAGGAATGGGAAGTCGTCCTCTTCTGAAGGAGTAGAGTCTAGTGGCGAGCGTGATAAGCAGTCAGCATCGTTATGCTTCCTTCCAGACCAGTATACAACGGTAATATCGTATTCTTGGAGCCTGACGCTCCATCTCGCAAGTCGCACCGACGGGTCTTTTAAGCTTGCCGGCCAGGAAAGTGAGTGGTGGTCGCTGACGGCACGGAACGGCCTTCTGAAGAGGTATGGCTTGAACTTGCTGATGGCCCATAATACTGCCAAGCACTCCTTTTCTGTCGCGGAGTAGCTTTTTTCAGCTTTGGAAAGGGTGCGGCTGGCACAAGCTATTACTTTCTCTTCTCTATTTTGCCATTGAACCAACACCGCGCCGACACCAAGCTTGCTTGCATCTGTATGGACTTCGGTATCCGCGGTCTCGTCGAAGTGGGCGAGGATCGGCGGGGCTTGTAAACGTTTCTTTATTTCATTGAAAAATGCCTCTTGTTCCGTATGCCAAATGAATGGTTGCTCCTCTTTTGTGAGTCTGGTTAGAGGTTCGGCAATTTTCGAAAAATTTTCTACGAATCGCCTGTAGTAAGCGCATAAGCCCAGAAATCGACGCACCTCCTTCTTGTCTCTCGGCTTGGGCAATTGTGCGACGGCCGCAGTCTTGTCGGGGTCCGGACCAACACCGCACCGATTACATGACCCAGGAAAAGCAGCTTTTCAAATCCAAACTGACACTTTTCCTGTTTAATAGTCAAGCCGGCCGACTGGATAGCCTGAAGCACTAAACGTAGTCTCTCTACGTGCTGGTCAAACGTTGCAGAAAATACCTAAACATCGTCTAAGTAGACTAAGCATGACTGCCATTTGAGGCCCGAGAGGACACTGTCCATCATACGCCGGCGCACAACAGAGGCCGAATGGGAGTGCTTTAAGTTCATACAGGCCGTCCGGGGTTACGAAAGCAGTCTTTTCACTGTCCCTTTCATCCACTTCAATTTGCCAACACCCGCTTTTTAAATCCAATGACGAGAAATAGCTGGCGTGCCGTAACCGATCTAATGTGTCACCAATACGCGGCAAGGGGTATACATCCCGCTTGGTCACGCTGTTCAGTTTCCGGTAGTCAACACAGAATCTCAACGTGTTGTCCTTTTTTCTGACAAGAACTACTGGTGACGCCCACGGACTGTTGGATGGCTGAATGACATTGTCCTCCAGCATCTCTTGCACTTAACCCTTTATGACCTGTCGTTCTTTCGGTGAGACCGTACGTGTGTTGATATACTGGCCTTGTTGCGTGGTCCGTTATTATTCGGTGCTTAACGATCTGCGTGCGACGTACTTTTGACGAGGTGGAGAAACACTGAGAAATCTCTTATAAGGTCTTCTATGACTTTCCTTTCGGCTGGCGATAGATTCCGGCTGATCGAAACTGCTGCTCCAACATCATGCGTAGTTTCCGAAGTATGTGGCGCTGACGCCCGGCTACATAAATCTCTCGCTGCAGTAAAACTGTGTAAAAAGGCGATGGCAGTACCTTATGCAACATGCTGAATTTCATTCCCGAAATTTGTGAGCAAAACATTGGCACACCCACCACGCAAGTGAATAACGCCCCGAGCTATGCAAATGCATTTCTTTAGCAGTAGTTCGACGTTGCCAACCGCTATACCTTCGGAATCGATGAATGCGTCATCTCTTACGCCAACCAGCACACTGCATCGTGGTGGCACGGTTACGTCCCTATCGATAACCCGCAATGCAGTGCTCTCTACCTCCTTCTTGTCTATCGCCAGTTTCGTCGAGAAAGAAACGCTAGAATTCTGAAGGTTGATTATGGCACCGTTCGCTAGCAGGAAATCCATCCCGAGTATTACGTCTCTCGAGCATTATGGAAGCACGATGAAATCAGCGATGTAAGTAGCACCCTGAATTCAGATTCTCGCGGTGCTTCTTCCAGAGGTGTTCTGAGATGGCCCCAGCCGTATGTATTTGTGGACCACTCCATGGCGTCAAAACTTTCTTTAGATCCCTTGCGAACGCATAGCTTATGACTGAATAATCGGCACCAGTATCTACCAAGACGCTCAATTCACGCCCGTCCATCGTAACGCGCTAGTCTGAAGAAATTTTTCCTTCACTAATCGTGGCCGTCGTTTTCTGCTCGTCGGTGCTGCGCTGGGGCCTTGACGGAGGATCTTCGCTTTGTCGAACATCAGCGGCCTTGCCTCCCCAGGTCGCTGGCTTTAGTTTTCCTGCCGCGGGCTCAACGACGCCTTGGTGAACTTGAAGATGGGGAACTTGAACGCCGGGGGCTTGGCGATCGGTAACGAGTAGGTGCTGGTGACCTTGGCTGGTGCTGAAAACTAGCCGTTGGGAATTGATGCCTCGACAGGTAATCTTGTATTTCGATGGGTCTTTCACCATTACGCGGGCATCGCAAATTTACAGAAAACCCACGCAGACCGACTCTCCGACATGGGCACATTCGGTAAAGATGTCCAGCTTCTCCGCAATGAAAACAGAGTGGCGTCCTGTCAGGTGTGCGCCACACGTCGCTTTTTCGTGGCCTCAGTTCTCCTAGAAAGGGCGAGCCGTGCGAAGCCGATGGGTGGCCACTGGGGGCTGCGAACGAAGCATTGTGCACGGCGGGTTGGCGTACAGCGTCCGCGTACGCTGGTACACGACGTTCCTGCAGCGGTTGTTCGAGCCGGATAGGTTGCGCCTCAAGTTACGGTTGAAGAAGTGCGTGCCGAACTTCATCACGAATGACGGTGGCAAGGGTAGAAACTGTGGGCGTGACTTGTGGCTGCAGAAGCTTCTGAAGCTCTTCCTTTACAATGTATCCCAGGCAACCACAGATATCCGCTCAGTATCCATGAAAGAGCCCAACGTCCAGTGCCAGTGTGGGACATTCACTGGATGAACATTAGAGATACCATAGTGGATATCCATTTTTGGAGTTGTAACATACAGACAAGTTATAATCGATTATGGATCTTCAAAGGATATTCATGTATGACTTTGTGAAGAAGTCCACAATTGAACGTGTATTCACTACATAAGCTGAAACGGCAGCTTTCTTACACATGGGAATGCGCATCGTCACAGGTCATAACCAGAAAATTATTTACAGTGCAACCCCGATTATACGACTTTGAAGGGTCCACGCAAAACCGTCGTATAATCCGGGCGTCGTATAATCGAAAAGCTAAGAATATAGGCAGTGGCAATCAGCCTTGGCCAGATAAGGGGAACAGACCACCTGAATAAGCCCACGACACGGCCCTGTGCTTTTCCAAGGAAGGTAGATTAAATTATTTTTGAAAATGGCAGCGACCGGCAGCATTACTTAGTTGAAAGAGGTATGAGCGAATCGTCATCCTCAACTTCAAAAAATTGAATCCAGTGCGCATCTTTCTCCCTATAAATCGAGTTCGAAAGTTGCCTGTGTGTGAAAACGAAACCGAAACCGCGTTGTCCACAGCCTCCCGCCAGGGGAGTCAGACGCAGTGTCATCGCCATCACATAATGGCGACAGAGCACGAGTTTGCGTAGAATGCTTTCGTGCTCGACTGAGCTGTGTGCATCGTATTTGTGCCCCTGTGAAGTGCAACTAGTGATGTTCCGCTGTTATTATGAACTTTCATGTCAAGCGAAAGTTATTTTGCATGGTGAAAATAGCTGCGTCGCGTCCTTTTGTGTGCTAAAGACCTGTGACTGCGAGTGCCGCAAACAAGGGCAGGAGACGAGCTGTATGTCGACCAGGAAACGCTTCCACGGACCGAAAACGTGAAAATATCTGGATCTCAATGATCGGTCACCTGAAGCTACTCAGTGTGGAGAGAGCTTGTCTAGGTAACGACCCTGGATACGCACGCACCCGAGGCGTCGTATCCAGAAGCTATCTTAAAAGCCAGGAAAACTGGATTGCAGAAGCGCATGAACTGCCAGGAGAATAAATTTACTGTCTCACTCTCTACTTTTGTAATTGTCAACGTAGGTGAACGAGAGTTCTTATTGTGCACTCGCAAATACTTGGTCAGCGTTCAGATACGAGTAAAGAAGGTGATTTTTTTCTCGGACGGAATCAAAGTCGTCGTAAGATGCAGGGTCGGTGTAAAATTGCGTCGTATAACGAAGGTTTTTAATACGTTATTTCTATGGGGATTTTGCCGGGACCAAACCGATTCGTCATGAAATGCGGGTCGTCGCAAATTCGGGGGACGCATAATCGAGAATCCACTACTAGGTTTAGTACCCAGAAATATTATTGAGGTACCACGTACAATAAAATATTTTCATGTATACACCTTACTAATCGAAATATATTATTGACTTGTTCGCTTGATTGTTCTATTATACTGTTACGTGAATGACGACTCGGTAGACTGTAGTCCGTAGACTATTCACACGATATATTTACAGTAGCTGTTGCAGCGCTGACCGGTTCAGCTCAGAGCCCGAGCGGAGAGAGATCTTCCTTCTCTTCGTCCGGCTCATACGCGCATGGTTCGAGGGGCTGGCAATATGCATGTAGCAATATGACCTAATTGCCAGTAAACAGTTTAGTTGTGTAACTGCACATATGGCAGCCCAAATAACTGAAATAAGAACTAGTATATGCATCTGCTGGCCTTCTACTTCATTTAAAAACCGTGCACAACATTTCTAAAGACCTATGAAAGTGCCACTGCCTTGCGTTTACACGCAATGCCTGTGCATTGTTTTGTATTGCATTTGCATTGTTTTGTTTTGTATTTTATTTATCTTTAAATATATATATAATTTACTTGCCTGAGTGCACTTGGGTATCAATTGCATTCCTTGGTGAGTCACTCTGGGCCTTCACCCTTATGCTTTCCATCACACTTAGGCATTGTCCAGCGCTCACAGGTTGAAACTGTGCAATTTAAAGCTAAGTTATGAATGTAATTTCATTTCTAGCATGTTCAGTTCGTGTCGTATTGGTGTAAATTCAACTTTAACCCTCATATCAGAGGCAATATTACTTTTGGCAGCTGCATTTGTAGCAGCATAACGCACCTAACTCGAGCAATTGTGCATACCAGTCGTTATTCTGACGCAGACACTTGGGCTAGTTGGTGATAACTTAACTTGGGCATCTGAACAAATTTAAAGGAATGCTCGAGTAAGGAACAGACACGTAGACGCCCTTCCTGTGTACGTGTCTCTTCCTTATTTGAGTGTTGCTTTGTGCTTGTTCTTTCAATGTGTGAGCACTGTACATTCAGGCACAACATACGTGTCTTCCATATTTGAGTGTTGCTTTGTGCTTGTTGTTTCAATCTGTGAGCACTGTACATTCAGGCACAACATACGTATAAGGTCCATAATATGTCCACGACAGGATCCCGTTCTGGATATCCTGTGAATCTGCAAAAAATGTTTTTTTCAACATCTGTCGGACCTCCGATTGAGCTCCAGCGGAGATTTACGGATCTCCATTGAATATCCATTGCATCCGAAACGAATATATATTGGATTCCTGAGGGAAATCTGTGGTTGCTTGGGATCACACCAGTTCTCTGAGCGCTTCACTGCCTTGGCTCACCGAAAGGACGTCCACTGGTGCATTACTAGCATCCCGGTTGTAGCACGGAACTCGGCGACGGTGCGTGGGGGGTTGCGAACCAACCCTGCAAACAAGTCCTGCTTGACTCCACGCATCAGGTGGCGTAGTTTCTTCTCTTCCGTCATGTTCGCATCGGCGCGTTTGAAGAGCCGGGACATGTCTTCGATATACATGCTGACGCTCTCGTTCGTGCGCTGGTTCCTGGATTGGAGAGCGTTTTCTGCCTTCTCTCGGCGATCGGTGCTGGCATACGCAGCGAGCAAGTGCCGTCGAAAATCTTCCCATGTTGCTATCACCGCTTCGTGATTCTCAAACCATACCCTCGCTGCATCTTCCAATGCGAAGTACACGCGGCCCAGTTTCCTTGCTCGTCCCAGCCGTTGATCTTTGCCACCCGCTCGAAATGCTCCAACCAGTCTTCTACATCTTCGAACGCATCGGCGTGGAAAGGTTCAGGCATGCACGGTGGGGACACGATGAGTTCAGATAATGCGACCGGGCTGGTCATCGCTCTGGAGGTGGCGGTGAAGGCTGCCTGTGTTGCCGGAGCAGTGGGGAGCGGTCCAAATTCAGGCGGGTCTCCTCTGAGGCGGCGGCTTGAACGCTGGTGTACTGGAGTCAGTTCGCCAGGTTCCAATCGCTGAGGATCAGGGCTCCGTTCTCTTGCGCCAAGGGGACTTCCAATCATATCCTGCACCTCCACCAGAATGTAACGCACTGCAAGAGGGGTCACAGAAACACTGGTTTTATTATGGGCGAAGTTGTGCCCAGAAAAGTAGGTCAAATAAGTGAAAGAGTCCGCTAAAGCGTTTCACACAAGTGTCTCTTTCCCGAACACACTTCTTCGACGCCTCGCAGATCAGCCCACTGTCTCGAGCCCGTGCACGAGGAGCGCCGCGGCGAGCGCTGCAGAACATGTAAGGGATATATGGTCTGACAAAGTAAATCTGTTAATAAATGCGGCACCTAAGTATTTGTGCTTGTCAACATCTGTTATTATCGTGTCGTTTAGAACGTAAAAAATGAGCTAGGTTCCTTTTTTCGTGTTATTTGCAGCAAGACTTTTTTGTGCATTTATTTCCAGGCCCGAAGTTTACACCAGTTTGAAATTGCTATTACTGTTCATATTGAACAGCGCAAAAAACGAGACACAAAGAAGAGACTGCACAACACGAGCGCTGACCTACAACTAAATGTTTTATTCAAGCACAAAGAAAAGAAAACGAAAGGCGCTGTTCAATATGAACCCCAACCAACTAGCAACCAACTAGACGTGGGAGCGTCGGTCAGCGCCGCCAGTACTTTACTGGCGGCGATGACCGACGCTCCCACGTTTAAATACACATATATACCCCATAAAGTGGACAGGGGGATGGCCGCCGCGGTAGCTCAGTTGGTAGAGCATCGGACGCGTTATTCGAAGGTATCAGGTTCGGTCCCTGCCCGCGGCAAGCTATCTTTTCGTCCACTTTTCTTTCTTCACATTTACATTACATTTACTACTAATAACGTCCCCTATACTTTCCTTGGCATTATTGTCTGTTAGTTCTCATTAAAGTTATAGCACCAGTTTCATCTAAATTCATCTTTTGTTCGAGTTTTCCTTTTCTTCTTCGAAGCGAAAGTCTTTGCGCCAGCGACGCGTTATGAATGAGCGAAAAGCACAGGGAGCCGCTGAGCCACGCCGGCTCCGACGTTTGACAGAAGTTGCTTTCCTGCTTAACGTGGTCGCCTCGGCGGGCGAGATGGCGGACCTATGCGCAACTCTGCTCCCGTTGGGAGCATATACAGTAACTCTAGTCGACGCATGCTGACAGCGCCATCAGTCGTAAACAAAATGGCGCCTCTTTGTGTGTCGTCTGCTGCCTACACTCACTGAAACTGCAAGCAGAAAGTACAGTTTTTCTTCTACACTCCTGCTACAAAAAGTGTCTTCGTGTAGGTGGGCGGCGCTAAACTTTTTCTGCACGGAATAAAAAAAAAATGGCAACGTTCTGCACTAACTGCACTCGCGTGGATAGAAAAAAGAACAGTGCCCTATAGTAATAGCACGTATGGTTCACTTGCCTCTCCAGCTTCGCCAATGAGTTACATTTAGACCGCAGAGTTGCGCATATGTCCAGCTAGCAACCACAGCTATCGTTTTTGCAATCGGCCTGCCTGTCAACGGCAAGCGATGAACCGTGCATGCAACATCCATTGCTAATCCAGTTAGCTGCAACGGCATCGTCTGGAAATACAAAAATTGACCTGAGCTTCTCCGCTAATGTAGGAGCCACGGCCGCTGGATGAAAAAGCTTCATCCAGCGGCCGCGGCAGGAGCAAAGAGCGGCGCCGCCTCTCGTCGAGGAGGAAAAACAGCAGCTGCGCAAACAGCTGCGCAAACAGCTGCCACAAAAGGGACCATGTATTGCAGCAAGGACAACCTGCTTCACAATGTGAGTGCTTTTCAAATGCGTGGCACAAACGAAATCTGCGCAGATGAGCGCGTTCGGCCATGTTAAATAAGTGCAATAGGTGTCTATTCGCAAGAATGAGTGTAATAATAATAATAACTGCTGGGGCTTTCCGTCCCGAAACCACGGTGTGATTTCGAGAGGCGCCGTGGTCAAGGGCTCCGGGCCACCTGAGGTTCTTTAACGCGCGCCTCAAACTAAACACACGGGCCTAGTGTGTTTCGTCTCCATCGAGATGCGGCCGGAAATCTAACCCGAGACATTCGGGCGAAACTGTGTGTCACCGTTCATAGCGGTCCTCTGTGTGTTACTTAAAAGGGAAAAAAAGGTAACGGAAAGAAAGGAATATTTTGTGGCTGGCAGGAACTCAACACTCACTCAACATGCACCAGCTTGGTTGTGCAAGTGGGCAACTGTGTAAAACATCATTGGAATGAACGTGCTGCGCTTCCACAGGTTAACTGGATAAATCCTAAAACCGTATGAAAGTGTTTATGGCTGTCTCGCATGCAGACATTCCGTGTTGCAATTCTTTGTGTCTCATAGCCTGTATGTATAGTGTCGACACGTACATTATTGTACGTTACTTTTATCCTTCTCAGGAGCTGGTTCCTACACCTGATACAATTGACAGCAACGATATTATCTCGTTTCGCATTAATTTGTTCAGCTGTCCTTTTAGATGTTGTGTACGTCGACATTACTCTGGTGGGGCCACCTTGACGTCCGTCTCGGGGAGCACCACGCCACCGATACAGCTGACTCAAACATGGCCGCGCATTGTAAACATTGTATGAGAAAACTCAATTGAGTATAAAAATCCGGCAGATCCCACACACTGTGGGAATCGGTGTAATGCGAAGCAGCCAGCAAAAGCTGCATACATCACCTGATTTGTCTTTGAGGCAAATGAACTCATTCATGTTAGGACATTTGTTCACTATGTATAGCATATTTCTCATGCACTGATGCATGCACAATCTGGTATATACCACGCTAACGAAACGTATATTCTGGTATGTACAATATATCACCTGCCATTTATGTTCGCCACGTGCTCATGTCATGGCATGATAATATTGGTATATATCCAGTTAACTAGCCGGCCGGAAGCGCATCAAGACAGTGTAATGCAAACCATGCCGTACATAACATGCATGCCATGATGTGCTTGTTAGGGCATCATACATCCACGTCGATCGCAACACCAAAATTAGTGTACATCGAGCTAGCGAACCGGCCACGACCACACCATGAGCGTGGCATGTAAATGATGCCGTACATGACATGTACATCTATATTTCCATGTTACCACCTATCATTTACATTCGTCAACAAGTCACATCGCGCAAACCAATATTGGTGTATATGAAGCTAGAAAACGGACCGCGAGTGCACCATGAGCGTGACATGTAAATCCGGCCTTACATGACATGCATGTCAAGATTTTCATGTTACCAGTCCTGTCATTTATGTTCGTCATACAGTCACGCCGCGCAATACCAGTCTTGGTGTATATAAAGCTAGCGAACCGGCGGCGAGTGCGCCATGAGTGTGACAAGTAAGTCATGTCATACATGACATGCACGTCATTATTTTCATGTTGCCACCTGGCATTTCTGTTCGTCATACAGTAACGTCGCGCAATACCAATCTCAGTGTATATCAAGCTGGCAAACCGGCCGCGAGTGCGCCATGAGTGTGACAAGTAAGTCATGTCATACATGACATGCATGTCCTTATTTTCATGTGACCACTTGTCATTTATGTTCGACATACAGTCCCGTTGCGCAATACCAATCTTGGTGTATATCAAGCTTGCAAACCGGCCGCGAGCACGCCATTTTCGTGGCATATAAGTCACGTAATACATGACATGCATGTCATTATTTTCATGTAACCACCTCTCATTGATGTTCGTCCTACAGAAATGTCTCGTCATACCAAGTTAGGTATAGATACACTTAATTAAGCGGCCGCGAGAGCCGCGAGACCGCGTCATGTAAATCATGCTGTACGTGGCATGCGTGTCATTATTTTTATGTTAGTACGTCATGATTTGTACGTTAGTACCTGGCGCTTATGTTCGTAACGCACAGTTGTCGCGCCATACCAATACTGGTACTTATCAAGTTAACGAAGCGCCGACAGGAGCATGGATGGATGGATGGATGGATGGATGGATGGATGGATGGATGGATGGATGGATGGATGGATGGATGGATGGCTGGATGGATGGATGGATGGATGGATGGATGAATGGATGGATGGATGGATGGATGGATGGATGGATGGATGGATGGATACGCGCGCGTAATCCACATATCCTTGAAATGTAATTAAACGAAACTTTTCAATGGCAACACTCACGACATCTCAAGTGATCCCAATATCCAACCACTTGTTTGAAAGAAATGCATTTTCAGTCAGCGTTTGTTCTTTGTTCTTTTTTTTTTGTCCTTCTTCCGAGTCGCGCAAAATGTTCATTTACCAACTCGCCAGATTTAGTTCATAATTTGTACGCATGTTATTTTTGATACAACATAATGCGCGCTACTCAAAGGCGGGATGTACTACTTTCGTTTAGGCGAGCGCTTCAATAAATTTGGGATCTATGAGAAATCGAGTCGTTGCACCAGCTATCATGTTACTAACGCTCAAGTTGAGCGGCATTGTCCGCATGTATTGTAGCTGCAGTATTGTAATCCCTCTTGTGTCATGAACGCTTTTGTTCTTCGGCGTATGCAGGCAACAATGTGCACTCATTCGTCACTCGCAAGAAATTTAGGGGCGACTGCACATGGCGCTTACTATGAAGCTGGAACACGCACGCAGAGCACCGCTAGTTTGATTTCTGAAACGGTGCACGAAAATGTTTCAATACGTTCGTTTCCAAGAATGATGCTTTACACTAATATAAAGACATTTGCTCAAGATAAGTCATCGCTAATTTTCGCAAACATAACGCTGTTGCTTGAAAAAAGACTAATTTTCTCCGATTAGTTATTCACTTTTCACGTTTTAATAATGCTATCATAACTCGTGCTTACTGGCATGTAAATGTACATCTCATTCACATGTAAACGGTATATTTTCATTATCTGTGTTTTTGCCTGTATAATGGAATTAAATTAGGCAATAATACATGAAATTTTCAGGTTTAATGTTCTGTTGGTTATATTTTTAATGTGTGAGAAAACGTGTGCGCTTGGACATGGGCGCACGTTAATTAAAGAAATGCAGATGGTCAACATAATGCGTAGTCTACGGCATGCCCCATAACCATATCATGGTTTTGACACGTGATAAGTTATTATTATTATTATTATTATTATTATTATTATTATTATTGTTGTTGTTGTTGTTGTTGTTGTTGTCAGAGATTCTGCTTTTAATGCTTAATGGATTTTTGGAGAGGGATTCTCTGCCATCAGACTTGCAAACAGCAATTGTAAAGCCATTGCATAAAAGTGGACCAAAAGATAGCGTTGACAGTTATCAATCTATTTTAGTTTTACCTATCATGTCACAAATAATTGAGAAATTTTTGTTAGAATGCAGACACACATTAACCAAAAAGCGCAACAAACATGCAATGTCTTAAGGTAATGCGCTCACGTCCTCGTAAAGGTCTGCAGCACAGCAGACCGATGGTCGACCATCTGAGCAGGTGGACGGCGCGTAGCGGCACGGCATGATGAGTGGCGGCGGGACAAACGTTCAGGGAGGCAGGCAGGAACCGAACAGCACAGGAACCGGCTATATACCGGGTAGGACTCGGGCGCTTTGGTCACTAGCGTCCGCAGGAGCGCGAGCCGTCTGGAGGCTACCCAGCGGTTGTCCTGGGTAGCCCTCACGAACGTGTCCTCTCGAACGCTGTGCTTCAGTGGCCACTAGCTTCCTTGCTTGCTTGCATGCTCGACCCTTAATTCTTGGCTCTTACCCACTACGGGGCATTGGCCATAAAACCGCCGGTTAATATAAGTGGGGAAATTTAGAATTTAGACGAAGGAAAAGGAACTAATCCGCCGTGAAGGGTATATAGAAAAATTGAAGAATTATTAGTTTATGTGCCAATAAAAATAGGTATGGGCCAATCATATGGAATAGAATAAATTAGCGCGATGAAGTCCGATGTACCTAATTTTGATTGGGAATAATTAACAAGGAATTCTTCTTGTGTCCCTAAGAAATTCGCATACGGCTAAGCAAACGTTCCTGTTGCTGTGGCCCAGAGAAGATGCCCCAAGGGAAAGAATGTTTTCAGAGTTAACAGTAATTCTTAATTTTCTGAATAACATTTCGAATGTTTTTTTCCTGAGGCTAGTGAAGCGACGGCAAGTAATTAAGAAGTGATCGACGTTTTCAGGTTGCTGACCGTAAAAGCATACAGGAGAAGCCACTGCTGCCAGCTCTTGGCTTCCTCTTCCTTTTTTCTCTACGTCGCCAGCACCACGCGCTCCCTTTTGGTCCGCAACGTGTCGCATTCCTCGCTGCTGCCCTCGTCTTCTTTCGCATTTTACCCACTACCCCTCACTCAAGAAAGTAATTGTTTTATTTTAAACAACTTTGCTCTGTATAGTCGTCTTGCAGAACGAGGACGTGTTTCACTATCGCACACAGTTCTTAACACCGTTCACGCATCACGAGACACGCGTTCACAAAGGAGGTAAGAGAACTATTTACAACGTAGCCGTAGATCGCCTGATCCAATTGTATTCTTGACCAGAGCTCCTTGAGTATAGCCATGGATCCTCTGACGTAGCGACCGTAAAGAAGATCAAAAGAACCCAAACTCGTCGGTGGGACTTCTCGGTACGCGAACAAAAGTGGGGCCAAGTACCGATCCCAATTTTTGTGGCTTTCTTGGCATATTCTTCGGATCATTTGTTTGAACGTTCCGTTAAAGCGTTTCACTAGGCCATTTGCCATTGGGTGGTAAGGCGTCGTCGTTAGTTGCTTAAAGGAAAACGGGCGGCTTAACTCCTTCATTAGTTGCGAGGTGAATTGGGTACCTCGGTCAGTAACTATTTCCCGTGGGATTCCAACGCGGGAAAACATCTCAAGCAACGCCGAGGAGATCTTCTCAGTTTGAATATTTGGCAGAGCAACCGCGTCTGGGTAACGCGTTGCAAAGGCAACCATGCATTAGAACATATCGTCGTTGGCCGATCTAGGCGACAGCGGACCGATTATATCGATAGCGACGCGCTGGAATGGCGTATTGATGATTGGCATGTTCCCAAGAGGCACGCGTCCTACCAGGTGCTTTGGAACTGTCCTCTGGCAAATGTCGCATGACTTGATGTACCGCGCGACATCAGCTTGCATGCCAGGCTAGTAAATCTCTTCCAAAACCCTGTCCGCAGTCCGATTGGTCCCTTGGTGTCCGGAAAAGATGCCTTCGTGCGCGATCTTCAAGACGGATGCTCGAAGGTCCTTTGGCACAACCAGTTCATCCATTTCTCTATTTGTAGCGGACTTATAGCGCCGGTCATTGACGAGGGCGTTCTGGTCTTGCCCACGTCCCCGAAGCAATCGTCCTTCTGCAACATCGCCAATGCTTCGGGATCAACGTCTAATGGGCTGGCGATGGCTACTGGCAAAATTGGCGATTTTCGTGAAACAGATCGTGATGCAGCAGCCATGTTACTGTCACGAACGTGGTCAGCATTTTTCTTCTCATACGAGTAGTAATTTGTTCTTTCTTTTGCATCCGGCATGGTCGACTTCTTCGTGGCATCTCTGCTTTCAGGCAGCACGAGAGAGGGGCAGACACCGTGAATATTGCCCAATACAACATCATAGAGTGGTTGCTCCATGCATATGGCAAGTACAGTGCCCTTGAAAAAGGGCCAGCCGATCTCTGCTCTTGCTTCTAGAAGGTAATGTGCAAAACTGTATAATAAATAGACAGTTCGCGTTTCTCCAGTGAACCTATCGGTTGAAAGAGTGCGTGCTTTACCACGAGTGTCGCAACCGGTATCTCTCAATACAGTAACGGTTTGCCCTTCTAGACACCCTTGCGCTGTAGGCATTCCTTCTGGTTGACGTTTCGGTCCCACCACGCAATGTGCACCCGAACCAACTTTTTCATGGCTGGTACCTTCTGTGTCTGTAATACCTCTGTGTTCTTCGCAGTGGTTGTTTTCTTTCGGTGTTTAGTCAGGCCGCGAAGGAGAACACGAAGCCTCGTTGCGGTCCTTTGTATTTTTGGGAAAGCTCTCCGGATTCTTCCCTTTCCAACCGGTCGCTGACTTGCTTCCCGTAGACCTAGACCAGCAGTCTGATGGCTTGTGTCCTCGCTTGTTGCATATGAAACAGTGGGGCTTTCCCTGAGCGCTTGATGGCTCTTTGGCTGGTGTCCAACTCTTCGTATACGCAGTTCCATCTTTACCTCTAGCCAGGTGGGTCAGGCCTTGAGCTTCGAGGCAATTACCGGCTGTTTCGGCCAAATTGTCCAAATCTTGGCAACCTCGCTCTTTCGAAAATATAGCGAGCTTCTGTTCACAATGAAGCAAGAATTGCTCCGAGACGGCCCGGTTTCGCAAGGCGTCATATCTTCTTTCGGTTTTCGCCATCTCTTGCCACTGGTCGAGATACCCCAGCGACCTGCCGGCAAGTTTACCTCCTCTTTCACCATTTTCTGGTTAGGCCTCTCGGAACTTGACTCGGTAGCCCTCCTCTGTATACCGGAACCTATAGCAATGCCGACTTAAGCTTCACAAAGTCAGTCGCATCTTCAGCGGACATGCGTCCGACAGAGCTTCCCACGTTAAGCACAAGCTCAAGGAGAGGCCCCACTTGTCCATCCCTGGTTAGTAGCCACTCGCTCGAACCTTTGAATGTAAGCATCGAGCTTGTCACGGGCTTCGTTGAACGCAGGAATGAGCTTGTGCGGGCACCCTTGAGTGCTTGCGTCAGTTGATTCGGCGAGGACTGCTTGACCAGCTTGTTGCAATTCCTGCACGCGCAGCCGAAGCTCAAGAAACTGGCGTTCTCCAGCTTGCCGCCGGAACTCCAGTTCATGATCTTCTTTAACTGTCTCACGCTTTAGCGCCTACTCCTCGCTTTCTGTATCTCGTTCCTTTTCTATCCGCTGCTAGAGTGCCTTGCCTGTGAGTCCCAACTCTCTACCGACACCTATCAGTCTTTCGGCATCCATCTTCAACCACCGCACATGAACACAAAAGGTGTTAAAGGGGCCCTGCAACACAAATTAAGCATGTCATTTTCAACGCTGGTTCTGGTACTGTGGTATGCACCGACATCGTTGCGCAAGTGGCATCGCCGAAAACGAAGGCGTTATAATTTTATTTCACCGGATAAACTGCCTTGATTTCGGAATACAGCGACACACATCGGCTATTTTTGTTATGGGAAGTGACGTTTCGTCATGTGGCAGTGACGACAAAGGCCGTACGTTTTGATTGGTTTAACGCGACAAGTACTATGTAATATTCATATGGTGGCAGCTAGGCCATATTACTGAGCCCTCAAAAGAATAAAACCCCTTTTTATGCTTTCTCAGAAACAAATCATTTCTGTTTCTAACTGACGTATTTACAAAACAACGGACACGACATTAGGTGCGCAGCGGAACTGGTGGGAATGGTAATCAAGCGATACTCTTCCGCGTTCTCCCTTTTGCGGCACCTGCGAAACAGGCAACGCTCAGTTCGGCACAATGCTGTCGACGAAAAAAGAAAAATTCTAAACGCTTACCGACCGACGCCTTCCGCGTCATCGGGTGGTAGCGTTTCTCCGGGCCCTCGGAGCCATCCTCGCGTTGCGCGGGGCTCAGCGACGCACTTTCACTTTACAATGGTGTGTACGGATACGGCACTACATGCAGGGTCTTGCTACGTCGCAAGAGCTCGCGCTCAAAGTTTGTTAGATCATCCAGACTCACTGTGTGCACTACACGTGAAACCATGGAACCGTCTGCTAGGCGACGCACGTGGTTCGTCGTAGCCGCGGTTGCAACGCCGTCAAAAAGAGCAGTGGCAAGAAGCGCGCGGTGATAAGAAACTGCCTTTGACGTCAGCGGGAGAGTGAAATGCGAAAGGGACGTTTCTTGTCGTCTGCTCGAGTTTTGAACTTTGAAGACTAATAACATCAGTTTTCGTGCACCAATTTTCGTAATTCTTCTTGCGTTCGTCTCTGCATTCATTACTACACGCATTCCAGCGCTAAATAAGACAGCCCCAAAAGCGTCGCAGGGCCCCTTTAAGAGAGATTAGTCCTGTCTAAGACGCAAGAAATGTAATGAGTGATGTGCGGACCGTCACTATTAATTATGTGCGGTGCAGTGAAGGACGAAGCCGTACGCGGTAAGGCTAGTAAACGACATATACTCTCCAAACTAAACGACCTTCGACCTTCAAAGACACGTATCGCCCAGACCTCACAAGACACATATTAACCAAAAAAATTACACCATCTCCCGCTAAAGGGGACCATGAGGCGATGCGAAGCCAGAGCACTTGCACGATCGCGTTCCGTTGGCGTTCGCTGGGCATGCTACCGACCTCGCGTCGTGGAACGCGAAGAGGAACACTACGCGCGTCGTGTCTTCCCTCTAGCCTGGCCGTTAATTCACACAGGGCGTGCGGGGAACGCGGTCGACAGGCGCGCGAGAGAGAGGCGGCGTAGATGAGGAGAGAGAGGTGGAGGGGACGCACATGCTCTGGCCCTCATTGCGGCGCTGCGCAGGAGAGAATTTCGGCATGTCGAGCCCGCATTTCAGAGGAGCCAACCCAGGCAAGCGCTGGACTGAACGCGCGCAGCGCTCTACCACTTGAAGGAGAGGAGACTAGAGGAGGAGAGTAGCGTATGCGGTTGGTATGCGCCGTGAGAGCAGAAGCGAGAACGCAGGAGAAGCGCAAGCAGGTGCTGGTAGAGAAGTGGAGAGAGTAACGCGCAGCTGTTGGAGAGAGGGAAGGAGGAGAGTCGCCCATGCGTAGTGTGAGTGCGGACTACTACGCCGCGTGCGGATTACCACGCCGCGTTACATACCCCCGAGCAAGAGATACTTCGCATCTAAAAGCTGAACAAACATGCAATGTCCTAAAGTAATGCGCTCACGTTTCTTCACGCCTGGCCACGTCCTCGTAAACGTCTGCAACACAGCAGGCCGATGGTCGACCGTCTCAGCAGGTGGACGGTGCGTAGTGGCACGACATGATGAGCAACAGAACGAGTGGTGGGGCGCACAAACGTTCAGGGAGGCAGGCGGGAACCTAACAGCGCAGGAACCGGGCAGGACCCGGACGCCTTGGTCACTAGCGCCTGCATGAGCGCAAGCCGTCAGGAGGCTGCCCAGCGGTTGTCCCGGGTAGCCCTCACGAACGTCGCCTCTCGAACGCTGTGCTTCAGTGGCCACTACTGCCAGCTCTTGGTTTCCTCTTCCTTTTTAACGCGAAAGTGTTTTATGCCGGGCTCCACCAAGACTTTCGTGGCGTATTTCCGTCACGGAAATACGTCAGCAAAATGAACGCCATCAGACGAAAAAAAAAACTAAGAAAAAGTTCCGTTGACAGGAGCCGAACCCACGACCTCGCGGTCCACGACGATAGCTGGCGGTCATTTAGCCCACTTAGCTACGGCCAAATACACAACGGAAGATGCTTGAACGCGCCTTTTATCTTTCACACGTTCCTCTCACAGTGCTTTTGGATAGATGGATGCTCTGAGCGTTCCCTTTATGACGGGGTGGTGACATGTGTGCCACCAGGCTCGAAAAAAAAACCCTTAAAAACCTCGTTGCCTCTGCAATTAGCTTCTGCAACGCGCCGTTGCTACGACCGTCCCATTCGGCGCGTTTCCAATAGGAGAAGGGTAATTTCGTCAACGCTTTAACACACCGCGAGGTGGGGGCTCTAGCCCAATCCTCGCTCATAGCGTCCATCCATATCGAAAAATAGCTCTCGGACGTTCGCCTGGCTGTCGCACCGCGTTCCCCGCTAGCCCTGTGAGAATGACGGCCAGGCTACAGGGAAGACACGACGCTCGTCGCGTTTCACGGCACTTTGATACTCTTTGATGGAGTGCATATCGAGTATCAGTGTTTACTATGTGCTTGCTGATGCCATCTTTGCGCGGGATTCACCATATGCGGTGTCCAGGTATATTTTAACAACTTCAGCTACTGCAAGGGTTAAATCATGATCATCGGCCTTATACGGAGACGTGCCACTAGACGTCAACGTGGGTGCGTCCACATCAAGCGGTGCTATACCTGCCAAACAACAACAGACACTGTACAAGCTCTCATATATCAATGCACTATAAAGAATCAGCTACTTCTGTGAGGACACGTTTCACTTTCGTGTTATACCCAGTCCTATGACGGCGGGATCAGCCATGTTTTTTTTAACACGAAAGTGTTTTATGCCGGGGTCCACCAAGACTTCAGCGACGTATTTCCGTCACGGAAATGACATCGAAAAAATATACCCAATCAGATGGCAAAGAAAAAAAGGTACCGGTAACGGGCATCGAACCCACGACCGCTCGGTCCGCAACAACAGATGCCGGGCACGCTATCCACTGCGCCATGGTCTTTTTTTTTTGTCTTTATTGCAGAATGTAACATTCAAACAAAAACAAATACATCCGCACTAAGACTGCGCCATGGTCACAGACTCTGGATGCCTTACGAACACGCCTTTTATATCTACCACTCTCCCGGTCGGCTGTGTGGTGGTGACTTCTGGGGGCGGTAAGGTAAAGTAATTCGTCATTGCTGTGGCCTCCGCGACTAGCACCTGCAACGCGTTACGCGTCCGTCCCCTTCGGCGCGTTTTCAATAGAAGTTGAATTTTGTCAATGCCTTAACATACCGCGAGGTGGCGACCTTTGCCCAAGCGTCGTAAAAGCGGCAGCCTCGCTCAGCACGCTAATACAAACCGAAATTGCTCGGCGACGCGCGCCTGCCTCACCTAGCTGTAACACCGCGTTCCATGCTCACGCGCTCGCCCCGAGAAAAATCGCGGCCGGGCTACCGGGGCGGCTGGACGCGCTTTGCGTTTCCCTCTAGTCCGGCCATGGTTTTCAATCACATTTTAACATGCCGCGGGATGGCGACCAAGTTCTGCATCCAATATTCGACGCTCTTCTTGCTATCACACCTCGTTCTCTGATTACGCTTTGACCGTTAA
This sequence comes from Rhipicephalus sanguineus, assembly GCF_013339695.2. NCBI lineage: Eukaryota > Metazoa > Arthropoda > Arachnida > Ixodida > Ixodidae > Rhipicephalus > Rhipicephalus sanguineus. The sequence goes on from NC_051177.1 coordinate 11,015,862, forward strand.
CTACTACAGCTACCACAAGGGTTTGTTTAATCATTTAATATGGACGTTAGTCGTCGGGATGGAGATGTACCACTAATCATCAAAGTGGGTGCATACACGTTAAAAGGCCCCATTAGCTGCCAGACATCAATATACATTGTGCAAACTCTCTTATATCAATTTACAGTAAGGGCACGCTTTACTTTCGTGTTATTCCGATTCCTATGACGGAGGGATCAACCGTGTTTTTCTTTTTCTCTTCGCCGCCACTACCACGCACTCCCTTTTTGTCCGCAACGTGTCGCATTCCTCGCTGCTGTCCTCGTCTTCCTTATTATTTCACCACAGGCGCCGTAGTAGAGGGTTCCGGAAACTTCGACCATCTGGTGTTCTTTAACCCTTTCCCTGCCGAGTTTTCTGGCCGAAAACGATACAAAAAGAACAAATTGTTTATAGTCTATTTGATACGACGTGTCTTGTACATAGGTCGGCAATAAATGTAGAGCTCACTCAGACTCACTTATTAAATATATTTTGCCCTTAGAGCTCACTCGGACTCGGACTCAGCAAAAGTTTTCTCAACCGGACTCACTCGGACTCAGACTCACTAAAATTTTTCTCAGCCGGACTCACTCGGACTCAAACTCACCAAAATATTGCTCACTCGGACTCACTCAAACTCAGACTCACGGCTCCATCTGAGTCTGAGTGAGTCGATTCATGAGTCCGTTAGCGCATAATTAGCTTTTTGAACCATGGTGTCAACCCCGATATTTCGCATAAATGGTGTCTACTTGACGCCTTTTGATCTCGTACCTTCAAATATGAGTTATCCGTGGTTGCAATCCAGTAAGGTCATTTTTATTGCTAGAGATGACTCACGAGATATATTTTTATCAAGAACTACCTGTGAAAGAGATTGCGGGGGGGGGGGGGGGGGTGTATCACATCCCCTTACCCCCCTCCGTAACTCACGCATCTGATCAATAAACACTGAGCTGGCGTGCGAACACTATTGCTTCGAAGTATGTGTGAGTCGACGGGAGTATAAACGTGGCTGATATTAAAGCTTTAGTTGTTCAGATAGAACCATAGGTCGACAAAAAAGTGTGGAGTTCACTCAGATTCACTCAAGAAATAAATTTTGTACTTAGGGCTCACTCGGACTCAGACTCACCGAAATTTTCCTCAACCGGACTCACTCAGAACTCAGGCTCGCTGAAATTTTTCACAACCGGACTCACTCGGACTCAAACTCGCCAAAATATTGCTCACCCGGACTCAGACTCAGACTCATGGCTCGATCTGAGTCTGAGTGAGCCTGAGTGAGTCGACTCATGAGTGAGTTTGCCGACCTATGGTCTTGTAACATCTAGAAGAATTTTCAAAGGCGCTTAATTCGCAAGATGCATGTAAAATATTTTTTTTTTTTTGAAAATGTGCAGATGACTGGCTTCACTGCACTGCACCATGGAAAGTGCCCTAACCTCTCTAGTCTTTGGTGCAGAAAATGTCACTTTGAAATTGAAGAAAAAAATTGGCCGACTATCTGCGTGCTTCGCTGCAAATGTCGTCTAAAGACGATAGAAGAGGCGCTGCGTGAGCTATGGACGCCATCTGGCAATACGTCGGGAAACACGAGTTCTGTGTTGCGGGCTGGTAGTCCCGGCGCAGCGGCAGGCGAAGACCGGCGGTGACCAACGCGACCGGTGGGGACGCCGGCCAGCCCGAACACGCTGTTTGGCGCGATGCGCCGAAGGAGAAGAAACGTCCGCACTCAACGAGTACTCTCCACAAACTCTCTTACTTACATGTCGCCTGGGTAAAACAAGAATACCAGAGCGGCGCCCCCTGTCATTCGTACAATGCAATACTGAACCGAAACCGAAATACAACATGAGCTTGTGCAGAAGGCACGGAGGAAGACAAGTTTCAGCGCAGTCGCATTTTCAGCTCACCTTAAGAAACTAGGGTTGTAACATTGTAGGGCGAGTAGGGCCAGAAGGACCATCACGACGAAAACCTGCCTCCGCAGTCGTATTCGCCTGGAACGTTGGTGTGGCTTCGCGTTCCCTCCTCCGCTCCTGGCCTTTCCACAAAGCTACTGCCTAAGTACGAAGGCCCCTACCGTGTCCTACGTCAAGCATCCCCAGTTAACTATATGATTGAGCCTGTTCAATCATCTACGGACCGCTGTCGTCGCGGCCGCGAGACTGTTCACGTCGATCGACTGAAGCCGCATTATGACCCACCAGTTGTACCTGTTCCTTAGGTCGCCAGGATGGCTCCTTTTCCGCGGGGGAGTGATTCGTAACATGGTAGGGCGCAGACAAGAACGCCTGCGAAAGAAGAAGACGAAGACGGTTGTTGTTGGCGCTCGCGCTTGCTCGGCTTGGACCGCTGATCGCTTCAGCTGTGGCAATCTTTTAATAAACGCGTTACTGCCTCAACGTTAAACGCATACCATCAAGGTCTTTAAAATTGCGTATCTATGTATTTTCTGTTAAAGGAACACACCGCCTAATACTTACCTAGTGATGTTGCGCTTCAGATATGCGTAATGTTTGCTTTTTGATCAACAATGTACACAAGTATGAACCTAGTCAGCCGTTCACGATGGCTGGCCCTTGGGCAAGTGGTTCAACTTTGGCCGAGTGGCTGAATCCAGGGACGTGCCGACAAACAGAAAGACAGACAGAAGGACAGACAGAAAGACAGAACAAAATTTCCGCGTTTAAGTTCCCCAAGAAAGACTATCGTCTTTAATAAAGTGCAGCGAGTGCGTCCATCAAAACTAACCTTGGACGGCGGGGTTTGCTCTCATCTAAGGGCGTCCAGTGTCGTTACATCGAGACGCGGTCGCCGTCCGAATCCGATGATTTGGAGAGACTATGCTGCTGTCTGCAGTCGCTGCCACACACACATAGGAGAAACGAAATTCTCCATTTCAAGAAGCTTCGGCAAACAAGGGCTTCTGGGCGGAGCTGTTCCGGCTCACTCGTAAAGAAAATGATGTTTGTTAATCGCTTTGCTACGTACGTGATGACCTTGTGGAATGTCAAACGACTCCCTTCTTCACAAGCAGAGAAAGTATGTATTACTCCCGACGCATGAGTCAACGTGACTAACCCCTGGTTTCCCGCTAGTACCTCTTGGTGGTCAGGGTGACCCCTTTGCGATAATAACGCTGACACCCACTCGGGCGTTGCTTTGACTCCGTTGTCCAGTGGTGTACATGACTCCCCGGCAAGAGTCAGAGTGACTACTACGAGGTACTCAATGAGACACTCTGAAACAAATAATCCATTTATATTTCTTTTCGGTCGATATTCATGAAAATTTCTGAGTTTACGTTCATTTAGTGCCGATTTCAAATATGCAATTATCTTTCCAGAACAATAAAAAAAATTGTGTCTGTGGAGCAAGCCTTTCTTTCCAAACTTGGAGAGTTACAAAGTAAATCAACATATCGCTATAATTAGGGAATAAAAATTGTATGCAATAGTCTTAAACGAGTTTACTGCGCTGTTCTGCTATAACGTTCATGAACTCACTAGCCCACCTAAGAACCCGTCTTTTAAACCAGTCTGAGTTTAAGTTATGTTCAACTCTCGTGAGCTAAGCTCCAGCTAGACATGCACTTACTCGTCAATGTTCAGCATCGGATAACTTTTGTTAAGTGGGTTTCGAACATCCATTCTGATTCTGTTGCACACAGTCCTCATTTCATATTATTTTGATATGCTTACTTTGTAACTCGTTCAGGTTAAAGGAGCACTGACATCAAATTTACGCATGTCAAGATTTTTGCATCCATGAGTAGTTATCTACCCCCTAGTAGCGATTCGAGACTGAAAATGCAACTGAGGGACGAATAACTATCTGTTTTATTGATTTATATCACCGGTATCTAGCACGATTCAAAACGGCCGGCAAGCCCGCCATTTCTTAGCGTTGGCAGCGCACCCTCACGGTCAATTCCAGAACGCGCCCTAGTTTACCACTTGTCCACAGAAAGCAGTGACGTGAGGATCAGCTGCTCGGCTAATATTTCGTCTGCTAGGCGCGCACGTTCAGTCGTGCCTTGTCACCAGCATCGCCGTCGTCGCCGTCAAAAGTATCGACTAGTGTTGAAGACGGCATTCTGGAACTTAAAATCACCGCGATACGCGACGTCACGAATCGTTTTCGCTTCGACCCTTTGCAAAACAGCGATTCAAAAATGGACGCTGTTCCAAGCAGCAACGAGGAGGTGCCCGGGGACGCACGCTTGGGCCATACTCGCTGGTGTGTCTCAATTAGCTATATCAGAGAATTTTAGCGTGCACAGCATTCCGGTATACGCAAAGGGGTCTATGGAATATCGGCATAGCGAATGCACACCAGCGGAGAAATAGAATACGATAGGCGTAACCGATAGGTTTCTAGAATAACAATTCTGTGCTTGCCAGGCTCTTTGCGCCGCCAGATGGCCCCACCTAACCGGCCTCTCACGGTTACGGCTGCAGTAACCCGGTATTACGCTAGCGCAAGGAAGTCCACGGACGAACTAACATTCATTAATAACGCTACATACGTGTTACTTGTTAGCGATGATATTTATCTATAGGCTGCTCCACTTTGATAGCTCGTGGTCGTGTTGGAGTGTACCGTACGTGTAATGAAACGCCACGCACTTTCCGCTTTTTCCGCGTCTCGACGAGCAGGTCCGCACTACGCAGCGGTTCCCCGACATGCTGGCACGCAGTCGCTCCGATTGATCGCACTCGCGCTGAGGATCACACGACAAATCAGTCGATACGACACGATGAATCGCAGGCACGGATCGGGACAGCAAGGAGAGCCACTGGCTGGGAGTGAGAGCCGGTGAGAGCGTCGCCTGGCGTCGGCGGCACAATAAGTACACTCAGATCGTCGACGTCATTGTTAATAGCGTATCGTCACTCAGGATGGTATGGTCGGAATCTGTCACACCTATTACGTAGCACTAGTGTCGATGTCGCAGCGTGATCAATCTTCCGTTGAGCTTTCGTACGCTGTTTGTCCTCGAAATAAAATTACTTCCCTGCGACGGGCGCCAGTCAAATTTTGCCAAGGAGACCTATGCATACCGAGCAATCGAATCAAGGGCACATCTAGACTTTGAAATTTGATGTCAGTGCTCCTTTAAGAAAACATGTTGCTCCTAACATGGCACACGAAATGTTTGCTATATTTACCGCGACATAAACATGTTGAAAAATAATTGTATATTCAAAATTAGCATACAAATACACATAAACCAAGCAAGTTTTATACAAATTGATCAAGATTTTCAAAAAATACTTCAAAGCACAATTATGGTTTTTAAGCGGGTACACTCGATCCCTCCGTAGGAAATAAAATACTACTCAAAAGTTATATCGATGAGTCTCACAACAATTGCCGTGACTCGCGCGAAACACTAAAAAATCACGGCATATCCGCGTGGTGAATGATGATGAGTGGGCCGAAGCTCCGGAGAGAATCATCGGTAAACCGTGAATCTTCTGTGTAACGCCCCATCAATCATCATATTGCCACGTCCACTTGTTCTTTTATTTTGATGTATTCGGGTTTGACTAGCAACGACGGTTACCAACGCTCGACGCTGTCCGTGAAGCAGTGTTCGAGAAACTTCGGGATTGTAGCAGATCGTTTTGTTAAGATTGCGCGCCGCACGCGAATGTTCCAGCTTTGTCGAGAGATAACGCCGCCACCAGCGATACCGCTAGAAAGTTCGATAGCGCCTGTATAAAAGCCGACACGCTTGACCGTTTGTCACTTGATCGACGGTCGACGCTCTGTTCGCCGCTATCAGTGTGTTGCTGTAGCTTTCAGTTTCTCGGCCACAAGTTCGGCCTAATAAAGAGTTTCATCTCGACGTGCTGACTGCTGCCGTCGTCGACGTCACGACCACGTGACATCTGGTGGAGGTGCTGCTGTTCGTTCATGTTCCGGACGCCCCCGTCAAGCCGTGAACCCAGCCCACAGCGCGGAGAAGACATCGACGCCAAGGCCGAGCAGCGAGCAAGCCGCAGGCAACAAGGCCTACCGCCAGAGCACGGGCCTCTACCTGGAAAGACCCGGCAAACAAAGACCCTGACCCCGTCCACAGCGACGATGACAGACGCTGTGCCGCCCGCACCGATCCTTCTCCGGACGCCTAAGGAGCCGCCAACCTTCCGCGGATCGTCGTTCGAAGACTCGGAAAGTTGGCTCGAAGCCTACGAGCGAGTCGCCGTTTTCAATGCCTGGGCCAGCGAAGACAAGCTACGGCATGTCTATTTCGCTTTGGAAGACGCCGCTCGGACGTGGCTCGAGAACCAAGAGCGAACCCTGACGACATGGGACGTTTTTCGCACCAGGTTCCTGGCAACATTCACCAGCGTCGTCCGCAAGGAGAGGGCCGAGGCTCTGCTCGAAACCCGCGTGCAGCTGCCAAACGAAAACGTGGCACTCTTCACAGAAGGAATGACGAGACTGTTCCGCCACGCAGACCCTGACATGCCCGAGGAGAAGAAAGTTCGCTTCCTCATGCGAAGTATCAAGCAGGAGCTGTTCGCGGGACTGATCAGGAACCCACCCAAGACCACCCAAGAATTCCTCGCGGGGGCAACAACCATCGAGAAGACGCTCGAGATGCGCACCCGGCAGTACAATCGCCGCGCATTTAAAGACAGCCCAGCTATTCATGCCCTCGGCTCCGACCACTTGCGCCAGGGGCGTAGCCAAGGGGGGGGGGGGGGGTTGGGGGGGTTGAAACCCCCCCCGAAATTTTTCGATTTTGCTTGCGTATATAGGCACGCACACATACAAACGCACGCACGAACATACATAAAGTATGGTTGAACCCCCCCCGAAAAAAATTTCTGGCTACGCCCCTGACTTGCGCGAGACGATCCGAGCGATCGTGTAAGAGGAGTTGCGAAAAATTCTACCTTCACCGCAACCTCAAGTAGATTCCATCACCGACGTCGTGCGCCAGGAGATCCAGAAGTCACTGGGCGCACCTCGGCTAGCAGAGCCGCAGCCGCAAGCAATGAGCTATGCTGCTGCAGCCCGACGCAACGCCTCCCCCCCCTCCTCGACCACGTCAAGACGCCGCGCCGCCGCAGCAGTTCCGCCGCGAGGCACCACCGCCGCCAACACCGACGTCATACCGCCCGCCAGCCGGTCAGCGATACAGGCCGAGGAAGACCGACGTTTGTCGCGCCCCTGACAACCGCCCGCTCTGCTACCACTGCGAGGAGGCCGGCCACACGTACCGCTGCTGCCAGTACCGACAGATGGGGCTACGCGGTTTCGCCGTGAACGCGCCGCGCCCGCAGCCAGGCGAACGGCCTCGCGACATCAACGACTACCTCACCGGAACACAGTGGCAAGAACGACGACCTTCCCGCTCGCCGTCGCCCGGCCGCTACATGTCACCGCACCGCCGGCAGTACACTGGCCCAAACCGGGGCCGGTCGCCTAGCCCGTATCCGGAAAACTAAGGGCAGCAACCGATGAAGGTGCGGTTGCTGTACGACGAACTGCCGAAGATCCTCCGCCGCCGACGACACCGCCGCAACGAAACCTAAAGAACACGCCGCAAGCCGAACGAAGCCCTGACTTCGAAACTTCACGGGCCGAAGAAGACCTGACGACGCAATGTCGAAGCAGTGGAACAAACCGACGCAGCCGTGACCCGACGCCACGACCCAACCGCAACGCAAGACGACGAACTAGCGACCTCGACGTTCTCATCGACGGCCACAACGTCACCGCCCTCGTCGATACTGGAGCCGACTATTGCGTCATCAGTGAGCCCTTCGCCACGAAGTTGAAGAAAGTTAGGACTGCTTGGGAAGGCCCCGAAATCCGTACCGCTGGAGGCCATCTAATAACGCCGTCTGGAGTCTGCACAGCAAGAGTCACAATCAATGATCGCACGTATCCTGCGAGTTTCGTAATCTTGCAGCACTGCTCCAGGGAAATCATACTTGGCATGGACTTCTTAAACCATCACGGCGCCGTCATCGACATAAGAACCAAGTCGATAACCCTATCGTCGGACAAAACGACACCGCCGGATACGAATCCATGTCAAAATGCCCTGAACGTACTCGAGGATCAAGTTACCATCTCGCATCGCTCCAGCGTCATAATTCCCGTCAGCACCGAAAAAACTGAGGACATCGAAGGTATCCATCGAGATCGATCAACGTTTACTGCTAGACCGCGACATTTGCGTCGCAAGGGGCATTGCTTGGTTGCATGAAGGAAAAGGAAGCATGATGCTAACAAACTTCAGCCAAGAATACAGACACCTCAGCAAGGGCACGATAATTGCATATATCGAAGAAATCTTGGCCGCCAGCGATGCGCTTGCCTTTTCAGATTCTGACGAAGCTACGACGACGACCCCAATACATGAGCCACCCTTCGACGTAAACCCAAGTCTTCCCGCCCACCAGCAGCAACAGCTTCGATGCCCTCTGCAGGAATACAAGGACTGTTTCTCGTCGTCATCGCGGGTCCGACAAACACCCCTTGCTAAGCACCGCATTATAATGGAAGAAAATGCTCGACCACTCCGTCAGAGTTCCTACCGGGTTTCGACGCGGGAACGGGAGGCCGTTAAGAGACAGGTCGACGAAATGCTACGCGACGACATCATCCAGCCGTCCAAGAGCTCGTGGGCGTCTCCCGTGGTGTTAGTGAAGAAGAAGGATGGGACCCTACGTTTCTGCGTCGATTATCGTCGCCTGAACAACATCACAAAGAAGGACGTGTAGCCCTCTCCCACGGATAGACGACGCCTTGGATCGACTCCACAACGCGAAGTACTTTTCTTCGATGGACCTCAAAACCGGCTACTGGCAAATCGAAGTCGACGAGAGAGACCGAGAAAAGACTGCCTTCATAACACCGGACGGCCTGCTCGAGTTCAAGGTCATGCCCTTCGGTCTTTGCTCGGCACCTGCGACTTTCCAACGAGTCATGGATACAGTGTTAGCTGGCTTGAAGTGGCAAACTTGCCTTGTTTACTTGGACGACGTCGTTGTGTTTTACTCGAACTTCGACGAACACCTCCGGCGCCTCGAATCCATACTTCAAGCAGTCAAGAACTCCGGGCTCACCCTGAAACCACAAGAGTGCCGCTTCGCGTACGAGGAGCTCTTGTTTTTGGGACACGTGATCAGCAAGACTGGAGTGCGCCCAGACCCGCAGAAAACCGCTGCCATCGCCACTTTCACGCCGCCCACCGACAAGAAGGCCGTGCGCCGATTTCTCGGCTTGTGCGCCTATTACAGACGCTTTGTCAAAGACTTTTCACGGATCACCGAGCCACTAACGCAGCTCACGAAGACCGACGTCGAATTCAGGTGGCAAACAGCGCAAGTCGAAGCATTTCATGAACTGAAACGACGCCTGCAGACTCCTCCGATGCTTGCGCATTTCGACGAATACGCCGATACGGAGATTCACACCGATGTAAGCAGCGTCGGACTCGGCGCCTTACTTGTGCAGCGGACGGAGGGACTGGAAAGGGTTATCAGTTATGCTAGCCGGTCGCTGTCTAAGGCAGAGGCCAACTATTCAACAGAAAAGGAGTGCCTCGCCATCATCTGGGCTACGTCAAAGTTTCGCCCCTACCTCTACGGCAGGCCCTTCAAAGTTGTGAGCGACCATCACGCCTTGTGTTGGCTAGCTAACTTGAAGGACCCTTCAGGTCGCCTCGCACGGTGGATCCTAAGACTTCAAGAATTCAACATTACCGTTGTGTGCAAGTCCGGAAGGAAACACTCCGACGCCGACTGCTTGTCTCGTGCCCCCGTCGACCCACCACCGCCCGATGACCAGGATGATGACAGCTTCTTGGAAGCCATAAGTGCCGACGACTTCGCCGACCGACAGCGAGCCGACCCGGAACTGAAGGGTGTAGGAATACCTGGAGGGCAGGACCATCGTTGTCCCAAAAGTATTCAGGCGAGGATTGGCATCATTTTCCTTGAAAAACAACGTCCTCGTAAAGAAGAACTTCTCTCCGGCCCGAGCCAGCTACATTAGAACACATTGTGGAAGAGAAATAGGTGACAGGCAGTTAGGCCACAAGTCATCACTGTGTTGTAACGTAGGTTCGGTGATAATTCATTAATCGTAGCATAACTGAAGGTGCCTGTTGTATAAGTGAACTTCAACATAATGTGCAGGTGGACGAGGGAGTGCACATATGACCGAGTTTTTTTCAGTTTTGTACCTATTTGCTATATCCCTGGTGTTTCTGTGTTATGTATGTAACATTCTGAATTGTAACAAGCCAACCTGTCTACTGCTGTGAATATAGTATACTAGAAATTCAAACGAACCATTATTTTCTGGAGAACAGCTGTTTCATTGAGGAGGACTGTAATACGTATTTTTTTTTTATTCGTTCTGCGTCATCTGTGCACGGGGAATGCCAAGTACGCATGGACGTTCACAAAGGTGAAGTGCAAGTGCATTAACTTTTTTATTTGCGGGAGACATGTGACTGGTAAATTTGTGGATGTTGTGCTTGACCAACGTTACTAGATTAGCTTGACATCGGGGCAGCTTTTGGCATTCGCTTTAACGCGGTGGTGTGATGCTTAACAATAATGGTTAATTAGTAAGATTCTACTAGTATCAAAGCAACTAAATACAAAGTATCAGTTATAGAAAACCACTGTATGCCACGCTAAAGCGCGAATTGCAAATAAGTGCTCATTGCAGAAATAGATTATCGTTCAGCTGCTCAGAAGGCACTGTTGCCCCTGCGTACAGCTCGCGACAGTAGGCGCGTTACAATATCCTTGTAACTGTGGCGTCTGCGTGTGTAACTTTTATATGCTATGGGAGTGTCTGCCGCGAGCGCGCCGACGGTAGAAGAGAACGATGGACACGGACACGCTCGCGGCTCGCGCTCAGTGGCCGTTGACTGTCAGTCGCGGCCGAGTGTTGGAACGACAAAGACGTGTTGCTCAGTGCACGGGGAGATCGAGCGGCCGTGCTCAGCGTCTCGTCCTCGTCTCTGAGGGGTTCTGCACGGCGGCTGGCCCAGACCCCTACAATGCAAACACAGGCGGTCTTAGAACAGCTCAGAACATGCTGCTGCCACTGGACGCGTGCAGCTCGCGGCAGAAATTACTAAAATTGCCCCACAGTATACGCCCATGAAATGCAGATACGTTCGGCCAACTGAAGATACCTTTGTCACGCTGGTATCCACGAATTTCGGGCGAGCGAAGCATTGTCGATATATGGAGAAGCACTCAAGAGGGCACACGTTTGTCATTTCTATAACGGCATGACACGACGAACCGAACAATTCGGAGCCGAAGCTGTTCACTTCGGCACGCATGACGCCGCAGAAATTATCTAGCTTAAACAAAGGCCGATGGTTGTTTTTTGAAGACGACTGGAAGCAAGAGTACTCTAAGTGAGTTGACAGTGGAATTGAGGTTGTATTATTTCGACCTTGCCGCTGAATCCATGTTCGGGATATCTTCGACGTGAAGTGTATTATCCAAAGGTCAAAGGATCGTGTGCATTCTCTGTCAACAAAATAATAGTGTTAAAACCCTCAGCTATCCAACCCTCATGGTTCACGAAGGGCCGCTCTCCGGTCTGTTAATTAGGAACCTGCTTGCAACTCGATCTGTGCACGCACTGATCAAGTCAGCACGAGATCCGTGTCGTTAGAGTTCAAGGCCACACACAAGTTGTGTAAGGTTTGAGGCCAGTTATGACGTACTAGACTAATCGAAACAAGCGAGGCACAAGAAACTGCGATACCGAAATGGTCATGCAGCCAAATTTAAGTTACGCTCGAACGTGCGCGGGCGCACCGAGTTCAGCAGACGACAGTTGGCTTCTACCGGAAGTGAGTCATCTTTTCGAAAACTCGCAACGAAGTTTTTCCATATTTCAGCCTGTTTAACTACAACAACTATTATACACAGTGTCAACGGGAACAAGCGCATCTGATCCAAACACCGCTCTTGATTTATGTAGGCTATTGGCCAATAAGCATGCTCTGCCTCTTGCGACGTAAACAGGCAGATCCGCGACGTCAACGGGCAGACGCCCCGCCCGCCGACGAAAGTGAGAACCGGCCTCTGTTTGAAAAGAGGGCGCCTGAGGAAACGGCAACTTCGCGCTCCGCTTGTGGCCTTTACGCGGCGCGCACGACTGTAATATTTGGCAGAGCAGTTCATAGCCGTGTCAGCATTCCGCAGGATGTGTTTTTCAACAAGCCCAAGGGGTACTTCATGACCCCTTTAAGTCGAGTTTTGACTGTCAGGTTGAGCGCCTGGAAGCAGCGGGTTTTCCGAAGCAGGTCTTGACAGCTGTAGCAGAAACTCTGCAGCAAAAGTTTAAAAGGCCGGCGAATAGATCTCCAGAATCTATTGATTCCCAACGGAAGAGTGTTGTAGTGATGTCTTACATACATAAGGTTTCCCACAATGTCAAAAAAACCTGCCAGATCCCATGTACCGTGGGAATCGATGTTATGCAAAGCATGCGCGGGATGGTGACTGTGGCGTAATTTTTCACACTGAGCCAAACGTTACGGAATGACACTATATAGAAATATGGAAGTGGTATATGCACACTCATATATTGAAGAGTCGCATATATATTATGTAACCAGTTGTTTACAGTTGCGTAACGATGGCAACAGAAACATGGGTGTTACCAACACCAGAAGCTGATATGTAGTGCTTATATTCTTCAATACTGGATAGCGCGAATCCGAACAGGACAGAGAAGAAACACAGGTGCACAGGACAGGCATTACTCGCAACTAAGCTTCATTCAGGAAAGTCTCTCTAGATATATACACAGCCGAGTGACACGCGCAGGCGCACTGCACGTACGTTACAGTCACAGTTACAGTTGTTATGCTTACACTTTTCCATTATGATGGAGGACGCACGCACGTTTCACGAACCCGTGTGTATGTGTAGAAGGGATCCTTGACAGTTCTTGAACAAGGTCATCATCACCGTGATCAGTGATCACCAGCAGCTGGACCGGACTTGTTAATCGGACTGTGCGATCTCGGTGCACGTTAAAGAATACCTGATGGTCAAAATTAAAGCCCCTAAAATTATTTTTATTATTATCACTTTCCTCGCGTGTCAGTGTGCGTGTTCAAGTTTACTGTGTTGGTTGAGATTTTGTATCACCTGTGGCACATACCCACATAACATAAACTGGTATGCGGGTCTGAGAGAAAGGGTTTCATGACGTACGCGACTGGTATTTTGCGTTATTCATGTCATGACCAGTGAATCGCGTTCACCAGACACTGATCCCCTGCTATGCGAATTTTGGTACATTAGAAGTTATGGAGACGACCAGGAGAGCGCCAAGACGTAGGCGGCTAGATAGATAGATAGATAGATAGATAGATAGATAGATAGATAGATAGATAGATAGATAGATAGATAGATAGATAGATAGATAGATAGATAGAAACTCCCAAAGTGCCTGAGGTTGGCACATACCCGCATAACGTTAACCCTGGTTTACGGGTATGTGCCACACGTGACTGAGAGAAAGGGTTTCATGGCGTACGAGACAGGTATTTCGCGTTATTCATGTCATGACCAGTGAATCGTTTTCGTCATGCACTGATCTCCTGCTATGCCAATTTTGGTATATTACAAGTTCTGCAGGCGACCAGGAGAGCGCCCAGACGTAGGCGGCTAGATAGATATATACGTAGACAGAAACGGCCAAAGTGCCTGGGGTTCGCTAAGAAATGCTTCGCATTTAAAGGTCGCTTTGAGACAAGGCGTAGATGTGTTTTCGGCACCTTGCAAACTTTCTGCGCTGTGTGCACGTGTTGCTCGCGGAAACACTTGCACTCCGGTGTGTTCTATTAGGCATAAAACCAAGTACACTACCTGCGCGAAACATGTTGTGTATGCGATCCCGCTAACATGTGAAAAAGTATACATCGGCCAAACTGGCCGATGTTTGAATGAACGACTGCGCGAGCACCACAATTCGTTGAACATGTCAGAAGGGGCTAATCTTCCCCGCCACTGCCGGATCTGTCGTTGTGTGCCGCTGTTTTCCAATGTTAAGAATTTCGGTAGAGGTGGGGGCAAGGAGGAGCGCGAAATCCTTGAATCATATCATATCAAAATGCACCGTGACGATTGCGTCAGCAAATACGTCCATTTCATTATTACAGAAGGAATGCAAGTTCCTGTCACTCTGGCGGTAGATTATTGGGCGTCATGTAGGCCAATTTTTGCTTTTTGCTTTTTGCAAGTTTTGGTTTTTGGCTTCATAGTTTTACGTGATCGGCGCATGCGCCGTAATATTTCTGGGAGTTGCTGTCAGCTAATAAAGCACAGTGGCTAGTCATGTCGTTGTGTGTGTCACTTCTTCCCCTTGTCCGGCGTCTTTTTGACTGGTTTTTGCCTCAGTGCCTGGTAAGCCCACGATGTGCACAAAACTATACTCTTACAAAAAAAATTCGGCAAATCCCTCGTACCGTGGGAATCAATGTTATGCGAAGCATGCGCGGGATGGTGACTGTGGCGTAATTTTTCATATTGAGCGAAACGTTGCGGAATGACAATAGTGAAATGTGGAAGTGGTATACACACACTCATATGCTGAAGAGTCGCATATGTATTATATCACCAGTTGCGTACAGTTGCGTAACGATGCCAACAGCAACATAGATGTTACCAACACCAGACGTGGTAAGCTGATATGTAGTGCTTATATTCTTCAATACTGGATAGCGCGAGTCCGAACAGCACAAAGAAGAAACACAAATGCACAGGACAGGCCTTACTCGCAAGTAACCTTCATTCAGGAAAGTTGCACGCGCAGGTGCACTGCACGTACGTTACAGTCACAGTTGCAGTTATTACAATTGCGTTACAGTTGTTATGCTTACACTTGTCCGTTATGGACGGAGAACGCACGCACGTTTCACGAACCCTTGTGTATGTGTTCAGGGGTTCTTGACAGTTCTTGAACAAGGTCATCATCACCGTGATCAGTGAGCACCACCAGCTGGACCAGCCTTGTTAATTGGATCCGTTCGTGATCGCGGCTACGAGGGTCTAAGTGTAGTGAAGTGCGTGGTATAGCACAGCTGGTGGAAATCCTGGGTGCCTCTTACGATGAAATGATGTATGACGCCTCCTGTCCTGGACGTGGCAGCGAGGTCTTTTGATGCCCTGTCCACATTCAAGCCGTCTTTCACGCAGTATAAAGACCAGGCGTTTTGGGGTCTTGATAAATCAATGTTGAAGTCACCGGTAATGATGAGAGGCCTGGCTCTCTCGGCAGATTGGATAGGAAGCATTGACCCCGGTTTCGGCGTAATCGATGTGGTGCACATTGCGGACCACGTGAACGAGTGCATGGTAGTTGAGCGTCTTCCAGGGGTGTTCTGTCTTCAGCTTCCTCACTTTTCTTGCGTCCGCCGCGGTGGTGTAGTAGTTACGGTGCTCGCCTGCTGACCTGAAGGTCGCAGGTTCGATTCCGGCCGCGGCGGTCGCATTTCGATGGCGGGAAAATGCTAGATGCCCGTGTACTGTGCAATCTCGGTGCGCGTTAAAGAACACCAGATGGTCAAAATTCCGGAGCCCTTCGCTACGGCGTCTCTCATAATCATATCGGGGTTTTAGGACATAAAACCCCAACAGTTATTATCACTTTCCTTGCGTGTCAATGTGTGTGTTCGCGGTTCCTGTGTTGGTTGAGACTTTGTATCACCTGTGGCACATACCCACATAACATGAACTCTGGTATGCGGGTATGTGCCACGCGTGACTGAGAGAAAGGGTTTCATGACGTACGCGACAGGTATTTTGCGTTATTCATGTCATGACAAGTGAATCGTGTTCATCATACACTGATCTCCTGCTATGCCAATTTCGGTTTATTACAAGTTATGGAGACGACCAGATGTAGGCGGCTAGATAGACAGATAGATACGTAGATAGAAACGACCAAAGTGCCTGAGGTTTGCTAAGAAATGCTTCGCCTTTAACAAGTCGATTCACCTCGTGGCTCAAAGCCAAGAAATGCAGCATAGACAACTACTCGCTCGTTGCTTCTCATGAAACCGATTCCCGCAAGGATCTGCCCAATTTTTCCCTCTATTGTCATCTCTCACTGCCCCACTCTTTATAACGTAACTCGGTAACACCACTTTGCAGCGCCCATCTCTAAGCCAAAAGAAACCTTTTCGTGTTCTCATCTGGTATCTTAGGGATTCTCTGCAACTTTGTCTTGGCATTTTCCCTTGTCTTCGTTCGTAATTTTTTTCATGTAGACTATCCTTACTGTGTTGTTTATTATTAGTTTTTCTTTTCGCCTCACGAGGAGCTCGCCTCGTCCTCCTCGCACGTACCGCGGTAGGAGGTAGACGGGAAAAATGGTCAGTACAGAAAATGATTCCTTTTTGCAACCGCAGCGGCGGTCGAGTGGTCGTAGCGTTTAATGCAGACGGTACTGGGTTCGATTCCCAGAGCCGCCGGCAAGTACCCACCTGTTTTTCTAATGGGGAGAAAAGATACCCCGGCCTGGCGCTCGATGGCCCTGATTTCTCGTGACGGCTCCACTGCGTTCTTCCGCCCCTGAAACCCTTGTTACAGGATTGCCTATCTCCTTTACACGCAGGCGAAAGGGGTCAATGCCAGCAGCGACAGCATCGATATGCATGCGTCGTCGTCGACCATGCACTACGGCAGCACCCATTCGTCATCTCGTTTCTGGTTCGGCAACGGTGAGCATGATTCGGACGGATTCTGTGAGCGCCCTCTTGTACTAAGGGACGGTGAGCCTTCAAGGGGCCGAAGATGCCGCTACATTGAATTACAAAAAAAGCCATCTCATCTTTATTCCAACGCTCAAGCGCTCGCACCTCCGCAGACTTCGGTAGACAGTTTTAGTTTGACGTACGTGAAAGAGTTCACTTACGTGGAGCGCCTGCGTTCACTGCGCATGCGCAGTACGTGGAGGCCGCCCACGCACCTCGCGGACGCGCGTGAGATTTTCGCGCTTGCGTTGCGGGCTCTACGTACGTGAAAGTCCTACGGGTCGCTCTCGCGAGATCGCGGAACTGTCGAGATAGGGTAGCTCGGCAGTTTTCAAGATGGTGGCACACGAAAAACGCTCCGTGTGGTCATACTTGTAGTACGCTTCCGGTGGACACGGACCAAGAAACAAGGAAAAACAACACAAGATGTTCCTTGTTTCTTGGTCCGTGTCCACCGGAAGAGCACTACAAGTATGAATACGTACCGACTAGCCCCTGTTGCCGCCCTACTCCGTGTGGTGCTCCGTGCCTAAAGTTTTCGAAAAGTGACGACTTGGATGTGCATTGTGACGTTCGAGAGTGCAACCTAATCGAAGTCAGAATGCAGTTTTGATTGATATGGACTGAAATCGTCCTGCGATTGTCGGCGGCCAGGGAAAAAAATTATACCATCTCCTGCTAAATGGGACCATGAGGCGATGCGAAGCCGGAGCACTTGCACGATCGCGTTCCGTTCGCTTTCGTTGGGCATGCTACCGACCTCGCGTCGTGGAACGCGAAGAGGAACGCTACGCGCGTCGTGTCTTACCTCTAGCCTTGCCGTTAATTCTCACAGGGCGAGCGGGGAACGCGGTGGTCAGGCGCGCGAGGGGGAGAGCGTAGGAGAGGAGAGGAGAGAGAGGGGGAGGGGACGTGCATGCGCTGGCGCTCATCGCGCTCATCGCGGCGTTGTGCAGGAGAGGGACGATGCGAGAGAGGCGATGCGAAGCAGCGTTTCGGCATGTCGATCCCGCGTTTCAGAGGGGGAGTGGAGAGGGAGAGTGGGAGTGGAGAGGGGAAGGGGTAGTGTAGAGGCGGAGGGGAGATGGGAAGTGGAGAGGGGGAGGGGAGGAGGTGTGTGGAGAGGAGGTATGTGGAGAGTGCTTGCGCATGCGCAGTAAGGGTAGTCACGCCGCACACCACCACCGGTTTGAGCTCCGCTAAAAGATGCTTCGCATCTAGGTGTTCAGTGCCCGCACCCACCCGCACATGAAGTGCGCGATCGCGTAAACAGCAGAAGCTCGGATTTTCGGTTGCGTCTTTTCACATCTTCTACGTCGTCCGGTGAGCCCCTAAATGATATTGCTCTGTCTTCGTTATGATGACGTGGTGAATTCCAGCCCAAGAGAACACTCACAACAAATGTGGGTCACGGTGCGCGCTGAGGGGTGTTTTTCTGCTCGAACATACGCGGCGACCGTTATGTCTGCCGTGCGTCTCTACGTGCGTTCCTGTGTGTGTGCTTTCTGCGCGCTGAGCGGCACACGCTGAACACGGGACCGAGCGTCTCCCGCTCGCCGATAGCCTCCTTGCTTTTAGATGCGACGCATCTCTTGCTGGTAATCCGCACGCGCCGTGGTAGTCCACACTCACACTACGCATGCGCGCCTCTCCTTCTTTCCTCTCTCCAACAGCTGTTCGTTACTCTCTCCCCTTCTCTACCAGCACCTGCTTGCGCTTCTCCTGCGTTCTCGCTTTTGCTTTCGCGGCGCATGCGCTACTCTCTGCGCTACTCTCTGCGCTACTCTCCTCCTCTAAGCGGTTAGAGCGCAGCGGCGTTCAGTGCAGCGCTTGCTTTCGTTGACTCCGCTTGACTCCATTGGTGCGTCCGATGAAGCGTGATGGAAGCAACAGTCCCGTCAGTGGGCCTCTTCGATTATTCGCTCGGGCTGCCAGACGGCAGTCAGCGGGCTGCCCGACTGCCTGCCAGACGTTCGTTTTTCTCGGACAGCTCTCGGGCAGTGCCGAAGCTCCACCCACCTGCCGGAACGCTGCCGTAAACGCGTTCGTTTTTCCCTCTCCGGCAGCCAGCGGGCTGCCCGCGGACTCGCTCTCCTGCCGGAACGATTTTGCGCTGGCAGCGAGCAGACGACTGTCTTGAGAGACAGTTAACGTGCACTCCACACCCAATTTCCATTTTCATTTCCTTCTTCCTTTTAAGAATCACCTCCCCCCCCCCCCCCCCCCAGACGACGCGCTCGTCTGCGTGTTTCTTTTTTCTTCGCGTCGTCTGCTCGCGAATTCTTTGAGCAGAAGTTCGCCGCTCGGTTTGGCGCTCTTTTTCAATTCGCTGCTTGCGCGGTGGTTGACGCAAATTCCAGTTGTAGCCGTACGCTGCTTAACATGGCGTCTGTTTTTGCGCCACGGAAGATTATTTTAAACGGGGTGCAGACGGAAGAGCGCCCTCTCTTAAAGAATGGTTGCGTTGTGCTGCACGACGGTAATCCCGTGTATGTGACCGAAGGTAAGACAGTGCACTGTCGTGCGAGCGATTTTCGTGTTGTTTATGTCTCATTTGTGCCCTCACGCAGGAGGCACACACATCACGTTTGCCGATGAAGGTTACTGCAATGGTGGTGCGTCGGACACCAAGAAGACCGCCGAGGGCGATAAGGACGGGTCACCCGCGCGCGCACCACAAGAAACGTCCGCTCAAGCCAAAGTTGAAGCTGAAGACACACAGCTGTGGCCGCATGACAAAGTGCTGTTCCTTATTGAAACTAGAAAGACATTCGAAGCCGACAAGCAAAACCGGCTAAAAACAAAACGGGACGAATGGAAGACCCTGGCGGCTGCCATTAACGCGGAGTTTGGCAGCCATCTCAACGCAAACCAGGTAGAAAACAAATGGAGAACCCCGAGGAGATCCTACATGAAGGCTAAGAGCCACAACAGTCGCTCGGGAAATGACCTGAAAGTCGCCGAATTTGAGGAGTATGTGCTTTATACTCGTGCTTTATATATGAACTCTCATTTTTTAATTTAAGAAATAATGATGGTCGACTTTGTTCCCACTACCAATTAGATTTCAATATAGTGAAAACATGCAGTGCATGTGGCAGTTAGCGTGACTGTAGTTCTCACTGTCGGTCAAATAAACGAACTCGGAGGTTCCATACGATTGACATTTGTTGTAACGATTTAAGCAAGATTGAGGCATATAACTTGTAAAAAAAAACATTTATTCATTCCATCTGCATCGTGACGTTGTTTTCATCAAAATTACGATGAATTGTGACGTTCGATATGTATACCGGCCGCTATATACCAGCATGTTGTGTTGAGCTTGCATGCATACCCGTAATAATATTGTGACAAATATATTGTGCATGTCATTGTCATTACAATTATCATGATTTATATCACCAGGCAGCTCAGCGAGGTGTTTGAAAAACACCACGCTGTCAACCCGATGTACCTGCTCGAGCCGGGAGTAGTGAAAGAAAGCAATGAGTAAGTCATTATTGCTATTGCATGTATGCAGGATATTTCGTTCTTTTTTTTACATATATGATAATTAAAGAAGCAGTTACACTGAATGAATGAAAACAACAGTGCGACACTCGAGTGGCCTCCTGAAGGAAAGCAAATGTCAGCGTTCCACGCATATTTTTATATACGTATAAGCTAGGACGGGTAGAGCATAATATGTGCGGCTCAAATGAGTTGTATTCATCCATTCAGCTAAAAGCACCCATTGTCACAATTAACATGTATACATAGTAAGGAGGCGTTTTTAGCATAGTTATTTAGTCAAAAGAATTGTCATCTGTAGTTCGCTCGTTGGTTCTCTGCAATGATCGAAATTAGGAAGAAAGGGCACATGCAGTTAATAATAATTTTATTACAGCAACTGGTTATTTTTTGGCAGTATCTGTTGTATGCATTGGATTGAATATTCTTTCGCAGGCGCTGTTGCGTAACTTTTCTGCGATCTACCGTGTGGTGACCATGTAGTATACTCTATTAATTTCAGCACTCAGCCCCAGCCAGTGGAGCAAAAAGCAGGTGGCTCGGACGAGCCCGTTCATGTTCCATCAGCAGTGCAACAGCCCCAATCCGGACCATCTGCGGCCAAGAAGTCCCGCAAGAACAAAAATGTCACGGAAGCTCTTCTCTCGCGATTAGACGAAGCGGAGAGGAACAGGGCTGAACGGCATAAGGAGTTTATGGCCAGTCGGGTCCGGCATGAAGCTTTGCTCGAAAGGCTTGTGGTGGCTGCAGAGAATTACTTTTCTGGTAGTTCTCGGCAGCAATCTGAAGCCGAGTAATTTACCTGTGCTTTTTTTCCTTTTTTTTCATATCTTTGTATTGTATTGCAATTCACTTCATTTTTTCTCACGTTTGCATGTTTTCAAGCAACACAGCCTTGCTTTTTTGTGTGTGCATTTAAATTAATTTGATGCCCTCTTTATTTATGTTCAGAACAGGTGTGTGTTTGAGTCATTTTCTCGTGTTTTAATCAGCCGCTCGCTGTACATATTATTATTTATGTTGTTCTTTTGTTCCATATCAGTAATTCCAGCGATCTAACTTGAACATTTTAACCCTATAGTCCTGTATTAACGATATTGATCCCAGTCAAAAATAAACTTTTTGCCGTTTAAAGATCATGATCTCCCGAGTGTGGATTATATTAAAATGTGCAATGTGCGCGCAGTGCTGAAATGAAACTTTTACTGACAACTGAACATTAAGCTTTTAGGAGCAAATGCCGTACGAAACGAACGTACGTTTCATGATGGCTGTCTATGAATATATACTGACAACACGAACACTTAACAACCATTTCAACTGTTGAGTGCGCACTAAAAATAATACAGCGTATATATATATATATATATATATATATATATATATATATATATATATATATATATATATATATATACGCTGTATTATTCTAGTTTGAACAAAATATTAAAGAATGATCTGCGCCCACAAAAAAAGGATTCTTATCATAGTCTTCTTATGATAAAAAGCTACAGAGCCTGGGCAACGGTGTCGCGCACAGTTTTCGCAAGGACCGATGTTACTGCTCCACTTTCCGCTTCTTTCGACGAAACATCTGCGTCATGGTCCACAGGTTGCTCGTCATCCACATCGTCGCCGCTCCTGCTGGCAATGTTGTGCAGAACGCAGGCCGCCATCACGATGTCCACAGTTTGTGGGATGACAGCGACGTCGACATACATGAGCCGTTGGAAGCGGGTCTTTAGCAGACCGAAAGCTCCTTCTATGACGACCCGTTGCCGGCAATGCGCTGCGTTAAAGGTCTCCATCCATGGCTGCCAGCTGGCTCCGCATTGACGGTAAGGAGGCAGCAGCCAAGGCATCAACGGATAGGCGCTGTCACCGATCAGGCAGCCTCCTGCCAAAAGAGTTCATCATATATAGCACCTCAGACCTATACTGCAAATAAAAAATCACCTAACGAAGTTAGTTTATATATGGCGTAACCTTCCTCATGTCACTACTTCAATTTGGGCTCCTCAATTCACTCTTGCCTGATAATACAGACAACGACTTTTCTTACCTTCGCACTTCAATTCTCCATCCCGGAAAAGAGAGCTTTCCTCCAATATACGGGCATCGTGCACGCGGCCCGGGAAGCTGATGAACACATGCGTCAACACCCGCTCGGCGTTTCAGACACCTTGTAGTATTACGGAGTGAAACTTCTTTCTGTTGTAATAGCTCTCCTCCGATTCTGACGGTCCAGAGATGCGGATATGGCAGCCGTCAAGGGCCCCAATGACGTCTGGAAGGCTGGCTTCCACCCCTCGTCGTTGAAAGAGCGCACGAAATGCACGCTTGCTTCGTGCGATGTCGTTGCCGTCCGGCCACTTTATCTCTCTCTCTCACTGATGGAGATTAGAAAGTCGAGAACACGCCGAATTGCGCCGTGTACACTCGACTCACTGACGTCGAATTTGTCCGCAATGGCATACGTAGTCTGCGTACCGAGATAAGTCAGTCCGATGAGCACGGTCTTCTCCGCTGACAGTTTCGTTCGTCCACGTGAGCCCTGCGGACGAAATGCGGACCTCTCAAACTCTTCGACAAGGGCCGCAGCTGTGTTTCTCGACAGTCGAAACATCTTTTTGAACTCGAGGTCCACATACGCAGGAACAACCCGCTCGACGTGTAATGCCGATCCTGCCTCAGAAGCCGGGCCAACAGCAGGCTGATGATGTGGTACTTCACATCGTCACTTCTCTCTTCAATCGCGTCGTAATCGCGTATCAGTTCTGCTACTGCTTGTAGCAGCACAACCAACTCGTCTTCCGAAGCCGCCATCTCTACAGGCTGACGATGTAGCAGACGACACAGAGCGAACACGGCTGCGCTAGCGTGACGATGATGATGGATGGATGGATGGATGCTATGAGCGTCCCCTTTATAACGGGGCGGTGACATGTCTGCCACCAGGCTCGAAGAAAAAAAAAAGAAAAAAAAACTTCCTTGTTTCAAGTTGGCTTAATACCTTATCTACACTGATTAAATCTATGTTATTATACCAAAAAAATTATAAATTCACGCTCCATCTCTCTGCCTCTTAAGACAGAATGACCTTATTTTTCCCCATTATATATTTTTGTACTCTACTTTTCTGCCACCAATAATCTAACCGTCTCTTACTTATTTCTATCGCGGACGTGTTCAGCTCTCCATTGTTGTCCCTAAAACCCAAGGCTTCCTGTAGACTCGTGCCCACACGTATACCTGGGTGAATATCGCCACATTCAATCAGTACATGTTCCATCGTTTCTTTAGTTCCCCCGCAGCACGTACATTCTTCTTCTTCGTTACTGAATCTCGCTTTATAACTACGCGTTCTAAGGCAGCCCGACCTTGCTTCAAACAGCAAAGCGCTTCCCCTTGATTTTACTTGAATTATCATAAAACCTTTCCCTCCTTATTTCGTTTTTTTTTCTTTCGGTAGTTACTCAGAGCCGGCTTCTTTTCCATTGCTGCCATCCAATAAGTCCTCTCCGCCTCTCTGACCTTCCGCTTAATGCTCCTTGTTGCCATATCGCCCGCACTGCTAGCCGTATATTTACTGGTGAGCCTCCTAGTTCTTTTTCTCCACTGCGTGTCAACGCTTTTTCTATACAAATACCTGAAAACCTTCTCTGCCCATCTACTCTTCTTCATTGTCCTCAGCCTTTCTTCGAATCTCAATTTGCTCTGAGCTTCCCTCACTTCAAAGCCTGTCCATCCCATATCACCCTTTACAGCCTCGTTTGTCGTCTTCCCGTGAGCGCCCAACGCGAGGCGGCCCACCGTCCTTTGATTTACATCCATTCCTGATTGTACCTCTGACTTCATGCACACCACTGAGTTCCCAAATGTAAGCCCCGGGACCATCACACCCTTCCACAGCCCTCGAAGCACCTCGTACCTATTGTATCCCCATAAAGCTCTGTGCTTCATAATTGCAGCATTCCTCTTTCCCCTTGCTACCGACGCCTTCTCTTGTACCTCCATATATCTGTCCCCCTCACTTAACCATACTCCGAGGTACTTGTACTCGCTTACCCTCGGTATTTTATGGCCCTGTATTATGACCGCATGGTCTTCGTGATCATTGAATACCATCAATCCACATTTTGTTGCACTAAATCCTAGTCCTAGAGCCTCACATTCCCTTCCGCATATATCTTCCAGTCGCTGTATATCACCTTGACTGTCCCCAAATAAGACAATATCATCAGCATAAAATAGACCTGGAAGCTTCTGCTCAACCATCGTGCCGACCTGTTTGTGTGACAAATTAAATGCAATGTTGCTACCTTCTAGCGCTTTTTCCATCCTCACCATGTACAGCATGAATAACAGCGGGGACAAAGGACATCCCTGTCTCAGCCCCTTGCTAATTTCAACGCTGTCCTTGCTACTTATTCCTTCCCATTCTATACAAACTGTATTTTCTCGGTATATTTCCCTCAAAAGCTGTATGCAGTCGTCCCCTATGCCCACTTCTTTCAATGTATCCCACAAAATTTCCTGATTAACGTTGTCATACGCCCCGGTGATATCTAGATAAGCTACGTATAAGGGCCTGTTTTCTATTTTCGATATTTCTATACACTGGGTAAGAACAAACAGATTATCGTCAAACCGCCTGTCGATTCGAAATCCATTCTGAAGTTCTCCCAAAATATCATTTTGTTCTACCCACGCTTCTATTTTTAATTTTACTGCCTGCATCGCCAACCTGTATAGCACCGATGTAATGGTTAGCGGTCTATACGAGCGAATGTTATCCTTTTCTCCCCTGCATTTACAGATTAAGTTGATTCTACTTTTTCGTCAACTGTCTGGTATTTCCCTCTCCTGTAAGCACTTTTCTACGTCGTTCAGCAGTGCTTCTTTTGTTTTCTGTCCGAGTTCGTTATTGAGGATGACGGGAACCCCATCTAAGCCCGGAGTAGTGCGCTTAGGAATTTTTCCTTCGGCCTTCTTCCAATTGAAATTCTCTAGTACTACATCTTCGTCGGTTGCACTCCTTTGCGTACTTTTACTCACCGGGGGAATCCCCTGGGCGACCTTTTTAAACGAATCGGCTGTTATCTTTCGGATGTAACCTAGCGCTTCATACCCTTCCAATTGATTTCCTCCTTCATCTACCAAACGTTGTTGCATTGTGACAGACTTCCTATCCAGCGCTTTTAGGTGGCTCCAAAATATCCTAGGCGCGGCCTTCTTCTTTTCGCGAATCTCTGTCATCCAGCGTTCACTTTCACCTTTAATTTTTGCCTCGACTAATTTCTGCACTATGGATTTTTGCTCTTAATATATTTCCCATATTTGGTTGACTTCGTCCTGTGGCCGCTTCTCCTTTTTTGCCTGTCTGTGCTCCCGTGATGCCTCACGTCGCTTCTCGATCGCCTCCCGGATTTCTTTGTTCCACCAACTTTTTGGCTTTCTCTTTCTTTTCCAACAAATAGTTTTCTTCTCTTTTTCCATTTCTTTCGTGATTACATGTAGCAACTCACTACCAGTCTTTGCCTGGTAGTTCGTCTACTTTTTCCTCGACTCTTGCAGCTATATTTGTTATTTGTTTGTCACTTAGATACAAGCTGCCAAACTTTGATTCTATGTTCTTATTTTCAGTTTTAGATCCCATTTGTAATATTATGCGTTTATGATCACTACCCAAGCTGTTAATGCCTTCCTCGTCTATTCTCATCTCTCTCAGTTTGTCATATATTCCTTCTGTCATGAGACAATAATCTATGCTCGATTGCCTGTTTCCAACTTCCCACGTGATCTGCCCCTCACACTTAGGCCCCACGTTAAGTATCTGAAGACTATGTTGCTCGCAAAGATCTAGCAATAACTTGCCATTTGTGTCTGAATAACCGTCAAGGTCATGAATGTGAGCGTTCATGTCCCCTAGAAGGGTTATTTCGGCGTCATGACCAAATTCTTCAATATCGGTGCTTATGCATTTCACTATCTCCAGATTCTTTTCTCTGCAGTTATTCCCCGTCCACAAGTAAGCTACACCTAGCCACGTTTTCTTTCCACCTACTGTGCCCGAAACCCACATGTGCTCTGAACACGTTTGTTTCACTCTATCCCATTTTGGTCTGCTATGAATTAGCATTCCAACACCCCCACCTCTCCTTTCTGATGTGATCCTGTTACATCGTTCCCAAATATAATTCTCAATATGTGGTGGCTCTTCCAAGTCTCTAAGGTGTGTTTCTGTAACCGCATAAACGCCTATCTGTTCCTTGTTTAACTGTTCCTCAATCTCAAACCATTTTGCCTTTTTTCTGCCACCCTGCATGTTAATGTAACTCTGTCGCCAACGCATTCTCCAGCTCGGCGATTCTTACCATGAGCTCATTCTGGGCAGCCATCATTATTTCCATTTTCGCCTCTAACTCGCATTGCTTACACTTGGCGTCAACTCCATCTGTCTTCTTATCCGTACAAACCTCTATTTTCCATCCCATTCCGCACCCTGAACACTTTACGGTCTTTTTGACCGTGGCTAGATCGTTCACACGGCGGATTAGATACAATTAAAGCCAAATGGTATCACAAAACTCCGCAAGTATGCTACACTTCAAAGCAAAAACAAAAAACAAAAAAATAATAATAATAATAAAAAAAGAAAACCCAGGCGACTGTGACACAGGAAACAGTACAAAGTTGTAAGCCCTATTACGCTTCAATCTAGTGGCTTATGTACTCATATAACTAAAAAAACAAGCTCGAATCATGCAAAAAAAAAAACTTGTCTGACGCTGTCATTCCAGAGCCCACGAAAAACACGTCCGTCCTCTTCGATGACCGCGGTCAGGAGCCAAAAGCATGCTGTGGCTCGCCGCCACAGCATGATGATGCTGTGGCGGCGAGCCCCCTGCCGGCTGTTCGATTTTTCGTGTCTGGCGTGGCCGCCTCGGGCTGCTTGACGCTTGCCCGAGAATTTTGACCCTCGTCACAGGTGACGCATAATGACGTCATTTCCTGTCAAAACGGAGTCCTCGGGCTGCCGTCTGGCTGCCCGAACAGGGAAAATCGAAGAGGCCCAGTGAGTGGGCTGACGCAAGCACGCGTCAGCATCAGCCCAACTGCGTCCACTCAAGACAAAGCTCCGAAGCGAAGGGCACGCGATGCTGAACGCAAACGCTTGAAGCGAGCGACGGACCCTGAACTTCGTCAGCGCGAGGCAGCTTCGAGGTCGGTAGCATGCCCAACGAACGCCAACGGAACGCGATCGTGCAAGTGCTCCGGCTTTGCATCGCCTCATGGTCCCCTTTAGCGGGAGATGGTGCAATTTTTTTCCGGTACATTACTGGCTAGGAAACGTTCAAAAAGCACGTTTCACGCGAATAAACGGAATTCGTCTTGTGGCCTCTTTGTTCGTCGTGCGTTCTTCGACTACCGGCGGTCGTTATGCCGCCGAGTACGCAATACCATGTGAAAACCTGCGCCGCTCGTCTTGTAACAAAAACACTCTTCTTCGGATTGAATATTTCGCTGTAGTACTAGCATGTGGAAGCACCGTGGCGCTGCGTCTGCAGGCGTGAAACGATAACCATAGCTGACGCGTGCCGCGTGACGTACGCAGAGTTCTCACGTTTGGGTACGCAAAGCATCCACGTACGTGAAACTAAAACCCTCTGTTGTCTTCGCTGCGTCGACAAGCGACAACTGCCCCCCCCCCCATCCCTGGTCTTTCTTGATTAGACCATTTTCAAAACTTAATTAGAGTGCAACCACACGACACATTCACACACCCACACACCCACACACCCCCAGACACCAACCACGCACAGCGCTCACTTCCAACTGATTTATTCATCGCACGGGCTTGAATATATACATGTGGCACATGCGCGCATTAACAACAGATAAGGCCAACACACACAATCAAGACATACATTTTCTTCCTGCTCCTTCCATCTCACAGTCTAGAGCTGATGAAGTCAAATTCACTGGGAAACAGAGATAGCGACGGGGTGCTTACACAGCGGTCCTTGTCTTTTTCTATTCAGCACACACACACACATGCACACTGTACATGGGCGAATGGTAACGTTTTGTGCTGCTTTGCCTCGGAAACACGGGCGAGATTTTTTTGTAACCAATTACAATGGCTTTGTACGCAGTAGTCAATGTCTAGAAAGAACGGAATGCTCTGTTGCAGTACCAATATGGCCTCTTTATGTGTTTGAAATCAAAAGAAAAAGTTAAAGGAGTCCTGACACAAAAATTTTCGCCCCGCGTTTTTTTGCTGCAATGTGGCCTGTTAGTCATAACACGGCACATCCTTTGCTGCAGGGCGCGACAGATAATTAATTACAAGCTCCTCATTACCAACACAGCCTCAGTTTCGGTTTGACAGAGCTTCAAAAACGACAAGCCGCCGGCTGCAACTATCACCACCTACGAGTGAAACGCTCGGTCACGTGAGCACACAGAACAGTGACGCATTTCCGCGCGGTCTGTTGTCGTCGGGCTCATCGTCCTCTGATGGCGACGATTTTCTTGCGGCGGGGATGGAAGGAATTTTCGACGTGGCGAATCACTTCAGGTTTGACCCACTGGCGAGGAGCGATTCGTCGGGAAGCGCGTCAAAACAGAAATGGCGGCTACGACGTCATAATAACTTGTACCGGCTGCAACGGTTACGCAGGGGAAGTAGGGGGGTCACCTCGGGTCACCTCCGAGGGTATCAATGCACCAGGTGCGGCCTATAATGCTCGATCGCGCTCGCGAACTTCAAAATTCATATAAAATACCTTCCAAGCTTCATTCGCTGTCGATATTTTGCAGGTGGTACGCGCACGTACACGGGAATCGATCCAGCAGGCTATCTCGGCCGCGAAATTTTGTGTCAGTACCCCTTTAGGCGTGATAGACCTGCGGCAGTATACGCCAAATTTTCTGCCGTTCATGGCTTGAAATTTCATGATCGGCCTACAGTTTCTATCTATGCCACGAGCGGGTTGCACGCTCACCTCTGCTCCTGTGTCGACCAGCAACCGCAGGTGGAGTCTTGAACAAAGAAAAGGCGACTGAGAGATATGCGGGAGTCACTCGTCGCCGTTAGTGGTTCCTGATGTCGTTTCCCAGCTGGCCACATGGTCGTGTGCAACGCCGGAGACGGACGGCGCGAGCGCACTGGCGAATTAGGTCGAGATCGGTCGAAGCGTCGTCCATCTCCGAAGGGTCTCACTGAAGCGTCGTCAGCCCTTGTGATGAGGTTGCTCGACATAAGATCTGTGAGCCGCTGAATGTCGACGTGAATGTCAGTGATGTCATCTTGCCTTGACGAGGAAAGATTCGGTGTTGACGACCAAGTGGTGGGCAACGTCGCTGCAAGCGCGGAAGAGGTGTAAGTCTCGGAACTTGTAGCAGCTGCGAATAGCTGAGAAGGCGCTATTTCGTAGTCGGCGAGGATGGCCAGAGAGGATAGGTTGAGCTCCGACGCTGTTGTCAAAACCATCTGAACCACGGGTAGTAAACAATGAATGAATAGTTCTTTTAGTAGAATGTCGCCAAAAGATTAGGCTCGAGTGCCGAGAAGGGCTTGCATCTACATGTCTGAGGAGCTGCGATAGACGGCGATCTCCGAGCTCGGTTTATGATAGGAGCATTTGCAACCGCCTTCGCTCCGACATTGCCGTGCGCTCAAGGATTGCCTTCTTGAACGTGTCGTAGGGCGTCTGGCTTAATGGCGCAGATAGGGTGTCGCCCAATTCCAGCGCAAGATTATGGAGCAGGGCACCAAGTCAGCAGCCGTACCTTGCTTGCTGTAAGGTAACGTTAGATACCTGAAAGCGGGCCTCTACATTGTGGAGTCTGAAGGTAGCCGCTCATGGAACATATGGACACAGTCACGCCGTGGAGCAAACGTACACGTGTACATTTATTAACTGCTTTTACAACGGAGAGCTCGCCAGCCGAATCTAGTACTGAACTAGTAACACGTTAAATAACCAGATACATGACGCCGATGCAACAAACAAATAACATAACAAACACAAGCAACACAATGCATACAGGGTTCCGCGAATGCGGCGTCGCCGATGTCCGACTCACCACGAGGATACTTGCTTGGGCCAGTTGGTATATATTCATTGTTACTTATTGCGCACCACTTTCAGGACGAAAACTGAACCACACGAACACAAGCGCTCTGGCGTGAGCATCCAGACATTTGGTTTATACAAGTTGTGGGGATACTATCACCCCTCGTAAGGTTGTTTTTGCCTCATGCCAAGCGTGTCCGGTGGATTAGTCGTAGTAGTTAGAGTTACTGTATATGTTACCTTTAGGTAGCGGAGTTGCGCATAGGTCAGGCTAGCAACCACAGCTATGCGGTGAAGTCGCACTACGTTTGCGCAGGCGACATTGCTACCGCGTCGACAATTAACATGTCTGGCGTGTCGAATACCAGCGATAAACATTGGCTATCGATGTCTAATGTTCATTCAGTTCGCTGCAGCGGCGTCGTCGAAAATACAGAAATTGACCCGAGCGTCAGCTTCTCCGCAATGCATGGTTGCTAACGGCGTTTGGAAGACAGAAGCGCAACTCTGCTACCCAGAGGTAGCATATACAGTAACTCTAACGCAGCGCCTCTTCTATCGTCTTTAGACGACATTTGCAGCGAAGCACGCAGATACGCGGCCAAATTTTGCCGCGTTCGCTCCAGCAGCCTACTTCTGGGCGGGTGCTCGCGGACAGCGTGCAAGTGCGTCACAGTTCTGTGCGCTGACGTCATCGAGCGCTGCACCCGCTAGGTGGTGATAGTTGCGCCTGGTTGCGCCGGGAGGCTTGTCGTTTTTGAAACCGAAATTGACAGTGGTTGGTAATGAGGAGCCTGTAATTAATTATCTGTCGCGCGCTGTAGTAAACGATGTGCCGTGTTATGACCAACAGGCCCCCAGTAATACATTGCAGCAAAAAAACGCGAGGGCAAAGTTTTTGTGTCCGTACCTCTTTAAATTACAACAAACCCAACTGATTTTTGTTCCAACGCTCAAGCGCTCGCTCTGCTCGCGCCTCCTCAGACTTCGTTGTCGTCGCTGCGTCGGCACGCCAGCAAAAGTAAACTGTACCACTGTCCATTTGTATTATGCGCGTTCAACTACGGCCGCTCTTTACCATGACGTAATGGTTCAGATGAACCAATGAAAAATGCAACATAGCGCCGTTCGCGACGAGAGGCGAGGTACTGCTGCATCGAGACCGAAATCCGCCAATTCGAATTTCAGGTGGTGTTCGTTTCTTCAAAGCTCTTTCCTACTGTTATCCGCACGTACCCAGCACCATCCTCGCCGGTAGTCATTCGATGCAGTAGAAGCTTGTGACTGTACCGCGTTTCAAGTGCACCGAAGCGGCAGCAGCTCGGAGTGTTTCACGACGCTTTAGCGCATTCCGTCGTTTCGGCAGCGTCAAGTTGCAACACGGCGTGTGTTCCCTCCATCGCTCGGATACACCAAGCATATCGCCCGAGGGTCACCACATCGGCGATTGTCGTCGCGTTCATTCGTGTGCAGTGATGTGAAAGTGAAGTCGGAATGTGCGCCTCTGTGTGCGGTTTACCGCCCGCAAAAGCCATGGCATTAGCCTTGCAACATGTCCGTGTGTGTGTGTGCGTTACTTGGAGCTCGCAACGTGGGAATCTTGGTGATCTATTGTGATATGCGCCGTGCTCTGCGCCTATATGAGTGACGTATGTACGGACGAAGCGTGATAGAAAGAAAGCGACCAACATAGCCCGTTAGCGCAACACAATGCGAAAGTAAACAAACCAGTTGTGGAGAATATGCAGTGGTGTGTGCATTATAAGAAGATAATTGTGGTCAGCTGGTGCGTGTGTGATTACGTGACGTGTGCCTATTGGGGCAGTTGCGTCGTCTCAACGGAGTTCAGTTCCACCAACCCAGAATGATGTGCTAGGTTGATGTGCCTGTCGCGTAAGTCACACGCTCGATGCACGAACGCCTTGCAATGAAAAATGCCGTGCGAGGTAATCGTTGTCTACAAACCGCGAAACCGCGCGCTGCATAATATCGCTGTGACGCAGGAACTTTCGATTGCATGGTTGATGAACGTAACTGAAGTGACGCCGCTAAAAAATATTATTGAGTGAAAAAAAAAGCTCTTGTTGTTAAAGGGGCCCTCTAACACTCTTCAACCCCCATTCTTTACTCGTGGATTACGTAGACTGAAGTACGGACGAACTAGTGCAGCAAGAACGGCAGCGATAGCGGCACGCAGTACGAAGTTATTCAATTTAGAAAATTCAAAATACAAGAAAAAAATGGCTACCCTCAACTCGATTTTCGCGGGGTCACGTGACCATATTTCACTCTCTGCTGTGACGTCGGATGGCGCTCCAATGAAATGGGCTGAAAGCTCTTACGTAGGGGAAGCTCGCACACCATTGTTGCTTCTTCTTTCCGACGTATTGTTGACGTCGTTGCCATAGTAACAAATGTGGTCAGAACTTGAGCGGGCGCTACTGCTTCGAAGCGTGGCTGGCAAGGCTTTGTCTGCTGTTCCTTACAACGACATGCCATGTCATTCCATCCTCTCATTCCGAGAAGGGAATTTGTGGAGCGGCATGGGGGGATTAAACACGGTCGCCCCTACGCGGGTTGTTCGGTGAGCAGCCCGACTGTGCAGCGACAACAATTCAACGAAGAGGATTACTTGCACCGTTTCAACAACAATCATGAGCCTACCGCACATGCGGAAAGAGGCAGCTCGCAAACGTACAGACGCAAAAAGAAGAAAGAGGGACAAGCGTTTCATATGGACATCCGACCGGCGCAGACAAAAAGAAACCAGAGGCGAAATGGCAGCCAGCGCCTCTGTCGTACTTTGTGGTTGTAGTGATATTATTTGTTGCGACGGCGGCTATTTGGAGTTCATTGAAAAAGCACAGAAAAGAAAAACGAAACACAATAGTAATCTCAACTTCGATGCTACGCCATGATCACTTCTAACGTTACATTTATCCAATCATAGGCTGGCGCTCATCGTCGTCATGTCCGCCCGCAATAGTTCTGGCAAGCGCCACTACGCGCTGATGCGGTCAGCAGCGATATAGCGACTTCAACGCGTGATTAAAATACTAAATCATTTGATATTGGTGCTCAGACCTATGCTAAAGTTATCCGCAGCCATCAGTCTACGCAACCCGCAAGTAAAAAATGGGGGGTTGAATAGTGTTGGATGGCCCCTTTAATGGTGTTGCATCAGACTTCACGATATATTTGGTATTCTTGCTTTTATCTAACATGCGTTTTTTTTGTATTTCTCCTGTATTTTGTGCATGTATTACGCAGTGATAACTTCTTCATATTAATCTACAGTAGATTTTTAAACGCTTATCCCTTCTTGTGAAGCCTTACCCCCCTCACTATGCTTCACGAACAAATGAGGAGGGGCGAGCCGGAGAGGTGGGGCTTGACAATGGAAGAAAGGAATGTACTTACCGATTGTATCCACCGGGGTTACCTACGAGGGTTGTACCAAAAGTAAGGTTCCCACTGAGCTATAGCCTCGAGGGAAGGTGCTAGGCTAAATCCGACAGCAGTGCCGTGCGCAGTGGTTCCCCCTCTCTCGAGGCCGCCCATTCGCTTGGCAGCCGTCAAAGATGGAAGTGTTGATCGCCACTCCCGCCAAGTGCGAGGTTCGAGCAGTAATCCGTTTTCTCCATGCAAGGAAGTTACCGCCCGTTGAGATTCATCGGCAACTGACTGAGGTTTATGGTGAAGAGTGCATGTCCCTTCAGCACATCCGCAAATGATGCAGGGCTTTTGCTGAGGGTCGAACGGAAGTTCACGATGAAGAATGGAGTGGAAGACCGCCGGTTTCGGTTGCGATTGTACAGAAGATCAACAGTGACCTGCTCAAAGATCGGAGGGTCACTGTCCGTGAACTTGTTGAACGCATTCCTAAAGCTTCCCACGGCACAAGTGAAAGAACTTTGACAGAAACGTTGAGTTTTCGCAAGGTGTGTGCTCGCTGGGTCCCCCGGATGCTGACTGACGGACACAAGGAGCAACGCCTTCACTGTTCTCGCAGGTTGCTTCAACAATGTGAAGGGGGAGGCAACAAGAAATTGTTGGACTCTATAGTCACGGGAGATGAAACGTGGGTGTTCCATTACACCGCCGAAACAAAACAACAATCTCATCAGTGAAACACTGACCAAACTCCGGCCAGCAATCCAGAATCGCCGGAGAGGGTGACTGACGGAGGGAGTAGCGCTTCTTCACAACAACGCGTCGCTCGTCAAACACAGGAGCTTTTGAAGAAAATTGGGTGGGCTGTTATGCTCCGTCCCCCGTACAGCCTGGACTTAGCCCCCAGCGATTATCACCTCTTCCCCAAGGTAAAGGAACACTCAAGTGGCAAACGCTTCAACAGCGACGATGAAGTCTGAGCAGAGGTCACGCGCTTCCTCAACGGGTTGGCGGGAGACGTCTTCAACTTAGGAAAACAAAAGTTGGGCACCGTCTACAAAATGTGCCGAAAAAAATTGAGACTATGTTGAAAAATAGACAAAAGTGTAAGCTTTTCAACGATGTATAAATTACTGACAATACACAATGTTTAATATTTGTAAAAAATATGGGAACCTTACTTTTGGTACAGCCCTCGTATATATACATTTTTATGTTTTCCTTTTATTTCCTCGAGGATGCACGTGTTCTTTGTATGTCCGAGTGTATACGCGTATTCTTTTGGTTACTAATATTTTTTTATTTTTACGTTGTTGTTTCTCTCTCTCTCTACCTGCTAGGAGGACGATGCTAGAAATGCGCGTCGTAAATATTGCCTTGATAAAGATCGGTATCCTATCGAAACGTTGACAAATAAACTGCTTTTTTTTAGAAGCATATATCATTTTCGCATTTGTCTTACGACAATCGAAGGCAGCCTCTTCACAATGTATGTTTCATATATATATATATATATATATATATATATATATATATATATATATATATATATATATATATATATATATATATATATATATATGGGTCATTCCATATCAAGTGTACCTGGTTGTATTTTGACCATCTCCAATCTCGCTGAAAAAAATCACGTTTTTACACCTTCATGTGGAAAGCAATTGTTGCAGCATCATTGTTCGGCGAAAAATTTTCTAGGGCCTAGGGGGCGCTTTAAACAACGCGCTCGGATGTCAATATGTATCGTGCAAAATAATTTGAATAAAATTATTGCTGCGCGTCATCACTAACATACATTTATTTTCTTATTCTTAATGCATTGGTCTTTCATGACTATGATAGTTCGTTCATCTTTGCATGAATTTCCATTATTTTTCTGCGTGAGGAAACATTGCGAAAAGCAGCATTTTTAGGAATTTTTTTAAAAAGCACAGTTTTTTTTCGTGAGAAATATAATCACAATATCAACATAACAGGCACCTTGTTACGTATTCGGCGGCTGGACGACAGCCGGCCCAGGAACGAGACGACTCAAGCAGTGCCAGGAAGACAATCCCCGTTTATTCACCTTGCGACGCGTTTTTAAGCGCTACGTAGCCAATCGCAGGTTGGCACGAAAGAAAAGAAAACAGCAAGATAACAGCAAGCGGGGCAATGTTATCAGAAAGCCCCGACGTGGAAAGAGGGCGAGCACTGCAAATGTTACAACCTATACTAACGAAAAAAAATACTGCTTCGGCAAACAGAGCTGAAACCTCGTGCCTATA
Source organism: Rhipicephalus sanguineus (assembly GCF_013339695.2). Taxonomy (NCBI): domain Eukaryota; kingdom Metazoa; phylum Arthropoda; class Arachnida; order Ixodida; family Ixodidae; genus Rhipicephalus; species Rhipicephalus sanguineus. Next base: position 11,051,942 of record NC_051177.1, read on the forward strand.
TTTCAGCAAAGTTTGAAAAAATTACAATTTTACCCACATTACGCCGTCATTTTTGAGTGTAGCGGTCCAAGTGAAAATCTGACCTATAAACCATTTTATTGTACAATTTGTTAATAACTTATACCGCAAGTTTCAAAAGAGTAGTTTTTGTTTTAAGCGAGAAAAAATTTTTGAACTTAAGAACCACATGCCTGCGCTAAGCTTCTTCTTGTGTCGCCTTCACCTCACAACACTTCGGCTCCGGGTTGTAGTGGCTGCCCTTTCGCCGTCGCCCTATTGACTAAAACGCTCTATTGACTGCTGGAACCATGCCTGGCAACGACACGGACGACATCCGCACTTCTAGCGTGAAAACCGTGGAGCAAAAAGCAAGCAGCTCGAAGCGTCCCGCGGCAGGCGCAGACGACGCGGAAAGCCGAAAGCAGACGACGCGGCGCGCCGTAGTCATGGCAACCGCTCCTCCGTCGCTGCTTGGCCATGTCGCTCTCCGGCAGCCGGAGAACGACAAACGGCGAGCTGCCGTGCCGCTAGCCTGAGCGGGCCATGACGGACAGTTCTATGACTTCCATTATTCGCAGCACGCTAGCCTGGGCGACGGCGAAAGGGCAGCCACTCCAACCTGGAGCCGAAGTGTTGTGAGGTGAAGGCGACACAAAAAGAAGCTTAGCGCAGGCATGTGGTTGTTAAGTTCAAAAATTTTTTTCTCGCTTAAAACAAAAACTACTCTTTTGAAACTTACGGTATAAGTTATTAACAAATTGTACAATAAAATGGTTTATATGTCAGATTTTTACTTGGACCGCTACACTGCAAAAATGACTGCGTAATGTGGGTAAAATTGTAATTTTTTCAAAATTTGCTGAAATATTGGCACGAAGTTTCAGCTCTGTTTGCCGAAGCAGTATTTTTTTTCGTTAGTATAGGTGCCTGTTATGTTGATACTGTGATTATATTTCTCACGAAAAAAAACTGTGCTTTTTTAAAAAATTCCTAAAAATGCTGCTTTTCGCAATGTTTCCTCACGCAGAAAAATAATGGAAATTCATGCAAAGATGAACAAACTATCATAGTCATGAAAGATCAATGCATTAAGAATAAGAAAATAAATGTATGTTAGTAATGGCGCGCAGCAATAATTTTATTCAAATTATTTTGCACGACACATATTGACATCCGAGCGCGATGTTTAAAGCGCCCCCTAGGCCGCAGAAAAATTTTCCCTGAAAAATGATGCTGCAATAATTGCTTTCTAAATGAAGTTATAACAGCGTGATTTTTTTCAGCGAGATTGGAGATGGTCAAAAAACAACCAGGTACACTTGATATGGAATGACCCATATATATATATATATATATATATATATATATATATATATATATATATATATATATATATATATATATATATATATATATATATATCGCACAGACACACACATACACACAAGGTATACGGGCCCCTCTCCCAGCAAAAGTGCCCCCCACCCTGCTGTAATGCCTACTGGGGCAATGCAAGTATGTAATAAGTAAATAATAAATAAATAACAAAATTGAATGTTCAAGGGCTTAAGGGGTCGTGGCAGCGCCAGTGCAAGTTGTCGAAGCGAGAAACAATCCCACGTAAAGCCTTTAGTCAACGCCACTTTAGACGGGTACACCTCCTTGGCGTGAACGTGATGGCAACACATGCAATGACCCCCACAGTTAAACACCATGCGCGCTACACGCTTTTATTTCGTTGGAACAAGGCGTCAAATGAAGCCTTGGCGTTTACCTCGAAAACGATAACAATCACGGCAACTAGAGACGCAAATGCGGTATTTACGGCAACGCAAAACTCGAAATTCACGAAGGCAATCTCAGATATCAGACCACCTCGTCATCCTTCGCTTTGAATCACAGTTGCCATAGAGACGGTAAAGGAAACTAGCGGCGAAAGTTTCGTAAAAAAAATTACAAGCGACCTTATTATATATGATTAATGTCGCTGTTTTGTTTTATGAAATGGTAAAAAACGATTCCTTTATTTTAAATTTCACGTTAAATCTGGCATTCTTTGTTTTAATACCTAAATAGGTACTTCGCAGAAATATTACCTTTGAGATGTACATTACATCTTCGTAGACTCCGAGGTGACCGCGCCGGGAGGTGGGGTTTAAAGAACAGATATATTGTTAAGCTGACGCTGAACTCCATGCCTTGACAATTTTTTTATCTAGCTTTGCTTTCTTTATTTCAATATCAATGCAGTATTGTAAGATAATGTTTGTGTGCTTGAAAATTGTTGCTAATCTTTAAGAACTACTTCCTTTGTAGCGCGGAGACATGCAAAATATGAGCAATGCGGCCTCGTGGGCAGAGCTTATATTTATTCTTATGCTGTCACCGATTATAGAATACTTAGCCCTGCAGCCAAGCTCGGCTTGGCGGTCCCTACGTGGGACTAGCCGGGTGGCGCGGGGTCTCCCCTGCGTCTTTTCTGGACTCAAATAAAGTTTGCGTCATCACCATCATCATCACCCAAATTTCACCCAAGTAGTTTTACGTTGCAACGCGTTCCTTGTATCGTCCTGGGATGAATGGAAAAATAATTTTGGAGGTAGACGCTCGCAAACAGAAGTTATTTAACTTGCAAGTTCAAAATAGAAGCAGACGGCAGAAATTGGCATACCCTTTCGTATTTCACTCACCCAGTTACGTGTCAGGCTGATTTTCGTAGCTTCCAATCAAAACATGGCTTACAATTTCCCGTGCCAGAACTAGTAGGAAACTCTGTGACCGGTGGTGACCGGAACCCTGCAGCACATGGTGGCCTTCCTGCTGCAAGCGGGCGCCGCACTTTCTGGCAGATTCAGTTTCGCACAATTTAACAGACAAAAAATGAGACAAAAAATGAAAAAAATTGAGAGGTCAGAACGGGTGAGAAACGATGAGCTGCTCCGACTGAACGGAATTCGATCGCGATCTCCCACGAAAAAGCGACGCGTTATGCGTCGTTACGTGAAAACACGCCGCTAAAGGCTCTGTTATACGTCCGACGCGAGCGCCCGTGAGGACGTTGGTTTCGTCACGCCGAGCCGGCGACGCTAAGCCAGGCGCAAATCGGTCTCCGCTACAAGACAGTTTTAGTTTAGCGGAGCGTTGCGTACGTAGCGAAATTGCGGGTCTGCAGCGCGCATGCGCAGTACGTAACATAACGCTACGGTGTTGCATGCGTACGGACGCATCTGCGGCTAGCGTGCGGGCGTTGCGGGCGCTTGCGGAGTGGTCTCGAAGTGGTCGAAGTGGTCGATCTGCGGCTAGCGTGCGGGCGTTGCGGGCGCTTGCAGAGTGGTCTCGAAGTGGTCGAAGTGGTCGAAGTGGTCTCGGGAAGTGGTTCAAGTTTACGGCTGCATTTTTCCATGTCACTAGACATGGCCTTGCTTCGCGAGAGGCTAGCGGAAAATCCTTTTCGTGATGCTTCACAATGGCCCCAGGTCGCCAGAAACTTGCAGGAAAGCGCGGGGAAAACTGTCACCGCCCGGTCAGCGCACGAGCGCATCGACCTCCTCATTTCACAGTACGCATCAGAGGATCGCGCTAACCTCAGAAAGTAAGCCTGATTTAATTATTTCCTCGTACACAATACCATGGTATATACCGCCTGGATTTATGATTGCGCGGTTTACGTTCCTCAACAGATCCGTAACGGAGAACGAGTACAGCGAACGCGATCGCATGCTTCAGGAGGTGCTCGATCTGGCGCGAGAATTCGCGTATGAGGTGCGGGTACGCAAGAAAGCTCCGCTTCGGGAACGGGCAGCCTTGCTACGGAAATCAGGGACGCCGCCGCTGCGAGGTATGAAGAAACCACCTCAAACAGCACAGGGCCCGGTAAGTTTGTCGATATCGTCGCGAGACGTTTTGTGCAACATTGGAATCGTGGACGCACATCTTGTCTCCAAGAGGTTATGAGGCGACATTTTGTACTTATCTTTGCATACACTGTTTGCAGGTGCCATCATGGAATCACCACTTGCACTGTTTTCAGAAATGATGGGCGATATGCTGGACGATGAAGCGTCAAGCAGCACCGTCACCAACGAGGATCCGCGGCCGGCCTCGGTAGAGCCAACAAGCTCGGTAGCGCCCGGGGCCGGTACAGATGAGATTGCGCGTAGCCGCAACGCGACTGCGCGCAGTGAGCCAGTACGAGGTGTAGGTGGCGTCAAGCTTGTCATAAGAAGTATCTTCCAGCACTCGCGCATTTGTTTAAATGTTCTTTTTCATGCTTCTTTCACCCCTCCCCCGGGATCTTTCAATAGGAAAAAAATGCTAGAGGCGTAACTTACTGAGAGATCGCGAACGTTCATGCTGTGAGACCCAAGTAGTTCAGAGCATTTCACGCGGTATATTCTTATTTAACCGCTATTTAATTACAACATTTACATCTCATATAACAGATCACGAACTGCTCATTGTCACAAATGTACCCCCTTTCCTAAAATTTTCCTACTCAAATTTTGTTCCCAGGAAAGCGCAAGCAAGACCAGATCGATTACGACTTCTTGCGAGAGCGGACAAGGCCAATAAAGAAAAAGACTTCAAATTAGAATCAAGGCAGCTTGCTCTAGAAGAGAGTCGCCTGGCGTGGGAGAGCGCGCTTATGGAGGCGCGAATGAGAGAAGAGCAAGAAAAGCGTGCAGCCGAAGGGAGCAGGCCGAGGAGCGACGCCTTCATGCTGCACAGCAGGAGGCACTTCTTAATGCAGTGCAGAAACTTTTCGCCAAAATAAAAAAGTAGTTGGTTTCCGTCTGGAACGTTCGTTCAGATCTATGCAAATTCAACTACTGTTTTGTAATCTGTCAAGTTACACCCATCAAAGCATGCGTGTACCACATGGCTTCAGATTGAAATGACACCGCGGCATGCTGTGTAAAGGTTCATCCGCTATGATATTTCAATCCACATTAAGACCAGAGAGATGATCACTGATGCCACATGTAGACATGAACGCAGGTAGTCCTTTCTGTTCAGCGACATTCACTTACAAGTGAAAGATGCACTACCACGAGTGAATGCAAATGTGCCAAACAACAAATTGTTCTTTACTGTTTAACAAATGTTGTTTATTACAGCAAAATGTTCTTTATTACTGTACATGGTCCTGTTGTCTCTAGAGGATAAAAGAAAAACCCGATCACTTCATTGACATAAATATCATCAACTAGTGACAACTACTGTCATGTTTATGAAAACAGCTTAATGATAAGAAATACACGAATATGAAACAGAACAGGTGAGAAAGCAAATAAGAAGCATTTACAACAGCACGGAATCTTCATCACCAGAAAATATCTACATATGCGCCAAATACTTACATTTGCACTTGCATAGATGGTAACCCCTTTGGAACAATCCACTGGTGCATATGCAATTGAGTTGTGCATCAAGAATACAATTGTGCCAGCAACAGTAGCCTGTGTAGTCCACTTTAACAAACACATGGACATTTCAGTCACGTGTGTTGTGTACACTACGCTGAAACTGTGTTAAAATGTTTAAAGCACCGATGTCAACATGTTCTTGGAATTATTATACATAAAACACAATTATTATACACAATACTCTGAATGTGTGACGGATTGAACAACACCTCTGTAGGCAAATTATGAAATTCAGGCAAGTCTATAAACTGACATATGAGACTGAAATGATGAGCAGATGAAGACAAACGCTGAGCTGGAAGCGCTATTCACACGGCCTTAGGTAGACGTTCAAAGGTGGTGGGTCCAGCTGGAAGTACGTCGACACTCCCGTACATGCATGTGTGGCAGTTGGCCAATATTGTTGCAGCTTTATAGATATGCGCTACTTGCTGTCGAAGAAGCTTCTGATTTTTCTTGAATTCTAGGAATGCGAATTCTGCAACTACCTTTCCAAATCCCTGGCGCGCGCGACTCATGTCATAGTTAAAGGCCCGCTGTGACGGTGAGGCACCTAGATATGGCTTCATTAAGAGTGGCCGCAAGGGATATGCGGGATCTCCATACACAACAAAATGCTGGTCCTTGACGAGTTGCTCCAGCTTCCGGGACATCTTGCTTTCCCGCAGTATGTCTGAAAAAATAAAAAAAATGGTAACATTCATGAAGTAATTGGATAATTAATTAATATGGCTCTTCGCAAATTAGTGGGCTTCTCAGATTGCTAACAGATTTAGTCGCACACCATTTCCAGGGTACGAAATGGTGCGACAGCATGAAATAAAACAGAACACGGTACTTAATTTAGCGTGATCATTGTATAGGGTTATCGATGCTGATTTTTAATACACTATTAGGTCCAACATGCGGACGATGGGTTAGGTTATTTTTAGGGGTGTGCGAATATTCGAAAGTTTCGAATATTCGTCGAATATTACCTTCGAAATATTCGTATTCGATTCGACAATCGTGTATTCGAAAAGTTTCGAATATTCGATAACTTCGAATATTCGAAAAATTCGAATATGCGATTCGATTATCATGCATAAAATAACTCGTCTTCCACATTTCTGCTGCGTTCGTATAGCTAAAAACGTTGCCGAGAGGAGCGATACACATCGTAAGTACGCGGAGGCACGATATCTGCCTGCGACGAGCGCCCCAATACGTATGATTTATTGCTGGTGCATCTCCGACGTGCAGCGCTGTTGGCGATCATGTAACTGTACATTTTCAATATTATGCGGCCGTAACGTGCCGCACTACCACTCGTTCACTATGCGGGACCACTTCTGAAGAAAGACAGAAACCATGTGACTGGTGGCGAACAGTAGGCACCTTCAGATACCCCATTCTGGCAAAGCTTTGCCCCATGTAACTCCCTATACCAGCCACTTCTGTTCCAAGCGAGCGTGCCTTTTCAGTGGCATGGGGGGGGGGGGGGGTGTCTCTGTTAGAAGGGAGCGCCTGCTGCCTGATCATGTGGAGCAACTCATATTTCTTCATGATAACATCTAGTCATTACTCTGATTGTGCCGTGATATTTGCTTGCGTTGTGATGTGCATTGTGCTAGCCTGGACATTGTGTTCTGGAGATAGCAGTGTATGTTTTGTTGCCAGTCAGGCTGTTAATGTTTTTTTTTTTCAAATAGCTACATGTTAAATAAAATATTGTTACTGTGGAGGCATTTTTCCTTTGATATTCGATATTCGATTCGATATTCGAAGGTGGATATTCGTATTCGATTCGTATTCGAAAAATTTGATATTCGCACACCCCTAGTTATTTTTAAACGGTGTTAACATTTCAATTTTTTTACATTTAGCATCTTTTTTTAGGATGACAGGCCATTTAAATTAAAGTAGATCAATGAGATTTTATGTCGCAACTGCCTGCAGGAGTTTTAATATGAAACACATTCCCTCGTTCATGAACAGGCCAAGAAACATTCACTGTGAACTAATGGGCACCCACTTGATTGCTGACAGCACTGGCTTATACAGTAGATAGCGGTACCATTGAGAGCAGTGCGAGTAAAGTTGACTTGAAGAATGGTACTATGTAAAATCTGTCAGTGAAGACAACCTTACTTTAAAAAGCCATTCCTGGAAACAAAGTAATTTTGTACTGCAATGAAATATAGCTGTAAGGAGTACAGTACAGTAGAACCCCGCTGATACGTTTTTGAAGGGACCGTAGGAAATAAACGTAAGAGACGGGAAACGTAAGAGACGAAAAACAGGAAAAACGGCAAAATATTTAGTGGTACAGAATTTTATTTCAATTCTTACGAGCAGCACGAAAATTGGCGCGCTCAGCCGCGATCTAGTCGATGGATAGAAACGCGGAGCTAAGGACGGCCTCATCCACAGAAATGTAATCAACGTATGTGATTTTTTAAACACCAACAGCTGTAGGCATGAAAGAACTAAGCACACGCAATCACGACCGGCGCGGCGAGTCCGACCGCGAACCGCACGCACGACCATGCGAGCTCCAACCAGCTCGAACTCCTCCCGTTCGCCGACAAATAACGATGATGATGAGTCTACGCCAACGCGATGGCAGAAGTGAATGCCAATCTCGAAGGCCTTGCTTTCGCAAGCAATTACGTCATACACGCCATGTTTGTGCAATACAAATCTCAAAGGCTATGCTTTTGTCAATAGTAAATGCCAATCTCGAAGGCCTTGCTTTCGCGAGCAGTTACGTCATAGACGCCATCTTTGCAATTTGAATCTCGAAGGCCATGCTTTTGTTTGCATCAATTGAAAGATTCTGTTGCTTGCGCCTCTCATGCGGCTAATATTACGGTCAAACGAGGCCAAGCTGCGTGAAAATGCACCATGGCCGCTCTCTTTGGTAGTCACTCGGTCGGCTCCGAGCGCACTTCGCGACGTGTCATACGGGAACGGTCCGACAGTTACGACGTAACAGCGGGGTTCCCAATACATTGTATCCTATGGGAGCTATGCCGGGACCGGCGGAAAACGACGTAACAGCCGGGAAAACGCAGCAGTGAGGAACGTAACAGTGGGGTTCTACTGTATATTGGTCACCTTTATGAGGAGCACATTTTTAGCCTCCTGCAGCATATTGCGCACCATCGTAGAGTCCAGCGCTTGTCATTTTATTTTTAACCTACCTGCGTCATGCCGCCGTCCTGGATAGGGCCCATCCAGCTGGCACACGATGCCACTGGCGCACATAAGTGATTGGTATTTCAAGCAGTGTACTATTTTGTGCCCAGAGAAGTACTCCTGCTGGTTTCTCTTGGGACGACAGATTGGGCGAGCGGTTCCGTCCACAAAAGCCTAGCAGTTGTTCAGAGGTGCATCTTTGGCGCTGACAGCCTGGAAAAAAATAAAACAAGGACAGATTGAGCCGAAGTTTGCCTTGTTCACATAGCAAAAGTGTGCTGAAATGGGTTGTTGGGTGTGTTCTTAGAAGAAAATGAAACACCCCGACAGACAGGACGAACTTATGCCTGTCGTCTTTACTTCGCCCTGCCGGAAACACTGTTCGTATCTCTTCTAAGTTCACGTGCCATATATTGGTATTTGAAAGACAGATTCACTAGACCTGAATCCTGCATCAAGACAAAAACATTCTCCAAGTAGGTTGCGAAACTCCCCCTATTGTAGGACGCCGACAAAGCACCTAGCTTGGTACCTAACATTGTTTTCTTATTTCTAAAACACAAGGGCGTAAAGAAACAATCAAGCTCTAAAGTTTTTTCTATTCATTTCAAAATGTGAAAAAAAAAAAGATATCGCAAATCAGTATGCCATAAAACTAGTACCACGAAACGATTAAAAATGTAGAGCGTTTATTCAAGGCAACTTTATAATAGTAAGCTTCCACGCAATAACGAGACGTTCCTTACCCTCGAACACTCCTTCAGGTAGGCAGGCGAGAGCCATGCGTGCGCGTTGCAGTCGTTCAGCAAATGTCCAAACGTGGCCATGATGTGATGCACCACTTGCGATGATACACTGGACATTACTGATGTGTGCCTCCTAAAGATTCCCTCGAGGTCGCACCTCCTACACGGGTAAGCTAGTCGTCACAGCGTCAGACAAAGCGCTTCGCGGCGAGAAACAACGACGTTCTGACTGCTCTTTACGTACTCTGGCATGCGCAGTACGGTAAGGAGGTCGGCGAAATCCTCCTTTTCAAACCTGAACTGTTGTCTGAAGGTGTCTCTTCCGATGTTTTCGATATCCAAGAGTCCATGCCGCGAGCGATAACGAGACAAGTCGCTTTCCGTGGAGCCACGCTTGACCACGTAAGTTCGTCTAAAGAGAAGTCACCTCTGAGAAGCTTGCGCCGTGTTCTGCCCATCACTAATTGTCGATCTCCTACCAGCTCAGCTCCAACAACAGGCGGCGATCACGCAAAATGCTGCGTGGACGCTTGTCCATCATTGACAGTCAGGTGTAGTAGCGCTTTGTCTTTTCTGCACGCAAAGTGTGCTGCCCGAGGCGGGAACGACGGTAGGGTGGCTATTCTAGCCACCCTAACTATGGTGGCTAGAAGGAGAGGTGTCAGCATCGTCTCGGCCGCGCCTGGAAAGGAGGCGTGCTGGTATTTCATCCCGCCGCGGGGTGGCGCGCACGCCAGTACTGAGGTCTGTCGAGAGCACCCGCCGACCGCCGGCGCCGTACGTTTCGTCGCTTGCACGCTTGCACGTGTTCTCGAAACGTCTGCGGTGTGCCGATTTGAACTTGTTCGGGATCGGTACGTACCGATGTGACCATGCCAAAGTGGTGTGTAAACAGCAAAGACACTGCTTTGCACCTGGATGCAATACGGGGTATACTTCGGCCCGCAAACAAGGGAAGAAAGCGTCTCTCTTCTCTGTTCCCGTCGACGATGAACGGCGCAAGGCCTGGGAGCGTGCGATTCCTCGCGCTGACAAGCCACTGGAAAAGAACTGCGTTGTGTGAGAGGCTCATTTCGACGAAAGATTCATCGTCCGTAGCTACAAGCATGCCATCAACGGTGAGCCTGTGGAAATCCCTCGTGATCGCCCCACTCTTACAGTCGACGCGATCCTCACGATATTTCCAAATGTGCCGGCTTACCTCTCGAAGAAGCTGCCTCCAAAAAGGAAGACGGTGGCGTCCAATGGAGGTGCGACTTCCAAGCGAAGAAAGGTTGACTCCATTCACGAGGAACTGCAGAGTGCTGAAACGGACGTTCCATCAAGTTCGAACTGTAACGGCGCCTGCAATATCTTGGAGGGCATGACGCAAGATGACCTTCCAAGTAAGTACTGGGCGAAACACGTCATCCCAAACGACACGGACGTTGTAGCGTTCTCAGTGTGTGCGTCAAGTGGTGGAACTCTGTGCTTTCAAAAGTTGCTTTTGTGTTCAGGTAATGCCTCAACCTTTCATTGCATTGCATATGTACAGGGTGTTCTTGTAAAAACAGTGGATGTCGACAGCATTAGTGATGTTAAGGGCCTCCTGTTCGAAATGGATGGCATGATTCCTTGCGAGGGGTTTGATATGGAAACAGGAATGCAAAGTGCGCAAATAAAAACAAAACACAGGCTCCATGGAGGGAAACTGCATAGCCTGACGTGTTGTGGGACAGTCCAACATAGAAGCCGATGCTTACAGTGCAAGTACCTTCGTAAGCTCTTGATAAATCAGGCATACTATAAGCGTACAAAAGCGAGACAGGCAAGAGCTAACCTCACACAGAAGCTGACGCGAAAAAATGCTCAGCTGCGACGGCAAAAGCACAGCATTGCAAAGTTGAGCGATACTATAGAAAAGATGAAACAGGACAACGAAGCTATAAGCAGCTCTAGTTTTGAAGAAAAGTTACAAAGCCTACCAAAAAAGCAGCAAGTGCAGGTACGTGAATGATTTGAAGCATCGAAGAGGAGAAAAACAAATGGGATGAAATTTCAGCAAGAGTGGATTCTTGAGTGCATTGTGATGCATATGAAAAGCCCGCGCCTTTACGAGCACATTCGTAAGCAAAAGATTATGGTTGTACCAAGCCCGTCGTGCCTGCGTACTTATGTCCGTAAATATAAAAGTGGTTTTGGCTTTAATGAAGAAGTGCTCACGGCTATTGCAGAGAAAGCACGCACCATTGATTCTTATCACCGACACGGTGGCATACTTATTGATGAAATGAAACTGTCCGAAAACTTGTCTGTAAACAGCACAGGGAAAGTTGACGGTTTCGTTGACCTTGGCAAGTACAGCTCACCAGGGCAAGAAGGTGCTCAGTGTGACCATGGCCTTGTAATTTTGTTTCAGCCATTCACAGGCAAATGGCAACAAATTCTTGGTGCCTTTGGTGCTCGAAGCAATGTAAAGGCAGACGTTCTAGCAAAAATCATCGTTGATGCTGTAATCTGTGTCGAGAAATCAGGGCTCTTGGTCGATTTTGTAACGTGCGACGGGGCTGTGTGGAACCGCAGCATGTGGAAGATTTTCGGTGTAAGTGGGAAGCTCGAAAAGACAGTGTGCAAAGTAAAGCATCCAGTGGATCCCAGCCGGTATCTGCATTTTTTATCGGACTTCCCCCACCTGGTTAAATGTGTCCGTAACGCGGTTTCTTCCAAAGGGCTTTTGACACCAGATGGTAGAGTTAGCAACGAATATGTAAAGGAGACCTGCAAATGCGACACTTCAAGTTCAGTGACACTCAGGGCAATGCCGCACGTCACCATGGCTGTTTGCCAGCCTAATGGCTTCGAAAAAATGCGGGTCAACTTGGCATTCACTTTCTTCAGTGATGAAGTTTTAAGGGGCCTGTATGTCTACAACAGCCAAGTGGAACACTGCTATGGCACTGGCTGTACCAAGGCTACTTCTGCGTTTGTCGCTATGATGAGAGACCTCATCGATACCATGACATCAAGATACTCAAAGCGAGGTTTAAGACCAGACAGTAAAGAAGTATCAAGCATCAAATGCTTTTTGGAGTTCTTAGCAACCTGGGAAAAAGCTGTACCTAAGCAGGGTGGGTTCTTGAGCGAATCAACTGCCGAAGGACTCCGCGTTACTCTTACCAGCACACTTTCTATCCTGCACTATGTCACGAAAACCTTGGGCTTTAAAGGCCAACTCCGGCGATTTTTCGAGGTCGATGGATCTCAATGAAATTCGCTGGGTACGTTCCTTTGCACGTTTCCGTCATTCATGTCAAATTACAGGCTTGAGACGTGCGCAAATTGTTTGCAAATGAATTTTAAAGATTGTCTGCAAACGCCCTCCTGGCTTCCCACAATTATTGGCAACATTGCGTCTGTGACGTCAGTATTGGGAAGGCAGCGGAAGTGACGTAGCCGAGGGCACCGCTAACTTCGGCGCTTCGGCCGCTACAGCGAGCGTCTGCTGTGCACAAGGCGAGAGACAGCGTTGGTTTGGCCGGCGCTTCGCTGGTCGTCCCGGCTGTCACAGTTTTCATACTCGGCGCCGGCGTGACCGGCATGCCTTGCACGACTTCCGGTCCGTTCGTAACAACATCTACGTCATACGTAGAAAGCACACTCAGTTAGGTTTCGGTTTCTGTGTTGCGCTTTTTTGCTTATTTAAAATTATTCTCCAATTTGCCGAGTATTTCTGCTATCGGGCCCGTAACAGGAGCGCCTCAGGAACATAAAAGCACCATTATTTTGACATAGCCAAAAAATCGCCGGAGTTGGCCTTTAAGTACTTGATGACGTCTCGCCTGTGCCAAGACGCGCTTGAAAATCTTTTCGGTATCCTGAGGCAAATGTCTGGGTCGAATGATCACCCTACGCCAACACAATTTTTGATATCTGTGAATTGCCTCAGTTTTTACAGCTTGGCAAAGTCACCCTCAAGTGGCAACATACCTTCTGGAGTTCTGAGCAGCCTCCTATGTCCGGGCACGCACAATAATTCAATGAAACTGCAGAATAAGCTGGATGAGCTCCTAGATGTTGGGCGTCTCAATGAGGTTCATGAAATGATTGTAGCGTGTGAGGCCCTCCCTGACCACACTGATCTCGTTGGACACAAAAGTGACTCCCGGATCACTTATTACATCAGTGGCTATGTGGCCCGGAAGATGTTGAAGAAGACAAAGTGTAGTGAATGTAGCAGGCTGCTGCTTCACTCAAAGGATTCCAACTTGCTTCCGACAGAGTCGTGCCTCACACGCTATATAGACAGAGGTGGCCTCCTGTACCCGTCTGAGTCCTTAAGAGACCTGGTCAAAGCTATGGAAGATGCATTCACCTATTGCTTCAGTTTTAACAAGCTGAAAACTGATAGCATAACAGACCTTATCTCTTGTCTGTCCGTGAAGAGGTTGAATATGGTCGGCTGTGAACAGCACAAAATGGAAGTGACAAATCAAATCATTCGCTTCTTTACACTGACCAGAATGCATTTTCTCGTTGCTGGAGAAAATGCGTCCAACCAAAAAAAAAGAGAGAAAAGATGAAGTTCCTGAAGTTGAGACGTACGACTTAACTGTCATAACGTTAACACAGCGAACAAGGTTTTATTTTATGTTATTGTACATTACCCACACTGTGTTGTCTCTTGTGACTTTTAGTATTATCTTATTCACATTTTCACAAAGGTCCCATTAAAAAATTTGATCTCATTGTCTGACTGTGTTTCACATATGTAGAAATCAATTTTTTTCGTGAACTGGTTTGTGACTGTATCTGTGTTTATGCTAATGAAATCTCACTGTCATGTGTATATGTATGCCCATTGTGGCATTGTATATTGACTGTTCTTTTTAGTTGCTTTATTCACTTGCTTTAGCTGAGTTTTGTATAACTTGCAGTTCTCTCCAACCTTAATGCACATGTTTTGTTTATTTCTTATGGTGTTTTTCGCGTTGAATTGTAAGAGTGTGTTAAAATAAATGTCTTGCTTGTACAAATAGACCTTGGTTTTCGATGCGCAAGTCATAAAAAATACGCATTCAAGTATGGTTGCTGATACCTCTACCTGCATTGAGACGTCACCGAGAACACTTTGGCATCAAAGTGAAAACTGCACGGACGTTGTTTTGGTGTCAAGCTCACGGCAAGTCATTCATTTGATTCCCTATCTTCCAGCGCTTCGGGGTGCGAGTGGCAAACGTATGTGCCAGCTAGCCTTTGTTATAATCCGCATGGTAGCGTGAAATAGTTGCAACGAAAAGCGGCTGCTACGCCAGCTACGCGCGCGCGGGCGGGCACCTCGGAGCCGACAGCAGCGCCGCCGCACCTGGATGAATTCTCGCTCCCTCTCCGGCGCGCCGATGCTGACACCTCTCCTTCTAGCCACCATACCCTAACGACGGGAAGCGGTTTGGCTACAGCTTGGCTTGGCTCAGTACAATCGTCGAGTTTCGTTTTCAAGACGTGTGGTGGCGCTACAAGACATTCTACAACGGGCATGGAAACACGTGAGAGAGGTCCACAACGCTACGTTTAAAACACGTCCCGCTAAAAGGGGAGGGTATTTCGGCAGCGCATTAAAAAAGTCACGTGGTACACAGAGCTGCCCCGCGCGCGGCGGTCGCGGTTGCCTATGCGACGAAGACGCGGCCGCGGCGGCACTACGGTCCCTAGAATAGCGGCACTCCGACCGTCGTTGGGTTCTGCGGCAGTGTCATGTTTCCTTTTGTTATTACAACGTATTCAGTGGGCATTGCGATGACGCAGTAACTGCATGAGCTGCACGTCACAGCGCACAAATGCAGCATTCAAGGGTAAAATTTAGCACAGCTTCACTGACTTGGCGTCGTGAAGACTGATGAAACTGCGGAGCTGGTGCCTTTTCCTTGGCTTTGGGGTGCCTTTTTTTACTAAGTACTATTTTAGCTGTCGACACAGCGATGATAATATGACGCCGCTAAACGGTCCGTGGGCTCCTGCTTTGGCCACTTGCTTAAGCCAGGATCGGATTCCCTTCGTTGCTGGGTGGCCGAACGTCTCTCTTCCCGATGAGCTTTGTCGTACAGTTGCCGCGACACGCCTCCCTCACTCGAAACTCGGGGTCGGCCCGTCGTCGTTGGCCCCATGCTCTAGCAAATTGCCATCATATTTCTCGCCGCGTCGCTTCTTCTCCCGAAGACAGAACCTTGTTCGTACTCGCCATACTCGTCGCCGAACGTCGTAATGCTCTACGCTGACAGTGCACGCTTTTGTACTGCTTTGTTCACGCAGAATTTATTCTTGCAGCAACAACGAAATGAAGCAATGTTAGGGCTGCTAAATCAAGGTGTGCGGCCCAGAGGTAGGGGGCACTCTTGTAAGCTCAGTGCGAGCAGTCCGGTCGCATTAGAACACACAATTAAAGCACGATATGCAACACGAACTGACGGTCGAATGTCAACAACAAGCATGCACGCTAGCAACAAACAAAGATAATGAAGATGTGCGTCTATCCTAGGCTTTCCTAACTCCATCGCACTGTATGTCTTAGTAGTCAGGGAGCACCAAGCCCAGCTTTTTACTCTGCCGAAATAACATAACACTACCGCAGCAGGGGAGCGCATACTATCGATACGATGGCCGGAGCCACTGTCTACGCGTCTCGCCGGTCTCGCTCGCCTGGCAACGGCCAGACCAGCCAGACCCCGCCAACTCCGCGCGCAGGCAGAGGGCAGCACAGCCGCACATTAACGTGTACCACGTGACTTTTTTAACGCGCTGTGGAAATCCTTGCTAAAAGCGGTCTGGGCAAGAAGTCGGTTATGTACGCAACCAACTGCATGCGTGATACGCGCTGCAGTTGCGGACGCTCAACTAAAACTGTCTACAGTCGTTCCGGCTCCAACGCGCCGGTGCGATCGCATGGCAGTAAAGCATGGTAAAGCGAAGAACGCCCGCGCCACCTGACGGGAACCGACGAAACAGCCCGCGAAGCAGGTTTCTGCACATGCGAGTCCGAACGACGCCCTAGCGCGCCAGCAGCCGACGCCGGACCATAGAGGGCTGTCTTTTGCTGACGTAACGTCGCCGTGAAGCGCGCTCGACGACGTTACGCTGGAGTATATCAGAGCCTTAAAAGAGTTGCAGGGATGCCACCGAGACCGATGCCACTCGAGGAGGACAGCGAAGAGGGCCATGCAGGAACGCCGAATGGAACGCGCACACACTGAAGTTCACTGAACAGGATAACGCTGCCAGGTGAAAAATATAACAGCAGCAGTTGACAGAGCAGGGGAAATTTTGGGTACTGCCATAGAGGAATTAATGATTTTGCCCTGATGCAGAAATGCAAAGAATAAAGGCTGCGCCTTGCGTAGACCGTTCGACAGCTGGCGCTGCACCACGTAAATTGCAATTGATGCACGAATTGGTGCCCCATTCGTAGCTCTGACAAGTATTAAGCACATTACAATGTCCTCGCAACCCGTACATCGTAATCATGCGCAATATATTCTTTATTTTCAACCAGTCAAAATGAACAGCTTCATCTGAGCGATACCTCGGCAGCGGAAATCGTTGATGTACGACACTGCAGTAACCCACATTGGAAAGAAATTAAAACGCTTTGCTCTCGCCGATTTCGCTGGTGCCACAGCAGTCATCAAGATCCATAGCAAGCAAACGGCCGATAAGAGCGACATGCGTAATTTGGGGTGCAGGGCCCCTTTAAAATTCTGCATGAATTAAATACTAAAAACCCCTGTAATTCCATAGCTTAAACGGACACTAAAGGCAAATAACAATTTATGTCAGAGTGAAAGCTCAATGTAGGACAACGTCTAAAACGGCAATTTTATCAACAGCAGTGCTCTACTTACCAAGAAATAAATGGTACATTCGACAGGTCGTTTTCGAGCGCTCCAGAGCGCTCTCGCGACGCGCGTCACGTTCGGCTGGTCGAAATCGAGCGCTCTGAATACGTTCGGCTGGTTCTTTCAGAGCGTGGTGCCCTGAAAGCGACTTCAAAGCGACTTCAAAGCGACTTCAAAGCACAACGCAGAGCGTGGTGCTTTGAAGTCGCGCTCCGACTTCAAAGTGACCTGAGGCGCTCTCACTTTGAAGACGGAGCGCGACCGAGATCTGGCACAGCTCCGTTCACGTTGGTTCGACAATTTTCGTCAGTACGTCATCCGCTGCGGCGTTTCTAGCAGAAGTTCTGTGCGAGCGCCGTCCGTGTTCTGCAGTACGCTGCTTCGCAACCTCAAGGACGCACGCTACACGAAGCATGCCGAAGAAACGGTACGCTTAGAATAACAGAGAGCTGAGCTAGTTGGTAAGTATTCATTCTAAAAAGACGGGGCGTGCAGACACAGACACAAGAAAGAAGTCAGGACACCACAAACGCCGACTAACAACTGAATAGATGCACAACGGCGGAAAAGAAAGAAGGCACGAAAACTTATCTGCGCATGCCCATGCAATAGGCGAACCTATCAATCCGGCACGCGTGGTGGTCTACGTGGAAGATAACTGTTAGGGCTGTTAAGGCTAGATAACTGTCCTTAACAGTTATATATATATATATATATATATATATATATATATATATATATATATATATATATATATATATATATATATATATATATATATATATATATATATATATATATATATATATATATATATATAGAGAGAGAGAGAGAGAGAGAGAGAGAGAGAGAGATTATGAAGAGTCTGTCTTCGGTTGCCGTAAAATAATTAGGAAAAAGGTATACGCTTCTAAAAAACTGTTTATTTGTCGACGTATCAGGATGATGAAGATCGGTCTCATCAGTTTTTTAGAAGCGTATACCTTTTTCCTATATATATATATATATATATATATATATATATATATATATATATATATATATATATATATATATATATATATATACGTAGATTGTGAAGAGGCTGTCATCGGTTGCCGTAAGACAATAGGAAAAGGATACACGCTTCTCAAAAGAGTTTATTTGTCAACGTTTCGATCCGAGACCGATCTTTATCAAGACAAAAATTACAAGGCTTCGATGCGTTCTTATAGCATCGTCATCCGTGCAGGTAAGCGAGAAAAAAATGAATAATAAAAAACGCCAGGCCTGCGCTGAAACCGCAGCGCAGTCACAACGAAAGCTGGAAGAGCGGCGTTTCTAGAGCCCGTTAAGCTCTCTTGGGGCTACAATACAAGTACACTAGAAAGGTACCCACTACGCCATAAATCACAATTTTTGAGAAGTTGGGAAGCACCTACTAAGCCATTATTCGTCATTCTGCGGAGAGCGAGGCACCAGCTACACGTCTGTAAGGCATTATGTGCACTTTGTTGACGCGACGACTGATGACGATGAAGAATGTTGGCTCAGCCCTTTGTAATGGGTTGGAATCTTTAAACGGCCCACCAGTTATGTAATTTGCATTGGGTGACGCCCGGTCGCTATTTCCCTCTCCCGTCATGCTGTATAACGTACGTTGACGTGGAAGAGAGACGGAGGGGGGGGGGGGGCGAAGAACTTTACTGAGACCCCGAGGAAGTGGATCATGCGCTTATGGGCTTCCTTGGCAACCAATACAAGTGCACTTGCGAGGAACCCACTACGCTATAAATCATTGTAATTTTTGAAAAGTAGGGCAGCAGGCACTGTGCCATTTTTCGTCATTCTACGGACAGCGTTGGTACTTGCTAAACGCATGTAAGGCATTATGCGCACTTTGTTGATGCTGTGCCTGATGACGATGAAAAATTATGGCAGAGCCCTTTGTAATGGGTTCGAAGCATTCAACAACCTACTCGTTGCGCAATTCGCATTGTGTGACGCCGTGTTACACAATTCGCGTTGTGCGACGCTTGGTGCTTATTTTACTCTTCTACCACGCTATATTGCATATGCTAATGTGGTTCCTTCCCGACATGAAGCCTGTATAGGACCCTTTTGCAAAGCAGTACGAGCACCGGCATGGCTCAGAGGTTGAATACTGGGCTCCACGCAGAGGGCCCAGGTTCGAACCTCGTTCCATCCTGGAATTTTTTTCTTATTTCGTTTTTTTTTTCTTATTTCGAGCGATACTGGTTACGGACACCGGCGGCGGCGGCGGACAACTACGGCGCCAAAAACGGCCGGTGAAATGATCTCATAACAGCTTTCCCTGTAAAAAATCACAGCATATCCACGTGGTGAATGATGATGAGTGGGCCGAAGCTCCGGAGAGAATCATCGGTAAACCGTGAATCTTCTGTGTAACGCCCCATCAATCATCATATAAAGAGTGAGGAACATTGTGTGTATATTACAAACATCAAACTTTTATTTTTCTTAATTAGATTATGCTTGGCTTGCGTTGTCCCTTCATTATCACGCCTTTATGGTCCGTGAAATGAAGGGATAGCGGTTCCTGTACGGGTTGCAATTGGAAATTCGAAAATACCAGGTCTATACACGTCCCTGGGATGGTCGTTGGTTTCATATGATCAAAGGACGTGCACGTGATATCATATTTGGCTGCCATATGTTGTAATAACCACTCAATGTTCTTTTCGGTAATATCGACATTCAGGTCACCAATTAACACAAATGGTCTATTCTTGTACTTGTCATAATTACACAATGCCGTGTCAATGAATGTCTTGATATTCCCACTCCACAAATTGGGTGCAAGGTACATGGTCATGATGATGCATCCATCAAAATCGATGGCAGCATACTCACCGTTGTGGCTCTGTGTCGTTGGTAGTTTCAGATCTTGTGCCTTTTCTGTTTGTTTGACGTATACGGCCACACCACCTGCAGGACGCTCTGCATCATCGATGCACACGACTGGAACGTATCCTTTGATATACTGTCTCTTGGCGTTCCACGTCTTGGTAAGACAGAGAACGTCCACCGCAGTAAGTATGGGGTCCCGTTCCACATCGTCCTCAAGCTTGACATAAAACCAGCTAGGCTTACATGGTAGGCGGGAAACTACAGAAGGCAACAACAAGTAAAGAAAACATAAGAGAACGGCAATCTTTTGCCAAGACGTTCGACCACTGCAAAGTTAACGGCTATCTCGTGGGTGGGTCTCTGTAGCCTTGTCTTCCATCCGGCGACTCCGAGCGAAAGAGAAAGCGTGCCAAGAGGGAGCCTCATGGCGCGTTACTTCTGAAATGTTGTCTTCGGGCGTCGTTGAAAACACGAAACATAGTAAAGAAGAAAGAACGCCACACAGGCGAACACGCACGAGATTCTCATTCGTCAACGTTGTCTTCTTCTTCTACTGCCTACCAGAATGCGCGCTTCTCACGAACTAGAGGTGGCTACTACAAACAAACGAACAAACGGAGGATGGACAGACCCACGGCATAAGGAGCTTCGCCCCTAAAAATGTAGAAATGAAAACATCTGCAGCCACAAGACCACGCGTATACACTCGGGCATAGAAAAAACACGTGCATCCTCGAAGAAAAACAAAGGAAAACATATAAATATTTATAAAGATAATCTTGGTGGACACAATCAGTAAGTACATCCCTTTCATACATTTTCAAGCCCCACCTCTCCGCCTCCCTCCACATTTGTTCGTGAAGCATAGTGAGGGGGTGAGGCTTCAGAAGAAGGGATAAGCGCTTAAAAAAGGGTCTATGCACTATAAGCTTCACGAGATTAATATAAACAAATGATCACTGCGTAATACATGCACACAATAGATGGCTTGCACTGACGTCACTGACACAGCCAAGTTGGAGCACCAACATGGTGGCACGCGAAGACTGTGGTGTCACGTTAGTGTTATCAGTACATCGCATGCTGGTTCCTTCGTTATTTATGCACAGAGGCCCAACAACGTTCAAGCGACGTCGTTATCACATCGTAGCCGGTTAATCGCCGCGTGTTTAACTGCTTTTGACGTCATCTAAGCCGCCATGCTGGAGCCATATTGTACGTCCATGACGTCACGTGCAAGCTAAGTATACACGCGAAATGCAAGAAAAAACACACGTTAGACAAAAACGAGAATTCCAAATACGATGTCGTGAAGTATGATGCAATGCCAACAAAAGCTTTTTTTTTTTTTCACTCAATAATAGTTTTAGCGGCGTCACTTCAGTTACAATCACGATCCATGCAATCCATGTGCCACATCGAGCGCATCATTTCACGGTTTGTAGACAAGGATTACCTCGCACGGCGTTTTTCATTGCAAGGCGTTCGTGCATCGAGCGCGACACTTACGCGACGGGCACTTCAACCTAGCACATCATTCTGGGCTGGTGGAACTGAACTCCATTAAGACGACGCAACTGCGCGAATAGGCACACGTCACATAATCGCACACGCACCGGCTGGCCAGAATTATCTTCTTATAATGCACACACCACTGCATATTCTCCACAACTGGTTTGTTTACTTTCGCATTGTGTTGCGCTAACGGGCTATGTTGGTCGCTTTCTTTCTAGCACGCTTCGTCCGCACATACGTCACTTATATAGGCGCACAGCACGGCGCATATCACAATAGATCACCAAGATTCCCACGTTGCGAGCTCCAAATAACACACAAACACACACACACACACACACACACACACACACACACACACACGCGCGCGCGCGCGCGCACACGTGGCAACGCTGATGCCATGGCTTTTGCGGGCGGTACATCGTACACAGACGCGCACATTCCGACTTCACTTTCACCTCCCTGCACACGAATGAACGCGACGACAATCGCCAGTGTGGTGACCCTCAGCCGATATGCTTGGTGTATCCGAGCGATGGGGGGAACACACGCCGTGTTGCAACTTGACGCTGTCGAAACGACGGAACACGCTAAAGCGTTGTAAAACACTCCGAGCTGCTGCCGCTTCGGTGCACTTCAAACGCGGAACAGTCGCAAGCTTCTACCACAGAACACTTCTTCTACTGCATCTGATCACAACGGGCGAGGTTGATGCTGGGTACATGCGAATAACAGTAGGAAATAGCTTCTTCTGGAAGAAACAAACACCGCAGGAAATTCGAATTGAAGGATCTCGGTCTCGGTGCAGTGGTACCGCGCATCTCGTCGCGAACGGCGCCATGTTGCATTTTTCATTGGTTCGTCTTAACCGTTACGTCATGGTAAAGAGCGGCCGTAGTTGGACGCGTATAATGCAAACGGACAGCGTACAGTTTACGTTTTATTCTTAGCTTGTCACCCACTATAGTTATTTAACTAGGTGTGCTGTTTTTGCTTGTACATAAAGTTTATTTGGCTCACGTAAAGCAATGTTGCATTAAATGGCACTGCTGTCCGGTGACTTGGCATAGCGTCTATTGTTCGAGCCATATGCGGATCTTGTTTTGCCCAACTGGACGCGCCTTGTGCTCCGGCGGCACAAGGTCACTGCGACGAGATGAATGGCCTTGCGAGACAGTAGAGCTTTTGCTGTAAAAGCGTCGATTCACTTGCAGACGAGTCCGTGCTCGAGCGCCTGCGGCAAGCGCGTGAGGAGAACCCCAGGAAGCTGGCGGCTGCCGTTTGGACCCTCTGCTTGAACCACGGTGAGCGCTCACTGCGCGTGCGTCGTGCGTCCAAACTCACTGCTGCTTTTTTCTTTTCAGTTGTCTTCACGCTCATTGTCCTGGCAACGTTCCTTGTTCCTGCTGCGTCCATCGTCATAGGTGGGTTCCGCTACTGATGATGACGTGTCGGATACGGGTGAGCGCCTTGGGTGATGGGAAAATATTTGCTCATTTTTTGCATACGTGCAAGGGCCACCAGCTTTCAAGAAGCTTACTGCTATACCCAAACTCTCAGACTTGTACAGCTGCGGCACATCTGGCCATGGCGACGGTCGGAGTTGTAAAGCTGCGGAGGGTGTTAAAAAACTTCATCCCTTATGCGTTCGCCTAAGACGACTCGAAGGCGATTCAATCATTCCAAGCACCGGCCCTCGACGATATTCAAGGAAAGCTTCTGCTCCGTTTTTGCGGTCGCGTGCTTGTTCGCCAACCTAAAGAAGTCCGTACAGTACAATAATTTACACAACTGCCCCGAACCCTCCCTGCCTCAATATCCCACGTGAGAAAAAAAACATATATATATATATATATATATATATATATATATATATATATATATATATATATATATATATATATATATATATATATATATATATATATATATATATATACCTGCGCCAGCATTGCACGACGGGTATTTATTTTGCTTGGAAATTTCTAAGAATTTATGCCTGTCAGCTACTATTCGGTATTAGTACACCCGCACTTACAGCTTTTATACTGCACAGTGGTCGGACTGTATTACGCTGTTCTCATAATCTGTAAGGTGAATATTCAGACACTCACAAGCGCAGATTTTAATCGTTTTTTTTTTCGGTTCGATTTTTGTCACCTTCTAGCCAGCTGTTACAGAGCGGGCGAAAAGGCATACATGTGCTCTAGTGACAAAAATATTGCTAATGAATTTATACATGCAATCAGAACAAAAAGGATGTCCAGCAAAAGTGAACAATACAACACAGCTGTCACGAAAGATTCATCACTGCGGGCGCAGCCCTCAAGTTCCCTCAAAATGTTTGCTCACGTGAGCACACTTGGCAAATGGGGACGCGCTCTATCAAACGCGCAACTCTGTTCCCCTAGTGGAACATATACAGTGATTCTACCTCTTGTCGCGCTATCGCCGCCTAAAAACGTGGCATGCACCTCATTTAAGTTACCACGCATAAGCAGACTACACACACGGGAAAGCTCCACTGGCAGAGCATAGGATGCGTTATCCGAAGTTTCTAAGTTCAGTCCTATCGACGGCAAACTGTTTTTTCTTCATCTACTTTAATTTATTTTTCACTTAGGTGATAACTACGACACTTTAGTTAAAAACT
This sequence comes from Rhipicephalus sanguineus, assembly GCF_013339695.2. Lineage (NCBI taxonomy): Eukaryota > Metazoa > Arthropoda > Arachnida > Ixodida > Ixodidae > Rhipicephalus > Rhipicephalus sanguineus. Next base: position 11,076,198 of record NC_051177.1, read on the forward strand.
ATGTCCCCAATGGCTTCATTACCTTGTGCCTAACAAGCCTTAATCCATTCCCCTTCGTTTAATATATATTGTCACGTGGTCGTGACGGCGGAGAAGACGGCAGTCGGGCTATATAAAGACGCAACTCTTTATTTTGGGCGAACTTGTGCCCGGGAAACGAAAAGTTGGACTATATATGTCCACAAGCAATACACGCTGTACACTGATAGCGGCGAACAGAGCGTCGGCCGTAGATAATCTGCCAAGCGGTAAAGCGCGTCGGCTTTTATATGATGTAGTATCGAAGATTCCAGCGTCATCGCTAGTGGCCGCGTAAGCTTTCGAATAAACTAGACTGTTCGCGTCCTGCGCGCAATCTTGACAGAAGGATCTCAAACAATCGCGAAGCTTCTCGAACTTTGCAGATATGATGAGCGCCGAGCATTGTTAAGTCTTTGCGGGTGAAACCCGAATACATAAAAATTACGCCATCTCCCGCTAAAGGGGACCATGAGGCGATGCGAAGCAGCGTTTTGGCATGCCGAGCCCGCGTTTCATCCGTAGCAGTTTCCTGCCGACGTTGCCGCTTGCGGTGTGCTTCCCTAGCCCGGAGCTGGCGTCCGCTTGCTGACGTTTACGTTACGCTTCGGCGCATAGAGTCTTCCGCTGGGCCACCCGCTGCTCCGCGATCTCGGCAGGCGTTAAGGTATTACTGCAACTGGCGCCGACGTTGACGTTATAACTCATGACACCGGCGCAGTGACAGCGTGTGTACGACCTAACGCGAGCCTTTTATCTAAACGAGGAGGGGGAGAGGAGAGGAAGTGTGGGAGCGGAGGGGGAGTGGGAGTGGAGAGGGGGAGAGGAGGTGTGTGGAGAGGGTCGGCGCATGCGCAGTAAGTGTGGTCACGCCGCACACCGGATTGAACTCCACCATAAGCTGCTTCGCATCTAAAATAAAACACGCATGGTAATATTAAAGCGGTCTGTGCTGAGCGCCTGAATGAACAAGTGGGATAGAATAAAATGACGGCCGTCTAAATGAGGGTTGTTTTTTTATGTGTTTCCAGTAGAAACGCTACATTCTGGCGCAGCCGATAGCTTTTCCAAGTATGTGGGTTACGTTTTTCATCGTTATCGGAGTCACTTGTTTCCTCCCGATACCTCGCAAAGTTAGTTGGGACGACGCACAAGAAGTGATCGATGAGCCGTCATTGTGCACACAGCACGGCTCATCGTTCGCAATGCTCAAGAAAAAACAGCATGACATATTGTAAAGCTCTTTCAAGAAAACTCGCAAAATGCCGACTAGTGAGTGTGGTTTTAAGTACGCATGTGACAAGAATATATGTGGGAAAATGGTGACACAAAAATTTTAAATATTTGGGTCCCATTGCCAGAAAATGGTACGATTTGCAAATTATGGATAAAGTACCAACGTGTGGAGAACTGTGGAAAAGCAACTTGATGGTGGCCTTCCAGGGCAACGCTCTAGAAAGATGATGGGATGCAGCATCAAATACACGTCTGGCTGCTTGCTCGAGTGCTGTCTTGATAAGCGCCGCCTCTTACATTCTGCAGAGCCGAATCTCCTGTCATCTGAAGTCGTAGCTTTTGTAATACTTTTGTATCAACCTCTGCAGTCCAATGAACATTCGATGACCTTCTTCGATGTATTTATTTGTCGAGGACAGCCACATGGTAAACAAGCACATCACAAGCTTGAGGAAAATCCAGCGCCGACTCCATCGTCTCAGTGTCAGGAATAGTTTTCTTTTTTATTACACCTGCTGGAGTAATGCTTGAATACATTACCAACGGGGGCACACTCGCTTTGTCCCGAGGCTCCACTGTCGTTCAATATTCCGTGCTCAGATGCTGTCTTAACGACCTGGAATGGACGGATGGATGGAAAAACTTTATTGAGGTACATTAGGTAGCCCGAAGTGGGCCGCTCCCACATTGGGAGCGAAAAGCCCATAGCAGCCGGCTTATTCGACGGTCCCTAATACTTAACATTTGATAGTGCAACTTCTTAAGGACATAGTCTCCAGGCTGTATGTGTCGCCGTTGTACCTTTTTCTCTTCATTCTGCTTATGTAGACTTCTCGTCCTTTGACATTTTCTTGGTTTCAGCAAGTTTGAGATTTTCTTAGGCCTATTTCGCGATCTGCAGGAAGTACGTATGCTGTGCCAGATGTGGCGAAATGAGGACTGCAGCCTAAACACGAGCTGCACGATCAGTTATGGATGTTTGACAGTGGCCTCAAGGCCACCTAGAAAGTCCAGATACGTATTCAGGAACTTCTTGGTGTCTCATATGGTCTGTTATACTAATTTGTTAGCAGCAGGGTGATATGAAAAAGAATATTGTTACGGGGAGAAAAAGGCATGCCTCGCGTGCCTCTGCAGCTCTAGCGATGGCATCACGAGCGTACTCTGATGTCGTATCAAGAACGGGAGGAAGGAGCGTGTCGAAAGGCAGCATGGGCTCTCGTCCGTAGAGGAGAAAAAATGGAGAGAAACCTGCGGAATCATGCCGAGACGTGTTTTAGGCAAAGGTTACGAACACCAGAGCTTCGTCCCAGTCACGATGATCTGGAGAAACATACATGGCGAGCATGTCTGTTATAGTTCTGTTCAGCCGCTCAGTTAGGCCGTTGGTCTGAGGGTGATACGCAGCGGTGAACTTGTGTTTTGTAGCGCAAGAATGCAAGATGCCTTGGACTGCTTTGGATAGAAAGTATTGACCCCGGTCTGTAATGAGCTGTCAAGGAGCGCCGTGACGAAGGATGACGTCTTCGAGGAGAAAGTCAGCGACGTCGGTTGCGCAACTGGTAGGGATAGCCCGTGTGATCGCATAACGAGTTCTGTAATCTGTGGCAACAGCTATCCACTTGCTTCCACTGATGGATAGAGGAAGGGGGCCGAGGAGGTCAAGACCAACCCTGTTAAATGGTTCGGTTGGTATCTCGATGGGTTGAAGGCGCCCTGCTGGAAGGGTGGCTAGTGTTTTGCGGTGCTGACAAGGCTTGCACGAAGCGACGTAATGGCGAACGAAGCGGTAAATACCGGGCCAAAAGAAGCGACGCCGAACACGGCCATAGGTCCTTGAGACGCCCAGATGACCAGCGGTTGGAATGTCATGCAACTGTGCGAGTACAGTCTGACGCATATGTGTGGGTATAACCAGCAGCAGGTCAGGTCCGTCCGGATGCATGTTGTGATGATATAAGATGCCATCTTGGAGCACAAACATACGCAGAGATGGAGGAGTTGTGGGGCCACTCAGCCGGTTAATGATGTCTCTCAAGTGAGGATCACGTCGTTGCTCGTCTCCGACGTTGACGAACGCTGCAAGTGCCAACACGAATGTAGACTCGCCGCTCTCAGGAGGACCTGGTGGGTCTACTGGATGACGCGACAAGCAATCTGCGTCCTCATCTTGGCGGCCCGTCTTATAGACAACGGTGGATGAATATTCTTGCAGCCGTAAGGCCCACCGACCCAGCCGTCCAGAAGGATCCTTTAACGGTGAGAGCCAGCATGAGGCGTGGTGGTCGGTGACAACGGTGAACGGCCGTCCATACAAATATGGACGAAACTTGCCATCCGCCCAGACGAGCGCGAGGCATTCGCGTTCGGTGATCGAATAATTGCGCTCCGCGGATGACAAAATACGGCTAGCGTATGCAATGACACGGTCGCTACCATGCTGTTGTTGAGCCAGAACAGCACCAATGCCATGGCCGCTGGCGTCGGTACGCACTTCTGTTGGAGCGGACATATCGAAGTGGCCGAGAATCGGTGGTGACCTGATGCGCATGGTCAGTTCTGTGAAGGCACTGGCTTGTTCAGGACCCCAGGCAAAAGCCACATCCCTCTTGAGTAGGTCCGTGAGAGGGCGCGCAATGTCAGCGAAATTGCGCACAAATCTTCGAAAGTAGGAACAAAGGCCTACAAAGCTGCGAACGTCGTTCGCACAGGTCGGCACAGGGAAATCCTTGACTGCGCGAACTTTTTCTCGATCGGGACGAACACCAGAAGAATCGACAAGGTGTCCGAGGACAGTAAGTTGCCGGCGGCCGAAGTGGCATTTCGACGAGTTCAGCTGAAGTACTGCCTTGCGGAACACAGAAAGAATTGTCGAGAGACGCTCGAGGTGTGTCTGAAAAGTCGGCGAAAAGACAATGACGTCATCGAGGTAACATAAGCAGATTGACCACTTAAAACCGTGAAGGAGAGCGGCCATCATTCGTTCAAAGGTAGTTCAAAGGTAGATGGAACTGAATTGGAGCAACTTGTTGTATCACAACAGTTGCGTGAGGTGGTGCTGAAATTAGCCCACGAAGGCATCTTAGCCGCCCATCAAGGTATCACGAAGACAGTAAGCAGTGTCACTGGAGACTTCTACTGGCCGGATGTCCAATCTGACACAAAACGCTTCGTGAAATCTTGCGACATCTGTCAACGGATGGTACCACGTCACCTGGTGGGACACGCTCCCTTGGGCACCACGCCTATCATCGAGACGCGATTTGCAAGAGTTGGCATTGACATCATCGGTCCATTGTCACCAACCTCTGAAAGGGGCAATCGATACGTACTGACCATGACAGATTTTGCGACGCGATATCCCGAGGCAGTTGCATCCTCCTCCATTGAATCGAGGCAGATTGCAGAGGGTCTCCTGGAAATGTTCTCCCGCGTCGGCATACCAAGAGAGATCATCAGTGATCGCGGCACATCTTTTATGTCAGCAGTCATGAAGGAGTTCAGTCAACTGTTTTTGTTCAGACAACTGCCCACTACGCCATACCATCCGATGGCTAATGGTCTGATTGAGCGCTTTTATGGCACATTAAAGCGCATGACAGGGCACATGTGTCAAGAGCGTCCAAAAAGCTGGGACCGGTACATTGGTCCATTACTGTTCGCCTGCAGAGAGCTTCCTCAATGTAGCACTGGATTCTCTCCATTTTGATTAATATATGGGATATACGTGCGAGGACCAATGACTGTTCTCAAGGAGCTCTGGACGAACGCTCGCCTCGATGAAGAGACTAAGACGACATATACGCGTATGTTGCAGCTTCGGCGACGGTTAGAACGCACCTGTGCACTTTCACACGAAGTATTGGAGAAGGCGAAGACGCTGCAGAAAAGATACCACGACAAGAAAGAGAGAAAGCGTGAACTTTTTCCAGGTGACCAGGTGCTGGTATTATTACCAGCCCACACGAATAAGCTGGTGCTCTCCTGGCAGGGTCCCTTCCAAGTTGTCGAGAAGCGCAGCATGCGAGATTACCTTGTCAACCTTGCGGATAAAGTTACGCTCTTCCATACAAACATGTTGAAGAAATATGAAGAGCGTAAACCATTAAGCCAACAAAGGAACGCATGGGCTACCACACGAAGTCATGTATACTACAATCGAAAGATAAATCCTCACTGGAGTGGCTCCCATTAACAAGCACGTTTTCTGTATGACCAACCGTTAACTCTGCGGTGCGACGGGTAAGCGCTGACGTATAGTGAGTCAACGAAACACTTAAAGAAGAGACTGCTACGAGGTTAGTTTGGTTCTCATTCAATAGGACTTTCACGCAGGAACACTCGTGGTGGACGATGCGAATGCTGACTATGAGTCGTGCGGCTTTTACTGAGGGATTTATTGCCGTTGTACACACACTTTTTATCGTGTATTGTGATCACTATGCAATTATTCTTGCATTTGTGGATATTTGTGTTAGAACTTGTGTGTTATCTTCGAGAACTGCGTGCTATGTGTGTACAACGTACTGAAAGTTGGGGGGGGGGGGGAATGTAGTAGGAGACTATATTCCGCACGCGATAGCGAAACCGAGGAAGACGACGGAGTGCGCGCGAGAGAGGCCAACGTGAAGCGCGTGAGCTTCAGAACGGCGACGGGAGAGCGTGCGTGGCTAGCGAGCGAGCAAGAAGCAGCACGTTCGATCCGCGAGCTAGGGCCACCAGACCAGCCGGGACGAGCGTGGCATTTCCAGTGACGAACGGGTGTCCGAGACCAGGCCTTGCGGCGTGTTCCTGCCGTGGACGTGCGAGCGGGCCAGGCCAAGCTACGGATCGTGTGCCAGATGGTGTGTCCGAGACCAGCTAGCTACCGAGTCGGGCCATGGTGCTGAGGCTGCTGGGGTTCGGTACAACCGACTTCTGAGGGCGTGGTTCTGGTGCCACGTATTCCGGTCCGGCACTACCGAATGCTGAATGGACTGTGCTACTCCGGGTGCATCGTCGTCCGGTGCGGGCCTGAGCGAGCAGCTCACAATCTGGTTCTGCCACGTCGACGGCTCATCGTGCCTCTCCTGCTGCGAGCGTGCGTCAGCTACGCGGTCGTCGGTACCGTGAGTGACGTCTACGGAACCACAGACTCCGCATTAGGCAGGACGCGCGGATACTCGCGTAGGCGTACAAGGCTGCTAGGACTGAGGCTTTAGGGAAGAGTGCTTGTGTATACTAGTGTGCAGCAAGTGTATGTGTGTGTATTTGTTTTTTTATTAGTGTTGTCTATAAATGTTTTCTTGTTCCTGACTCTGTCTGTGTCCGAGGGCCCACGAACCCATCATCACATGGGGCATTGCATAACCCGAATGGCATCACTTTAAAGTGATAAAAGCCATCGGGCGTAAGAAATGCGGTCTTTTCACGGTCCACGTCGTCAACGGCAATCTGCCAGTACCCGGAACGAAGGTCAATCGAAGAGAAATACTTCGCACCACTGAGACAGCCAAGGGTGTCATCTATCCGCCGTAAGGGGTACATGTCTTTGTTTTTTGTTACCTCGTTGAGATTTCAATAATCGACACAGAAGCGCCAGCTGTTCTCCTTCCTGACGAGCACGACAGGGGTAGCCCAGGGGCTTGAAGGAGGTTCAATGATATCCCGGGCAAGCATCTTGTCGACTTCTTTCCGTATGACTTGGCGCTCGGTACAGGAAACACGACAGGGTCGTCGGTGTATCGGGTTAGCATCGCCGGTGTTGATTCGATACTTCACAGCGGTTATCTGGCCCAGTGGCCGGTCATTGACGTCAAAGATGTCCTGGTACGACGCGAGAAGGGCACGAAGGGCGTTCGCATGTTCGGCCGGGAGGTCGGAGGCGATCATTTTCGTCATGCTTTCTGATGAAGTTGGGTCCAAATCAGGACTGGTCGGTGATTGTGTATCCCCTGTTAAGGCGGAAATGTGGTATTTGCAGGCCGGGGCAAGGGTTGCAAGGGAGATACCCCGGGGCAGCACCTGAGGGCACAGTCCAAAATTGACGATAGGGAGACATGCGACATTGGCGTGAATACTGATGACGGTGTGCGGGAACGCGACATTTTGCGAACAGAGGACGGTAGCGTTGGGTGACACGACGTAATCTCCGTCGGCCACGGGTGGATCGGGAGAGACGTCAATGTACGTAACGGGCAGAGAGGGGACGCGAACGAAATCGGCAGAGCACAGCTTGCTCGGCGCAGGAGCAGAAGGCTCAACGGCATATGGTAAGGCGAGTTGGACGACACCCGTGGCACAGTCAATAAGAGCTGAATGGGACGACAGAAAATCAAGTCCTAAAATAAGTTCATGCGGGCACTGCTCCAATACGTAGAACAAAACAGAAGTATGGCGCCCAGCAACAGTGACGCGTGCAGTACACATCCCAGTGACAACTGGAGTTGCACCATCGGCTACACGGACCACAGCGATCGGAGCAGGAGTGAGCACCTTCTTTAGGCGAGCACGGAGGTTCGAGTTCATAATCTATACGTGAGTGCCAGTGTCGATGAGTGCTATAAAAGGTGCGCCGTCGACATATACTTTGAGCAGGTTGTTGTGTCCAGGTGGTGTAAGCAGAGGAATTTCGGGTCGGGTCGTCAAGGCAGGCTCACCTCTAGGAGCTGCGCCCGTTAGTTTTCCGAGGAGCGGCGGGAGTAGGAGGGGGAAGGTGAGCGACGACGCAGAGAGAGCGGTACAGGCGACTGGACGGCGAAGGGGGGCGGTGTGGTATTGCGGGCCATGAGGGTGTAGCGGCGTCGTCTTCAAGGTGCGCAGGCAGGCGGGAACTACCACGTGAACATCGGGTGTTGGAATAGCTCGGGCAAGGCTGTGAGTTCCGGGAACTGCGGCAGTGGCAGGAAATATGGCCGACGCGTCCGCAGCAGAAGCAGCTGGGCCTGCCATTGGAGGTTCAACATTCCGCTGAGTTCCGGTAACGAGGACGGGCGTACGAGTTTCGGGGCAGATCAGGTGCGCCGGGTGGACAGTAGTCGGGTCTGTTCACTGGGCAGAGCGTCTGGATTCCTGCGTAAGCGAGCTCCTGGCGTACAACGGTCTGGATGAGGGAAATCGTGTGTGAATCGTCGGGGGCACGAGCTTGCGCAGGAATCGGAGATGGAGCTTAAATTTTGCGGCGGACAAGGCGTACAATATTCTCAGCTGCAGCAGGAGCAGGTGGTGGACGGATGTCCTCGCAAGTAGACGTCGCAGCCGTGTTGGGAAGGGAAGACGTAAAAAGTGTGGCGTAATCCGACGACTTTTCGCTTCTTCAAAGCGTCGGCATTCATTAATGACGTCGTCCACTGTCGACGAGTTTCGGAAAACCAGGAGAGTGAACGCATCATCCGCGATTCCTTTGAGGATATGCGTGACCTTTTCAGCCTCGGCCATCCTGTCGTCAACCTTGCGGCAGAGCACGAGTACATCTTGAATGTACGTGATATAGGAATCTGTGCAGGTCTGAAGTCGGCACGCGAGTTCTTTCTGTGCAGCGCGACGGCGCCCAATGGGCTTGCCGAACAGATCAACGAGTTTTTGCTTGCACACGTCCCAACTCGTGATCTCTTGCGCGTGGTTGCAGAACCAAACTTTTGCCGTGCCCTCTAGGTAAAATAGAATATTGGCCAGCATGAGCGTCGGGTCCCAGTTGTACAGTGCGCTCACCCGTTCGTAGAGCTGAAGCCAATCCTCGACGTCAGTGTTGACCGTGCCAGAAAACGTGCCTGGGTCACGCGGTTGTGTCAGGACGACGGTGCGGTTAGGAGCGGCTGGTTGCCGCGCTGTTGGTTGCGGCGTGGTTGGTCGAGGCACGGTCCTTGAGGTTCCCGATTCATCTTCATTCTCGTCGTGAGCAGGCATCGCAGAGGCAGCCAAGGAGCGTCCGCTGCGCAGAAGCGTCGTGAATGTTGAAGCTGGGAGAACCCGCACTCTCCACCAAAATGTTACGGGGAGAAAAAGCCGTCGAAGGTTTTATATACAAGACATATACAGAGGACAGAGCCAGGGATACAAGATGGAGCCAAGTCCGCGCGGTGATGATGATGATGATGTGCCTCTACACATGGCTCATACCCACACTGGAGGATTGGCCAAGAATTGTAGATATGAAGATTTAAAGTTATAGCTACTGAGTTAACACAAAAGACAAGCAAACATAAAAAAGAACTAGTGCAATAATCATTTCTACATTCAGCCCAGACTTCTCATCCTAACTAGAAATTAGTATAATGAAATTAATGTGCTACCGAACGTCTTCTTTTTTATTGATTTTTTTCTTATTGATTCATTGCTACTATCGGAACAGGTTTGCAATTAAGAACTTAAAAACACATTCGTTTTGTTTTATGAAGGAAAGCACTTACAGCATCAAAAATATTCCTGTGGCTGACGCCCAAACCCGAAGCACCGAAGGTGAGAATAGCGTCTATTGTTAAGATTATCCCCAGCTTAGCACATGGAGTTTCTAGAAGCCTTTTTCTTTGTAATATATAGCGGCGACACGATAAAAAATAATGTTCTATTGATTCGATTTCTGAACAACAGTGACAGAGGGGAGATATCGCCAGACCAGCCCTGTGTGCATACAGATTCAGCGGGGGCACTCGGCATCGTAATCTAGTTAATAATACTTCTAATTGTCTAGTTTGACACCACTGGAGTTTCCATGGAAATTTTAAATGTCTAAATTCTGTCCATGAAGTTATTGATTCTATGGCGTCTGCTCGAAGGGAAAAATTTCTATACCTAATCGCAGTTATGCTGGCTACTACAGGAAGGACCGAAATTATTGGAGCGTTCAATGCCGCTCTCGCTAGTGTGTCGGCCATTTCATTTATTTCTAATTAACAATGGCCAGATACCCATAATAATTTCAAAAGTTTCAACTGTGGAGGAACTAGCGTAAGGAGCGTTTTTAAGGCAATTGATTTTGATGAAGTTGTTAGAGACGTACATACTGACAGGGAATCTGTTATTATTATTGCGCAATGGTCGTTCAAATGTAGTTTTCGCAGAGCTAGTATAATTGCCGAAAGTTCCGCTTCAAACACAGGGGTGAAGTGCGGCAGTCTTAATAGAGCATTTTAGTTTGACGTTTTTACGGTCCGCTCCGCTCCGAGTTGGCCCGCTTAGCTGTAGCGGAGCGGCGGTCGACTTTTTGGTTTTAGTTATCCGTTCTCCGCTGCCGAGCGGATCTTTCGCAGTTACAACGCCCTCTGGCCGAATTCAGCCTCGTTAAAAAAGAAAAACAGTTTTGTCACTTTTACAAAGTAACACAAATATGTATTACTCACTTGTTCACGCAGTATTCACTCGTGCGCATGCGTTACCGGCCCATTTCAGGGGAAAAAATAAAGCGTCGACTTCAAGATAGTCACGTACAGTCAGCGATGTAGCATTCCAGATCCACTGCAATCCGTTTGGACGCCAACACGGCAGCGATGTTTTCGTCATCTGTGCCGTCTTGTCTAGTTCGCGTCACTTTCCTTAATTCGGCGACTCGAAGTAAGCACAAATGTTCGTCTAATCTCAAGCGCTTTCGCGGCTTCCACTGCGCAGACGAACGTGAAGCGGCCTTGCACGTGGGAAGCACGTTGAGCACTGGAGGCAGCCATCTTAGAATATGCGGGAAGTCGACGCACGCGTCAGGGAGGGTGCGCACATCGACGCCCCTCGCTAGCGGGAACGGCAGCGACGGTCCGTGCTCCGCTTAGGTTCCCTATAAGCGGAGCGTGGGCCTCGCTCCGCTAGCCCGCTTACGGCTAAGCGGAGGACGCATGCGCACTCGCGCCCCCGCTCCGCTTAGCTGCTGAGGGGAGCGTAAAAACGTCAAACTAAAATGCTCTAATGAAAATGACCAGCCAAGCGAAGGGGAGTAAATACCTACGCCTGCCTTTTCGTCAGTTACTGAAGCATCTGTGGCTACTATATTTTTTGCTTTCGCGTGTGTAAGATAATCTTGCAGCCAACTATTTAACACCCTGTATGACTGAAATTTAGGCTTAGAGGGGAATTCTATCTTAAGATTATGGTTTGACACATTTTGTGCAGCTACATCTGGAATTTTCACCTTTAGCCTCTCTAGTTGCTTCTGAACAAAGATAATCTGTGGTGTACGAAAACGTGGCCAATGAGCAACAAAAAAGGAGCATTTATAAAAGCTTATTCAGATCGTCTTAACGGAAAGCTATAAAATTTTAAAAATAACTGCACCGTCAAGATTCGGAATCGACAAGGCAATGTTGGCAAGCGCGCTTCCTGATACAGAACGTTGATGTGCTACAAACCTAGGGAGTCCCAGACACAATCGCAAGGCTTCTCGCTCCAGCATAACCAGAGGCTTAAGTTTGTACGCAGGGCCACCCGAGAACAAGACACACCCAAATTCTAATATTGGGCGCATGTACATTTTATAGACCATCACCAGTGTGTCCCTACGTAGTCCATATCGTCTGCTGCTCAGCCTACGTAGTATGTCTAAGGCACGTTGTGCCTTAGGTACGATACTCTCTATGTGTGGAGTCCAGTTTAGTGTCCCATTATAAATGATTCCCAAATATTTTAGCGACTCAACCTGCGGAATAGGCTCTTGTTTATATAATATTGAAATTGAGATGGGATCTGCGATCGGAAATATCAACAATGCGCTTTTATTTACATTTAAGGACATGCAAATTGTCTTAGCCATACCTCTAGCATACTCATGTATCTCTGTAATTTCTGATATAGAGAATAAATAACACTATCAGCCGCGAAGAATGCAATATCGTCGGCATAAACGTATGCCTGCACATCCTGGCAATTGGGGATTGAGCTCATTAATACATTAAATAATACTGGAGACAACACTGCTCCTTGGGGGACTCCGCGAGTCTGTTTGAACTTTAATGATGCACAGCCGTCCTTATAACAATAAAATTCTCTTGCCCTCAAAAATTCGTCCAACCACGCAATTATATATTGAGGGAAATTACGCCTCTGTAAGTGGTCCAATAAAACTGAATGCGAATCAGGGAACGTCGTCCTCTTTCATGTCGTCTCCCTCTTCATCTTCGGTAGCGCTTCGTAGCAATATTTAGTAAGTATTCCTTGGTCCTTAGCCCATCTTGTTAGCTTGGCACTCCGGAAATCAGCACTATTGTCGCAGGCTAGCGTCTCAGTGTGCTTAAGGGCAGGGTAAGAGTGAACGTATACGCCCCATGCATTTTTGGCCATTTGGAGGTACCGTTTTCTCTGTGACTAAAAGGGGTACATAATAAAACGGGGGCGCGAATAAAACAGCACACAAGAAAAGATTGTCGTCCTGTGTCAATCTTTTCTTGTGTGCCGTTTTATTCGCGCCCCCGTTTCATTAGGAACCAACACCAACTCGGCCAACTTTTTATTATACTAAAAGGGGTATCTGCATAATTCATATGTCATCTTTTTCCAAATTTTCTGTGCTTTTCACTGAAGCAGATTTATTTAAATCTGACTAATATTAGAATTTTGGTGAATTTCTTACTACTAGGACCTAAATTTTGAGTTAATTCGCATATTTGAAAATTTGTAACACAAAAACTGTAAAGTGTACTTCAGTAGTTGTATGCATTTATGTAGAATACAATAAAAATATATTCAACTGGTTATCTTGAAATGCATAGGAAATAATGATACCTAAGTGATAAAAAACATGGTTTTGAGATGATTGAGTTTAAAGTTATAAAATAGCCCAAAAGCGAACATACTTAGCCACTGTTACATAGCTAGCGGCTCAGCCCCCAACAAGCATACGCAGACAACCGAAGACTAGGGCAACAAATGAACGTTTATTGCCTCGCGCAAGCTTCTTTTGTGGCTTCACCTAGTAATCAGGGAAAGGGGAGAAAGGGGCGGGAACGGCTATCGCTTCAGCCATGGACAGAAACACGAAGAGGGAAAGGGTGACGTAGAAGTAGGAGAGTGCAGTTCGCAACGCTTCTCTCTCCTTAAAAATGGAATCGTTGTACTGGCTTGCGTTGTCTGGTAGAACGCCGAAGCACTGGTTCCACGCTTGGGGTCGCCGCTTGTGCAGGACCGGCCTGTGGCATGGTTCCCACCGGATGGTCGTGAGGGCTTGCGTTAGTGAGCGCTTCTGGAGGCAGCACGGTGGAGCGGGTAGTTGAAGGTCCCGGCGATCGTTTAGGCAGCATGGACAGATTAGACTCTGATAAGGATGCAGAGCCCGGCGATGTTGGAGACTGCGATGCTTGTCGAGGGCGCACTTGGTCAACGTGGCGTCTGACTAAAGAATGGTGAGTTTGGACGGTCACCATTCGGGAATCTGAAGTAGACTGCACACGCCCTAGTGTCCACTTTTCTCCGACACCGTAGTTCCGCACGTACACGTTGCTTTCCATGGGGACCGCCCAGTCACCTGATGCCGGCGGCGAGTCTGCAAAAGTTGAGGGAAAACACGCATCCAATCGTGAACGTAACTGGAACCCTAGCAGCAATTCTGACGGAGATTTTCCCGTCTTCCGTGGCGTTCTCCTGTAGTTGAACAGGAGCCGCTCAAGGTTGTCCTCCAAATTACCCTCCCTCATCTTTCGAAGTCCATCCTTTATTGTATACTGCTCGTTCTGCCGCTCCATTAGACTGTGGATGCAAGGGCACTGTTTTGAGATGCATTATGTGTTGTTCTTTGCCACGAACGTACCAAAATCCTGGCTAGAAAACTGTGTCCCATTATCCGAAACAATGGTTCGCGGAACGCCGAATCGGCTGAACATGGCGCGCAGACAGGTGATTGTGCTTGTTGTTGTGGCATTCTTTACTGGCACGGCTTCTATCCACTTGGTATGGGCATCTACTGCCACTAGAATCATCTTGCCTGCTATGGGTCCTGCAAAATCGACATGTATCCGCGACCATTTTTCATTCGTTTTCGGCCAGTTTACTGGTGGTGCCGCTGCCAGCATTGGCATGTTTTGGTCATAGTTCGTGCAGCCGGCTGAAAGCGCTTCAATATCGCGGTCTAGTCGGGGCCACCAAAATTTTGACCTTGTCACTGCTTTCATTCCTGACGAGCCTTGGTGGGTCCCGTGCAACAGTTTCAAAAGTCCGTCCCGCGCTTCTTCCGGTATCACTACACAATGTCCCCAATAAACTAGACCATGAGCTACGGACAGTTCTAGTTTACGGTCGAAAAACGGCCAAATCGTTTCCTCCAGCTGTTTTGCACTTTTGGGCCAGCCATGTAATATGCAATTCTTTACCGCCGTTGCTGTGGGGTCTGCGGCCGATAGCTGCTGTAGCTCCCGTGTTGTGATAACGCCATCGTCAAAATTATCCAGAGCGAGGACATATATTCCGGTGGCTAACCCACGTCATCAGCCTCCGTAGACCGCAGTGGCAGCCTGCTCAGGGCGTCCGAGTTGAGCAACTGTTTTCCCGGCGTGTACTGCAGCTTGTAGCGGTAGCCGCCCAAGGGCAGCGCCCAGCGCTGGTTACGTGCTGCAGCCAGGGGTGGCGTCGGGTGGTCGGATTGCAGCAAGCTCAAGAGGAACTGGTGGTCCGTCACGAGAGTGAATTGGCGACCTAGAAGGTAATCACGAAACTTAGTGACGCCAAACACTAAAGCCAGGGTCTCTTTCCGGCTGGGAGTAATTTTTCTCGGCGGCCGTCAGTGTACGGGACCGGAAGCCTATGGGTTTTGGCATGCCGTTACTCGTGTGAAAAAGCGCCGCGCCCACACCGTACGGGGAAGCATCACATTCGAGCTTCAACTCTTTCGACTGGTTAAAATGAACAAGAACCTGAGCTTGCATTAGGCTGTCTTTTGTCTTCTCAAAGGCAGCTTCTTGTTGCCGTCCCCACTGCCATACTGTGCCCTTCTCCAAAAGTTTGTTGAGCGGAGAAAGTAGAGTGGACATAGTTGGCAGAAATTTGGCATAAAACATCAGCATTCCTAAAAAGCAACGCAGCTCCACGACGTTCTGGGGGCGAGGTGCCTGAGCGATAGCTTCCAAATTTTTCTCTGTGAGATGAAGACCCTCTCTGTCTATCCGATGGCCGAGATATGTAACAGAAGGCTGTCTAAAGCTGCACTTATCATACCTTAGCTTAACTCCGTGTTCACGGAACCGTTGCAACACACTCTTCAGGCTTTCACTCCCATCGCCACGAGCCTCTGAAACCAGTTCATCATCAAGGTATGCCTGGACCCCTGGCCACCCTGACAGTCTTGCATCCATTTTTCTTTGAAAAAATAGCCGGAGCAGAGGATATTCCGAAGGGAAGCCTATTATAAGAAAACAAGCCTCTGTGCGTGTTAATGAAGCAGAGCTTCCTTGCGACTTCATCCAAAGGAACTTGATTACGGGCATCTCGCAAATCAAGAATGCTAAAATACTCCCCGCCGTTTAGAGATGCAAACATGTCTTCAATCACTGGGAGAGGGTACTGCTCAACTGTACAGGCTGGATTTAGGGTGACTTTGAAGTCGCCACAAATTCTGACAGTTCCGTCTTTCTTAAGTACCGGCACGATGGGAGTGGCCCAATCGGAATGTTCGACTGGTGAAAGTACACCGATGGCTACCAGCCGGTCCAGCTCTTGCGTCACCCTGCCCCTTAGAGCGTAAGGTATGGATCTTGCCTTACAGAATTTCGCCACGGCTCCCTGTTTCAGCTGCAATGGGGCTGTAGGTCCCTTGATCAGGCCGAGATCCTTGCAGAAGACGTCGTGGTAGTCGTCGACAATGTTGTGAACTGCCCGGCGGGTTCTGGCGTTGAATGTAGCAAGTCTTGTGCCGACGGCTGCAAAACTGGAACCCCCGCTCTGTGGAGCAAGGAAATCAGGTCCCGGCCACACAGATTAGGTCCCGAGCAGTTGAGTACCATAAGACGGCAGTTAACGGAGCGTACGCCGCAGACAATGCGATCCCGAAGCATGCGGTCAAGAGACGTGCCGAAATTGCAGTTGTCTGCTATTCGGCGAATAGCAACGAGAAACGCGCTCACGCTTTCGCCTGGAAGTTGTGAGCGATTGAAGAACTTGTAGCTTTCCGTTATCTTATGCTTCTTAGGGTCATAATGTTCATTCATGCTCTGAACAACTTCCTTGTACGTCAGTGCACAGGCACGTAGCCAGAATTTTTTTTCGGGGGGGGGGGGGGGGCCCAAGGCCTAATTGTTCGAAAGAAAGTATTTCCATGGCAAAAATAAAACAAAAGTTGCCGGGAATATAGAAGGCCGGACGAATTTCGGGGGGGGGGCCCGGGCCCCCCGGGCCCCCCCCCCCCCCCCCTTGCCTACGTGCCTGTCAGTGCATTTGGTGCACGCGGGGCTACCGTGCTGGCTAGCACCTCGACCGTCTTGCTAGACAACGCCGAAACTAGTAGTGCTCTCTTCTTAGCCGGGTCCGTTACGCTGTTCGTCTCGGAATGCGCTTCTGCTCTGACGAGGTAAGGCTTCCACTTATCTTTCGTTTCGTCGTAATCCGGCAACTGCAGGGAGGCCATCGGGGTAGTTCCTCGTTCGTCTAACGCCAGGACTTTCGTAATCCGTCAGGTACCGTGGGTAGCGAAAACCGAACTCGTCGCCACTGTAACATAGCTAGCGGCTCAGCCCCCGGCAATTATACGCAAACAATCGTAGATGAGGGCAACAAATGAACGTTTGTTGTGTCGCGCAAGCTTCTTTTGTAGCTTCACCTAGTAAGCAAGGAGAGGGGGGGAAAGGGGTGAGAACGGCTGTCGCTTCAGCCATGGACAGAAACACGAATGGGGGAAATGAGGACGTAGAATTAGGAGAGTGCACTTCGCAACAGCCACAAACACCGTTCAACTGTTTCATTTCGTAGCTACGAGCATGATAATCATCGCCAAAGTCAATTTCACACTTTCGAGGCTGTCGTCTTGCTTGCCTTGCTTCTTTTGTGAGCTGTCATGCTGTTCTATCCGCAGTGTATCGTCGATTGTGGTCAAGTTTTTCCAGCAAATTGACTGTATTTTGGCCAAGCTTCAATTCTAATTATTTCATAATTTTGGATTGCGCGATACTGTCATCATTAAACGAAATAACAACATTCATTGTCACAATCCTTAAGACTCTGAAGCCTAAACAAAGACAGCAAGGACACTGCGACGCAATTGCCATTAGCTCAACACTTGCAGCGCGCAGTTTGCATGCGCAATTCGGTCTAATTGCCTCACAAACAATATTCATGTCCATTAGATCCTACCCGTTGTCACCTTGCACGCGATTTGCCTCGAAGGACGCTGAAAAGGCTGAGAGGTTCAACGATGAAGAGCTTGCTGGTTCAGCGTTCAACACCTCAGTACGTCGCTGGCATTTATTCGCATTTACAAGAGAGCTGTATTAGTTTGCATGAAATTTACCCTTGCTGAAGAACTTTACCCTCAGCATCTCAACTTATCGACAGGCACGACAGACACAAAGTGTAATGAAGCTAGGAGCTCGCTTTTATGAGCTGAAAATGTTCGAATAGACGCGCTCCGAAGAATAAGTGCGAATAAAAAGGCACACAGCGTCTTCGCACTGCCTCAGAAGTTACGTGATAATTACTTATACACAGCTGACTCCAGAGCAGAACATTTTGGCTTTTGTACAAGAAGTTTTTTTTTTTTTTAGAAAAGTGGACCATAAGCACGGAGCGCATACGAGGGGCTTGTCCTGGGATGTGTGTTCACTCGCCACTTGCTTCCGGAAAAAAAGCTTTTCAGCCACAAAAAAATACTTTTTAAGAAAATCACAAATGCGGAAAATATGCACAAAGGTACACACTTCACAAATTGCAAAGAAAAAAAGATAATTTTTTCAAATTTTGCCCTGTCATCTTTGAATAGATTGATAACGCTGTTTGCATCTTCTTTTTAGCCGCAATTTTCTTGGGCATTCGTCAATGGAAAGCAGAAAAGCTTGCGTTCGTCCAGTGCCTTCCCCCTTCTTATTGAGCTCTGCAGAGTGAACAACTTCGAACGGCACAGGCTCTCGAATATTCAGGGTTTCTCATGACGTCTGTAGACTGCTTCAACTTCACTTTGTCATGTGTGGATGTAATTGCTGCTGTCCTTTTTCATGCCAGGTCACGTAAACCTCATGAGCAGGTTCTGATATGTGTGCCAGAAGCCATCATGCTCGCCTTTTTCCAGGAGTGTTATGGCGCAGTCATTTGAACCATAGTGGGTGTTACGTGGTACTTTCCACTAATAAGCTGGAGATCTTATGTACCTTTCCACGGCTTAACACGATTGATCATGCCTGGATTTTCACTTGACTCGTGTACAAGCAACCTGGCCAGTGCGTCGGCATTGGTTAGAAGCGGTCCAGGATGGTACGAAACTACGAAAGCAAATTCTTGTAGATAGTTAGCCCATCTGGCAATGTATCCTCTTGTTTTTGCCATATTCAAAAGTTGGGTCAATGATTGATGATCCATGAAAAGCGCGAATTCGGCCCCTTCAAGGTAAATTGTAAAAAACTGCACTGCTTTTAAGACGGCGAGCTCTTCCTTTCCTGTAGTGGAATAATTTATTTCGGCTCGTTTCAGCGTGTAGTTGTAGTACTCCGTAATGTCTCGACTTATCAGCCTGTGATACAAAGGCGTTGGACTGTGTTTACTGTTGGTTGCCTGTGTTTACCGTTGGTTTTTTATCCATTTTATCAGCCTGTTTGTGGAGAAAATACACCAACTGTATAGTGTGATGCATCCGTGTTCAGTACAAAAAGTCCGGTATTTCAAAATTGTACCAGACGATGTTAGTTTTATTCGCATTCCTTGTTTTTTTAGTTAAGCGCGTAAGGCACCTTGTTTTCTTGGATAAACACCTTGGTGTGTCCTTCCAGGTCAAGAAAAACACGCAGAGAGTGCGCAGGCTTTTCCAGCTTGGAAATCCTTTTGATGATTTAGTGCTTTTGGTATGCCCGTTGAACACACTTCCGATAAATACAACTTTATCTTGAAAGAAAGTACTTTTCTTCAAATTGACTTCTAGTTAAAAAGGCGTGAAGAACTTTTCGAATGTACATAGGCGACATACATAGCGCCCTTGCAAGGGAAAGAGTTGCACCTTCGAATGGACCGTTCCAAGTTGTCAAGATGGCAGTTGAGCATGTATATTATTGATGGACGAGTGGTAGCCTCGGAACAGAGCGAGTGTGCTTCCACTGGCAATGTATTCAATTATTACATCAGGAGGCGTAACCAAAGTTTAAGTGCGGAAGGGTGTCTGTCCTGAAGAGGAATAGGGGCAGAAGGAAGAATGACAATCGTCTAAGTGAGATTATGCGTTATACCGATGTCACACGGGCACTTTTGATCGCGACCACGCCTAATCGGAATCGAATTTCTTAGTCGCGATTGGTACCTTTACGCAAGCTGCCGAACTAGCCAATCACATTTTAGAAACTTGTTCCTGACCAGGCTTAATCGGGATCAGCAGTGCACCGTGTGACACCGGCATTAGTTCCCCGTAGAAACCTCCCCGAAAAAGTCACCGAGGGGCATTGTTGTAACAGTGTTATCATTTCGACAGACCAAATTCGTCTGGTTATGATAGAGCGATTTATGATTGCATTAATTTCGAAGAAGCGGTCGACTGCTTCCCTCCGTTTTGAACGCTCGTACTAGGTCCGCCTTAATTGAGGCATTTCATAAAATATCTGAGTAATTCTACAATAGGTTTTTGTGCAGGTGCACTCACCATCCACGAGTGTCCGCGCCAGCCCATGGTTCCGGTGTTGCTGGTGCTGGGCGGCCTCCTAGCCCTCGTCAACGGCGTTGCCAACCTGGTGGTCCGCTCGGGGCGCCTCTACCCGGCCGATGACGAACATCACGAGGCCGTGCTGGGCGCCATCACGGCTCTGCTCAACGCGGCGCTCGTCGCCGTCTTTATCGCTGGTCGGTCCTAATGATAAGATGGCCACGGACTACTTCTTTTCTTAATCGGGCCGTTTTCTACGGGGTCGTCTACTATTATAGGTAGGGTGAATGCGGCTCAGTGCGGCCACGATCGCGCCAGTGCATCGCATCGTGTGCTACAGCAGCTGTCATTACTCTGTCCCAACGTTGCCTGCGGAGAGTTTGACAGCTGAAAATGGCCTAGTAGCGTTGAGTCAGTTCCTGTGCGCCTGCGCCGCTTCGCTTCGATGCGCGGCCGCGCTGGATGCACTGGGGCTCCGCGCGAGCGCGGCCACGCTGAGCCGCGTTCACCGCCCTGCACAGTGATGCGAAATGTGGCTGGTCGATGCTGCAAGCTAAATCCAAGATCGTCTTGATTGAACTTTCATTTAATAGCACCGTTTCCTTGGGTTGAGAAAAACCGACAAAAGAAACGTGCATCGTCACGTGCATCGTCGCGTCGTCAAGGTGACGACGCGCCCTGACCAAGGGACGCATTTTCCTGCCTCCTTGCACGTTTTCCTTGAGCACTTTCTTTTAAAGGGACCGACAACTGCCCAGAATATGAAATGAGTTGACTCGCACTGACTCAAACCAACCCTGTTTTTTTCGTGAGAGATGTATTTATATTTTTATTTCTTAATTGAAAGTGGCGAAAAATGACCTGTGGCGCCTCTGGCGGCAAAAACATCAATGATCCGATGAAGACGGCCACGCGACCGTTGATTGCTGTACGCGGTCGACGATATTTTTGCTAGTATTGAAATATTGTTCGTTTCTTTATATTAAAAGGTATTACTCCATAAGAATGTACATATAGGCCTGCGTTAGTAGTATGCATTAAAGTAGCGCTGCCTTCGCGTGACGTAATGAACCCATGCTCGTCAGCGCGTCTTGAGAAACTTTTCAGCGTGCTCATGCAACCGTGCACGCAGTTTCCAGGTCGCTAAGATTTTGGAGCGACATAGTTTTGCTACCTACACTTCGTCTGAGAAATGACGCGCGCTGCTACTCGGTGCGGCCGTGCATATGCACAGTTACGTTTCCTATTACTTGTCTTGGCTCGTGTATCGAGTAACGACGCCGGGACAAGCCATCCATGACACAGGCGCACGCAACGTTGGGCGCAGGCGCACACAACGCTGTAAAAATACCGGGAAGGTGTATAAAGCCACACATCTCATTGTAACAGCTTGCTATTTTCTAAAATGGTTGGAAAGCTCAAAATAAAGGTGGTTAAGCATAGTTACAGTAACTCCTGCGAAAGCAGAACAACGACAGCTTTTACAAGGGCTAGCGGCAGGCGCACACAACGCTGTAAAAATACCGGGAAGGTGTATAAAGCCACACATCTCATTGTAACAGCTTGCTATTTTCTAAAATGGTTGGAAAGCTCAAAATAAAGGTGGTTAAGCATAGTTACAGTAACTCCTGCGAAAGCAGAACAACGACAGCTTTTACAAGGGCTAGCGGCATCGCTATCAATTCTCAGCGTTGCTGGAGCAAGCCTCCATGCATGTTTGGAGCCTTTCAGATCGAAAAATACTGCTTATAAAATAACTACGTGCTTTTCGGATAAACCACTGCAGCTACAAACACTACGAAGGATGAGCTTCCTGTCGCGCCGTAAAAAACTGTCGAGAAAATCAGTTGTCGGTGTTTTATGCCGGGGTCCAGCAAGTACATCCGTCACGGATAGGACGTTGATAAAATGGACGCCAACGGGCGAAAAATATCACCCCCTGGGAATCAAACCCACAACCTTGCGGCCGCGACCGCAAGCGCCCGGCGCCTTACTGACTAAGCTAACTCGGCAGATGCTGGACACGGCGCGAATGCGCCTTATATCTTTCACACATTCTCTTTCGCACGGTGCTCTCTGTTGGCGGTGTAGGTAGGCGGGGCGGAGTTAAAGTCACTGGAACGGGAAAAGCACCGCGACCGTCCTGCCCGCCGCCATATTTGGTCCAGCGCGGCCGAAGCTGCGGCGGCGCGGTGTTGATTTCACGCGGAGTAACGCATGTTTTACGCATTGCTTACGCTTTTGCAGCCCCGAATGAAGCATGCCGTTGTTCTCTAACTGATTAGGAAAGAAATAGCCGCAGTTTTCACTTGCCTACACGCGCACGCACGCGTACTAACGCGATAAAGAAATGCGAACTGCGCGGCGTTTACGCGCTCGGCAGTCGGCACTTATTAAATGCGAAGCATTTTTTAACGAACTTCTGCGAGTTTGAACGCAGTATCTATCTATCTATCTATCTATCTATCTATCTATCTATCTATCTATCTATCTATCTATCTATCTATCTAGCCGCCCACGACTATGTGCTCTCCTGGGCGTTTCGTTAATCGTTAATGGGATGTATACCAAATTTGGTATGGCATAACATGGCGGTATGACGAATATAAACTACAGGTGGTAACATGAAAATAACCCCGCAGGGGCGTCTGCGCAAGCAGGCGTTTGGTGTGTAGCGACACCACGGACCCGAGCTAACGGGGGGGTTCCGACCCCCTCCCACGCCCCGCCGTGCGTGGCTTTGCCGTGTCCGGGGAAAAGGGGATCCTGGGGGTTGAGCCGACGCCGGGTGCTTGGACCTTTAAGGCCCCCCGGCAGACGCAACACACCCCTTTGGCCCCTGCTTCACGTAGACGGCACCCCTGGGCTGACCCACCCAGGGGAAATCGGCAGTCGCCTTTTCCTATCCCCCTCTCTGATCTTTCGCTTTCTATCCTCTTTCCTCGCTGTCCTGTCTCCTAATCTCTTCTGTTACTTCCCCATTTTCGTAGGCAGCCCGGGTTAACCGTGTATATGTGTCCTCTCTTGGACATAATATATTAGGTTATAGCGGCATTGTACGGCTGGCGTCTGCAGCCTTAGATCACAAGTGCTGCAGCGTCCCCAAGTTGGACTCCATGGTGGGTGGCCGCCACTGCGGCCGAAACACACACAACTATAATGGAAACAGCTCCATTCCCCCGTCTCCTTGATCGTTACCCTCACAAGAGGGTACGCACCGATGAAATGCTCAATTCTCTGACCCGAACAGCACAAACGTTTCCAAAGTTTCATGTCCTTCACAGCCAGAACCCTGACAAACTCGCAAGAGCTATTTCACCATTCACAGTCGCAAAATCCTTGACCGAAGCTTTAGGGTCGGGCTACAAGGTAACCAAAATGGCGAGCGGTGACCTTCTTCTCGAAGTCACAGCGAAACAACAGTATGAAAAACTCAGCACTCTCGTATCACTTGGAAGCATAGCCATTACAGCGTCACCCCATAGGTCCATGAACACCTCACGCGGTGTCGTTTCTGAAGTAGACCTCCTTGACTTTGTCTGAAGCTGAACTGCTAGAGGGATGGAAAAGCCAGAACGTAACTGATGTGAAACGAATCGTTATTAGAAGGGAAGGAAAAGAAATCCCAACGAAACACCCGATTCTCACATTTGCAACCAGTGTTGTTCCCCAAACCATTGAAACAGGCTACATAAAATTAAATGTCAGACAATACATTCCTAACCCCAGACGTTGCTTCCAATGCCAGAGATTCGGCCACGGATCACTCAGCTGCTGTGGTCATCAAACTTGTCCTAAATGCGGTGTACAAGGCCACCCCTCCGACAACTGTGCTGAGCCACCACACTGCGTCAACTGTAACGGCAACCATCCTGCATACTCACGTTCATGTCCAAGCTGGAAAAAAGAAAAGGACATCATCACATTGAAGTACAAAGAGAACATTTCTTTCCGCGAAGCCCGTAAAAGGTGCTCACCCTTTCACAGCACACCCTACGCTGATGCGGCGCGCCGGGGGGCCGCGACGCATCGGCCCCCGCCACTCCCTCGGTCTGCGCAGAGCGACCCGTCGGCTGTGGCGCCTGCCCCCACGGCGGCAGTAGTCAAGTATACTCCGCCAACTAGCGAACAGGGACCGGCGACTCCAGGGCCGTCGGGTCTCAAGGCCTCGTCACGCCAGACGAGGCCCGAAACTCGAGCCACTAGCCCGACCGTGCGTGCATCCAGTGCCTCCGAGGAGGCAATGGACACGGCATCGGCACCACTGGTGCCGAAACACCGGCGCAGTTCTCTGGACCGCGCCAAGAAAACAAAAAAGCCAATAACGGGGCCGGACGATCGTCCTGCCTCCTGAAACAAAGTATTTCACTTGAACACTCCACACTTCCTTACTCTACACACAGCACCTTTTTATCATTAATATGCACACACAAATATTACAGCGGAACAACCGAGGCCTTCTGCGAAACCTTGATGACATTCAAGAACTCCTTCACGAACTCAATCCAAAAGTGCTGTGTGTACAAGAGACACATTTAAAACCACAACACAAAAACTTTCTACGCAACTACCTCATTTTTCGAAAGGACCGAGATGATGCTATGGTATCATCCGGTGGTGTAGCCATTATAGTCAACCAATCAGTAGCATGTACACATTTACCACTAAAACGTCCCTGGAGGCAGTGGCTGTTCGAGTGGTTCTTTTGAACAAACTCGTCACCATTTGCTCTCTTTACATACCTCCACACTACCACCTGCAAAAACATGAATTCCAGTCCTTAATAGATGAGCTACCAGAACCCTATCTCATTCTTGGGGACCTCAACGCACATAGCAGTCTATGGGGTGACTCTCGCTGCGATGCGCGAGGTCGGCTAATTGAACAATTCCTTTTCTCTTAGGGTGCTTGTCTGTTGAATCAGAAAGAGGCAACATACTATAACCTCGCTAACGGTACCTACTCGTCTATAGACCTCAGCATTATATCTCCATCACTTCTACCCTTACTTCAATGGAAGGTCATTAATAACCCTTACGGAAGTGATCACTTTCCTATAGTTCTGAGCACACAAATAGTAAATGAATGTCCCCCACAGGTTCCCAAATGGCACATTGACAAAGCCGATTGGGAACAGTTTCGTAAGACGGCTCTCTTAAGTTGGACAGACATGTGTGATTTAAGCATAGGTGCAGCTGTAGACTACTTTACAGCTTTTCTGATTAATGCTGCCACCAAATGTATCCCACAAACAAGTGGACTGTCTGGCAAACGACGGGTCCCATGGTGGAACAATGAATGCCGGAAGGCGCGCAAAAAACAAAACAAAGCATGGAGGTTGCTTCGGGTCTCTCCGACAGCCGAGAACCTTGACAGTTTTAAAAACATAAAATCTCAAGGCAGGAGAACGCGCCGACAGGCAAGAAGAGAAAGTTGGGAGAAGTTTTTAACGGGGATCAATTCGTATACACAGGAGGCTTAAGTCTGGAATATGGTTAGTAGGGTAGCAGGGCGGCAAGTACATTCACTTCCTCTAGTAAACACACAAGGCGACACCTTGGAAGACCAGGCAAACTTCCTCGGCGCACACTTCGAACAAGTGTCTAGTGCCGCGCATTACTCTGAAGTCTTCCAACGGTACAAAACAAGAATAGAAAAACAAAAACTAGAGCGGAAATGTACAAAACACGAGGCATACAACCAACCCTTCAGCTTAGCTGAGCTCCAGGTATCGCTTAACAGCTGCAGTAATTCCGCCCCAGGTTCTGACCGTGTGGTATATGACATGTTGAAAAACCTACCTGCCGAAACGCAAAAAACCTTACTTTTCCTGTACAATGCTGTCTGGTCTTCCGGCGAAATCCCCTCGTCTTGGAAAGAGGCCATTGTCATTCCTATTCTAAAACAGGGCAAGGATCCATCCTCCGTTACGAGCTACAGGCCCATCACACTAACAAGCTGCCTGTGTAAACTTTTCGAAAAGATGATAAACCGCCGACTTATACATTTCCTGGAAACGAACAATCTACTTGACCCGTACCAGTGCGGATTTCGCGAGGGTAGATCCACCACTGACCACCTTTTACGTATCGAGGCAGAAATCCGTGACGCATTCGTCCACAAGCAGTTCTTTCTTTCTGTGTCCCTCGATATGGAAAAGGCTTACGACACGACATGGCCCTTTGGAATATTAAGAGACCTGTCCCACCTTGGTGTACGTGGTAGAATGCTAGATATAATAGAGAGCTACCTGTCGGATCGTACGTTCCGTGTCCGAGTAGGAAATGTTCTGTCAAGACCATTCCTTCAAGAAACTGGAGTGCCACAGGGTGGTGTACTCAGCTGTGCACTCTTTATTATCAAAATGAATTCCTTGCGTCTTTGCATACCACGAAATATGTTTTATTGCGCATATGTCGACGATGTACAGGTCGGTTTTAAATCTTGCAACCTTTCCATGTGTGAGCGGCAGGTCCAGCTAGGTCTGAACAAGATCTCTAAATGGGCAGACGAGAATGGTTTCAGTCTTAATCCCCAAAAAAGCACCTGTGTCCTGTTCTCTCGAAAGAGAGGCCTTCATCCTGACCCAGACATTGAGCTGCATGGCCAACATCTCTCCGTGAAGACGGAGCACAAATTCTTAGGCCTTATCCTGGATAATAAGCTGACGTTCGTATCACACATTAAACAGTTAAAAAACAAATGCATAAAAGCAATGAATGTTCTAAAAGTGTTGTCACGCACTGCGTGGGGTAGTGACAAGAAGTGTCTTATGAATTTGCATAAAAGCCTCATACGCACTCGCCTGGACCACGGGGCAATAATCTATCAGTCTGCGACACCAAGCGCCCTAAAGATGCTTGACCCTGTCCACCATCTAGGCATTCGACTATCTACGGGCGCCTTTCGCACCAGCCCCGTGGAAAGCCTTTACGTCGAATCGAATGAGTGGTCGCTACACCTCCAGAGATCTTACCTATCATTTGTATATTTCCTCAAAGTGAACGCAAACAATGAACACCCCTCACACACTACAATCAATGAGTTGTCTGCTTCTGAACTTTTTGACAACCGTCCTTCCATGAGACAGCCGTACTCACTTCGTGTGAGGGGCCTAGCTGAAGAAATGGGTGTGCCACTTCTCGAACACTGTCTAATGGCTCCCGCGGCCCATCTCCCGCCGCGGCAGTGGCAGCTTATAGATTGCGATGTTTCTTTCGTCGAAGTTACCAAGCACGCGCCACTTGCGCATATCCGTACACACTTCCTCGAATTACAATACAAGTACCCACACCCTGAATTCTTTACAGATGCCTGAAAGTCTAACACTTCTGTGTCGTACGCAGCCGTTTGCCCATCCTTTTCCGATTCCGGTATTCTGCACCCTGATTCAAGTATCTTCACGGCAGAAGCTTACGCGATACTTGCGGCAGTTAAACACATAAAACAAATGAAACTACAAAAGGCAGTGATATACACGGATTCTTTAAGTGTAGCGAAAGCTTTAAAAACTATGACAAAGCACACAAATCCTGTCCTTGTCTCGCTATACTCTATTTTATGCACGATTTACTCCCTCAAACAACATGTCGTAGTGTGCCGGGTGCCTGGGCACCGCGAGATACAAGGTAACGTGTTGGCGGATCAGCTAGCAGCATCCGCCCACGAAAACAGTCCCAATACAGCCGTAGTTATCCCTCCGCTAGACTTAAAACGATTCCTCAAAAGAAAGCTCAGGGCCTTTTGGCAGAGCACACGGGATAGGCACACACAAAATAAACTGCATGTTATCAAGCCACAACTAGAAAATTGGACACCAGTATCAAAGTCACGCCACACAGAAGTTACACTCTGCAGACTTAGGATCGGCCACACATACAGTACACATTCATACCTTTTGTCCGGAGGCGATCCACCTTTGTGCGACTACTGTGGCGATCCTTTAACCGTACTTCACACCCTACTACAATGCACGGAACTAGACGCTCTCAGGAGAAAGCATTTTTCATCTGCATACCTGCAGTACCCACTTCATCCTGCTATGTTCATTGGCAGAGAACCCCTTTTCAAATATCAGTCCCTCTTTGAATTTTTAAAAAGTGTACATAATTTCAACGTAATTTTTCCAGGCGCTCCGTAGCGTGGCCTCGTGATTGAGACTGCTGCTGCGGTTTCTATCAAAGGAAGCACCTGCCTCCCGGCCTTTGGGCTCAAAGGCCTTGAGGAGGCGTTCGTGCTGTTTTCCCGCTACTCACTTGTAAATACCATACTCACTCGTCATTCAACCCACACCCATAGATCACATCACTTGTCAGTACCATAATTTTATACTTTATACACCCCTTTTACGCTTATTTATAGCGCGTGATTTTAGGCCTCTATACAGCCATAATACACCCTGTCGTCGAAATCATTGGTCATCGCCAACACCACACAAAAGACATGGCGCTCTTTGGCCACCCATGGCCCTTGCGCCACAAAACACCACTAATCATCATCATCAACAACATGAAAATAATGAGATGTACGCCATGTACTTCATGATTTACATGCCACGCTCATGGTGCACTCGCGGCCGCTTCGCTAGCTTGATACACAAAAAAATTGATATGGCGTGACAAGATTGTACGACGAACATAAGTTACTGGTCATAACGTGCAAATCATGGCAGGCATACCTTGTAAAACATGATTTACATGACACGGTCACGGGGCGCTCGCGGTCGTTAGTGAAATGCATATATACCAAAATTGATATGACGAGATATTTCTGTATGATGAAAGTTAGACAGGTGGTAACATGAAAATCATGACTTGCATGTCATGTACAGCATCGCTTACTTGCCACGCTCATGGTGCGCTCGCGGCCGGTTCGGTAGATTGATGTACACGAAAATTGGTATAGCGCGAGGTGACGGTATGACGAACATGAATGACAGGTGGTAACGTGAGAATCATGACATGCATGACATGCACGGCATGGTTTACTGTACACTGTCTTTGTGCGCTTCCGTTAACTGGATGTATACCAAATTTGGTATAGCATGACATGGGTGCGTGACGAACATAAAAACATGCCATGCGTTGTATATACCAGATTCTACATGCATGCATGAATGACAAGCATGCGATATATAGTGAACTAGATGTCATACGCAGCTCTTTGCTGGCTGCTTCGCATTATATTGATTTCCACAATGCGTGGGATCTGCCGGATTGACACAAAAGGCACAACAATAGTCACGTCACGCGCTAGCATGCATATCAAGCCAGCGAACCGACCGCGGGTGCACCATGAGCATGGCATGTAAATCATGCCTTACATGACCTGCATGTGATTATTTTCATGTTACCACCTGGTATTTATGTTCGCCATAGTCACGTCACGCAATACTGATTTTGTTGCATATCAAGCCAGCGAACCGGCCGCGAGTGCACCATAAGCATGGCATGTAAATGGTGCCTTACATATGACATGCGTGCCCATATTTTCATGGCACACACTGTTTTTTATGTTCGTCATACAGTCACGTCACACAATACCAATCTGTAGCAGTCAATTTTCATAGCACACTGATCGTTCTATGTGAACCCAAAGGCGTCAGTTTTTCGCCAAACATAAGAGCTGCCCGGCAATGTTATTGTGCATGAACCTTCAGCGGCAACCACGCGAAACAAGCTGCACTGGTGCAACGGAGACGCAAACATTCCCCGAAACAACATTTGCGAATTCTAAATGAAACGCTTGCTTCACAAAGGCGGGTATCAGTCGTGGGAACAACTTTTTTGCGCCATATTCTGTGCAGCTACACAGCCCGTCGCTTGGCGTCCTTTTTCCCGCTGGGAATAGCAAAGAGGGCTTTGGCCGTTTCCCGCCGGTTGCTGCACCCAAAAGCGCAGCACCAGGCCTTCTTCAATGCCTCGACAGGCTTGCGATGAAGTGTAAAAACGATACGGGATATCGTAATGTTCCTGCACGCTTTTCTGAGGCTATAGAAACAATCGCCCTTCAAAGCGCCGTGCGTCGGCGGCCGGGAGACACTCGTGAGGCGAGCGAGCTGGACCATTTCTGTGGCGAAGCCACCTAAAGGGCGCGACGGCGAAGAGAAAACGAACGCGGTACTTTTACCGTTCCAGTGACTTTAGGTGCAGCGGGGCGGTGCCGCCGTCTGTGAGAGGTGAAAAAAAGTAATGCTTCACAATCGACACTTACTAGCGCTTACTCCGAGATTGCACGCGATATCGGAGGTCATGGTTAAAGCGTCTCGATACCAGCGAGGTACACTGGCCGCGCTGGCGTCACCGAGGCACCCTTCACGCAGTTACGTTGGTTACGTTCTTTGTAACGTAACCGTTACGTTCTTTCGCTTCGTGTTAGCGTGCGTTGGCTCATCGGAGTAGTACAGCTTCCACATGCACCAACGGGATTTCTCCGCCCACGACTGCTTCGATTGCGAGAGCGCCGACTAACAAAACTGCTGCAATACGCGTTGCAGAAAGGACACGATTTCGACGGGCGAATGTCGTGCCTTGGTGGAGCGAGACTAGCGCCTGCGAGACAGAGGCCAGCTGGACGCACGCGTTTGCGGCTCAGGCTACGAATATGGATGATCCAGGCGGCCGTGGGCCGCCATTCGCGCTATTGCACTTTTTATGTAGGGGCGCCCTCGTCGGGCCAAACTTCAAATCAAAATATTCTTGAAATAAGGAAGTTTAGTTGTGCGCTTACTGTTACACTTCAATGAAACAAATTGCTGTTTATATGAAGTGGCCTTGCCTTGCCAGATACCGCGTCATCGAATCTTTTGTAATAGTTTTTGCTCCAACAGACTCGTAGTTGTCAGCAGCCTATCGGCATCATTATCTTCATTTCAAAATATACGGCGGCAGACCAGAGGCGTGCGGCGGGCCGGCGGCGCAACGACAGGTAACGGTTCGCGGTGCATTGGGATGGGTCTCGCGCTGTTTCGTTTCGCTGTAAATGTTTCGAGCCACTGACGGCCGACACACTCGCTTTTGTTCTGTTCGTTTTGTCTCGTTAAAATGCTTTCGCGAGGTGCATTCAGCTGACTTCAGGGGAACGAAGGGACCGTTGAAGCTTTCACCGGATGACACTGTTTTCAAGCCCGAGAATATACGGACCGGTGAGTAAAAACCCATTGCTTCAGTTTTTTTTACCAATGGCTTTGTGTGGGTGTCACACGGAGGCGACGCACTGCAATATTCAATTTTTCAACGGCATACTCTGTCGATGAGAAAACGTGCGTTCCTTGCGGCGTGGCTTCCCGTGGGAGCGAGTTGCTGAGTTTATCGTTCGGTTAACATTAATCAGGCTGCTGCAATAAAGAAAGGCAACTGCATCACCAACGCCTCGCACGTATCTTCGTAACTAGCCCGTATATCAGTGCAAAAAACATGAGTTATAGTTTGCCGGAGTCGCATTTGAGAAGCCAGGTTTAGAGGTCTCATTTCTCCTGCTGTCAGTTTAGGTTATTTTTACTACACAATTGGCGTAACAAAAGCTTCACATAATTATGAGTGTACTTTCACTTTAGTGATAAAAAACCGTCACTATAATCAAAATATTTTTTTTCTACTGTAGCCTCCTGGCCTGACAAGGAAATAGCTGTGTGCAATGAGCAAGGCACCTGTTACATGACACGCCTTGTAAAGAAGCTAGCCCGGGTGATACAACATGCATTATAAGGTACGTTTACATATATCTATAATAAACCGCTGTTTTTGTTTACTATGTTTATATGTTTACTTTTGCAAAATTTAATATTCATTGATTATGCTTATCAATATCTGGTGATGCCATTACTTGTTTTTCCAGGATTGCCAGGCAACGACAGGGTGACTACCCCCGAATGTCCACTCTGCAAGTGCGGCGAAACATGTGAACGTCTGCACCAACAGGTCATCTTGAACCTCACGCTTGCAATGCTGTATTTGTGAATGGTTTACCAGGCATCTCATGGAGGGGCCAACAATCATCCACAAGTATTAGCTGTCTACTGTGTCATGCAATCTACACCGCAATAGCGTTGAGATTGAACACTAGCTCCGTGTATTAGCTACGTTACGTGGCACTGCTGAGCTCAACGACGCAGGTTTTATACCCAGCCATGGTGGTCACATTTCATTGGAGACGAAAATGCAAAGACACTCGTGTGCTTAGATCTGCGTCTGAAGTTCAGGGAAAGACGGAAGCTTGAAGAGACGAAAAATTTGTAAACAAGAGGTGTCGTTGGAGCAAATGTTTCGACAAGCAGTCTTCTTCAAGGCTACAACTGCGTTTGTTAAACTCCAGTCAGTTAGAATCAATCTAGAGTTGCCCACTACTGTATGACTCATAATCATATCATGGTTTGCATGTGAATCATCAGAAATTATACATTTAAGGGTAAATATATAGAGGTCTGTCTGGCTGGGCAAGATGATAAGAATAGAAAGACTCTCCAGCCACATTTAATCATTAGTCTTCTTAATTTAAAAAAGCTAAGAGACCAAACGAGTCTCGAAACGTAGGGTCAGTTTTTTTTTTTTTAATTATAAATCACATTACAAAACGAACATCACGGCAGTGAGGGGAATTAACAGTCTTTCCGACATCTAATAATATCTGGGGTTTAACGTCCCAAAACGACGATATGATTATAAGGGACGCCGTAGTGGAGGGCTCAGGAAATTTCGACCACCTGGGATCTAAGTACACGGGCCTCAAACATTTTCGCCTCCATCGAAAATGCAGCCACCGCGCAACATAAATGGAACATTTAGTTGTCCATTATGAGACAGTTTACAAACTATGCTCAAAACTGTTTTGCCTTAATTAACTGTGTTTAGATCATAGAAGTTTACATAAAGATACGACAAAGCTTTACAAGGCTGTGATCAATTACATTAGCCTTTGCACATATGTTCAATGGGCTCCTTCAAATTATTTACAGCTAATAAACAAATTATAAGTGTGACGAGCACTTCTTCCAGCACAGCTTCACCAAGCACGTTTACGTTGTCGTGATGAGTGAGATTGTGTTCAGTGAGTATGGTAGTGTTTTCTTTTTTACATAGCAGAGAAACGTCCCAAATTTGTTTGAACACACCTACTTCTGCTGTTTGATTAAATTAATATGTCACAGTTGTAGCACCTACCACTATGAAGTGAAAGTCTGTGAACTACTGTCACGAAAAAAACCTAGGAAATCGAAGAGGTAATTTAAAACACACATAAACTTGGACTTATCCACAGCCACACTACAAGATTTTACGTATTGTCACGGGGTCGTGACGTCGACGAAAGGAGGAGTCGGTGTGTCCTAGATGAAACTTTTTATTCGGCCGAACTTGTGGCCGGGAAACGAAAAGTCAAACTACAGCAATACACACTGCACACTGATAGCGGCGAACAGGCGTCGGCCGTCGATAAACTGATCTGTGGCAAGGCGCGTCGGCATTTGTACCTGCGGCATCGAACATTCGAGCATTATCACTGGTGGCTGCGTTAGTTCGACAATAAACTGAGCTGTTTGCAGTTGCACGCTCCAGCCTAACAGAAGATCCTAAAATAATCTGGAATGTTCCCAGACATTCTGGCACGGTTTGCGCAACGCAGTAACTACACGTGCAATTGGCCAATAACATAAAACATAGAAAGAAAGGTGCGCATGTGGCAGTATTCCAAGCCGGAGCTTCTAAAAGTAGCAGGGAGAATACATACTTGAGCTCCCAAGCCCAAATATATTGAAAAAGTAAATAACACAATAATAAGTATGCAATATATATATGACCTTTATTTATCCAGCATTGGCACAGGTTCACATCATGCCCCACAGCTTGATTTCGTGAGTCTGCTTGCAATAGAGTGCTCAAGTTCTATCGACATGTCTATGTGATACAGAGATTGTGCTTACGGCTGAGCAGTTGTTTAGTGTTCTGTGCGAACACCAACAAAGATGTACACTGCATGCCTAAAGATTATTTCCTTAGAATTGTGCTTCTGGAATCTGTAAACACTCGCCTTATATCTCTGTTTCTTTAGCATTCATCTATGCTGCATACTCAGCAGTCCGATTACTACTAGCGCCAATAAATTCTAGCTGCAGAAACTGTGTAACTGAACTATATCGAGGAACAAAACGAGCCTGAAATATTTTCTTCCACCTATTACCTGAATACGTAATACCTATGGTATGGCTTCACGGCCGAGAATTTAGCCGAGAAATTCGTGCCTGCCCTGTAGACACAACGCGATATTCTTTATTTGTAACGCATTCAAGGTGACATCGCAGAGCGAGAAGGATGCAGAACTGTACGCATCCGCGATTGTTCACGTAAAAGATTAATCAAAACTACATTGTTCTCACTGCGCCAACTATCTGTCGGCGTAGTGCACGTTTCGTTTCCGACTCCACACCATGCACTCAAAGATCAACACAACCTGGCAAGCGCCGCATAACTAACGGAAGGATAAGACCCTTGTCCTAAAGCTATGCTGTTAAAACTCGGACGCTGCTACACAACGAGAGCAACGTTCTTTCAGCGATCTCGGTGTTCAGTTATATGCACATATTTGTCAGCTTTCAGACTGATTACACACGTACGGGTTGAAAGCTTTCGACGTGTATGAGTGACTTGTTTTGCTTGGACCTGACTGTATACAATGCTTGTACCAGCTTGGGCACTCACAATAAACGATGCAAACCTTACTTGATTGACGTTGTTTTTGCCAGTCGAGGCCAGTTTGGTCACCTGGCGATAAATATTACACACGCGAGCAGCGATTTAGCAACGACAAAGAACAAAATACCACAGGGAACAAAAAGCGCAGTAGCGCGACCAGGGCAAACCAACCGTAAAAACGCGTTTTTCTAATGATGATGATAGTATTTGCAGCGCCATCTCGCCTCGCTCTATTGCAGTTCAGTACGCCGCCGCTACCCTTATTTCCGTACTACAGTCAAAGGTACAGTTTCCGTTCTCTAAAGTGGTAGATATTCTCTGACCTCCCCATTCTAGCCACCCTATCCCGGCGTACCACGCCGGAATAAATGGTTCCGAGTTCGCGTAACAACGCACGGCTACGACATGGTGGCAGCGGAGACGCCAACTGCAGGGCAGTGTCTCCTTCCACCGGGTGGCAGGAGACGTTAGGGGTGCTATCGCGGAACGATTCTATTCTTTATTCCAATGCTTTTCGTGCCTTTCGCGCTTGGCCATTGGTCAGAACGACGGTCCGTCCGCTCGCGGCTGCCTGATCGCGTTGATAACGCGGACGGACCGTCGTTCTGACCAATGGCCAAGCGCGAAAAGAACGAAAAGCATTGGAATAAAGAAGAGAATCGTTCCGCGATAGCACCCTAGGTGGGCAAAGCAGGCAAAGCGTTCGGTTCACCCATATAGCCGCTTAAAACCGGCTTGACTTGGATTGAAGTGTATAAGTAGGTGGCGGCAGAGTAGCGTTCAGGCCACGGTGTAAGAATATTCAGGTGTTGACACTGCGCGCGCCTAAGCGGCCAGAAAATGTTCGGTCGTCGGTCCCACTGACCTCCATTAAAAGTCTGGACGACGCATCCCCGCTCTCCGAAGCGGGCGCTTGTGAAGCCACCGGAAGGTCCCCTGTTTGTCCCGGAAGCGGGCGTCTTCTGTGCGTCTCAGTCGCGCAATTCAAATATTCTCGGGTCGCAGCTGTTGTTATGATCGTTTTTATTTTTTATTTTTTCAAACTCTGCGATTACGCACTCTAATTACGCATCACTTTAAACGCCCACGAACGCTACACGAAAGATGACAGACGCCGTGCCAACACCGTCCGAATCTGGCGGAGTGCTGCAACGCACAAAATGCGTATAAAGTAATGCAAGTTTGAGGTACTTACACGTGAAATGTCTTCCCTGACGACTTTTCCGGTCGAGTCATACAGTTTACTGCACCACAGGCAGGTATTTCTTTTAAAAAAGAAGAGAAAAGCTCTCTTCCGGGACAAAAACGGCGGCTTCCGGTGGCTTCACGCCCGCGCGCGATGCGCCATCCAGCTCCCCCTAGTGGAGATCAGTGGTCGGTCCGTTGAGCGGTGCGCCATCTAATGGCTTGAGGCGGAGAGCGCCCGCGAGTAGCCGAATCACGGTGGTGCTGCGTCATCGCCGCCGCTCTCACCGTGCCCTGTCCTGTTGCTCTCTCGATTTCGCCCCTCGACGCCGCTTGGCGGATGCACATTATCCAGCAAAATGGCACAGAAAAATGCACGTTGTCAACAGCATGCGCGTTGCTATGGAGACGACAGCCCCGCTTTTCGTAGCGCCCTCTGCAAGTCA
The DNA here is from genome assembly GCF_013339695.2 of Rhipicephalus sanguineus. Taxonomy (NCBI): domain Eukaryota; kingdom Metazoa; phylum Arthropoda; class Arachnida; order Ixodida; family Ixodidae; genus Rhipicephalus; species Rhipicephalus sanguineus. The sequence continues at coordinate 11,112,476 of NC_051177.1, forward strand.
TCTGATAAGAACCCGAACATTATCTGGACGCGCGTGGATTGCGGTTTCCCATGCGTTGGGGGAAGAGTGTCATCACCTGAATATATTCTTACACCGTGGTTCAGGCACACTACTGTACTGGTGTTGATATTGAGCGTGAACTACGAGAACTGTGTGTGTTGTAGAAGTCGTAGCAAGTCGTTGCCGCTTTTGTTGCGATGTCCTCCGGTTCACTGGACCACTGCCAAATCTATAAGCAATGATAACGAGCTGTACGAGCATGAGATAAAGGCCATGTGTTACGTGATTTGTGAAATGTGTCTGTTTGACGCACAGCTTGTATTGTGGCGTACGTGTATGTGTGGTAAGTGCGTGCTCTGCGTGGCCCGTTTGTGTGGCTTGCGTGGTGGGTGCTGGCAGGGGAGGCACGGCACTACGCACTACTGTACTGGTGTTGATATTGAGCGTGAACTGTGCGCATTAACGAGAACCGCCTCTGACCGTAGGGACGTGATCGCGTTGTGTATGTTGTAGAAGTCGTAGCAAGTCGTTGCCGCTTTCGTTCCTGCGTTGTCCCCCTGTTCAGTGGACCATTGCCAAATCTATAAGATATGATAACGAGCTGTACGAGCATGAGATAAAGGCCATGAGTTACGTGATTTGTGAATGTCTGTCTGACGCACAGCTTGTACTGTGGGGGACGTGTATGTGTGGTAAGTGCGTGCTTTGCGTGGATCGATCGCTTACAGTTGGAAAGTCATTTGGGCGAAGTGTACTTGAACCATCACGTTTATTTAACGGTGCGGCTAGGGTTATGTCCAGACGTAACTGTAGCCGTCGCTATCGTTGCGCCCAGACGTAACTACAGCCACCGCTAGCGTTACGTCCACGGGGTCCACGGTGCAATTCTTCCTCCGTGGTTACGCGTCCTATGCGCAGACTAAAACAACTCCTTGCTGTTTGCAATCTACTGTCCCTGAGAATATTTGACGTAAGTTAGGGGTGGTCACCTTGTGGTCGGTGTGAAAGGTTAGACGTTTACACCTAGCCACTGTAACTGTAACGTTCAGCACGGCCGCTCGCTGAATTAAGCGGCCATACATTCAGTATCACTGTCGTATCACCGATTTACCAGCATCACTTGTGTATTGAGACGTGCGTGGTTTGTTTTGCCGGACTGTTTCGCGTATCAGCAGCTCTGTTGTCGAGACAGACCAGCTGACGCACTTTAGGAAGACGTTAATTTCGGCCTCCGCCGGAGCCACGCTGCCTTCAGCCATCTTCTCGGGTGCTTAGCTTCGTTGAGGCGGTCAACCTCAGTTTGGGGCAATCACGGTTAGCGAAATAACTGCAGGTCTCCATCGAACTTGATGTAAGTACGGTTTGCGTGCCCGTGTTGATGTATCACACGTCCACTTGGGTTCCGTCCATACAATAACAATCGGTACAGCTGCCCCGCGTGTGTACACATAAATGTCGTCTTTAGAAAGCCTCCTTCCGTCCAGTTATGTTGGTGCAGCCTACTTGGCCTACACGCAACACAGTGTTGCGAGATTGGGCTCACCGTCGCGGCGTTAGCAGTGTAGTATGGATGGGCGGTCGGCGGCACATATCCAATTAAGTGTTGCACATATCCAAGAAAGCGCGTTGACTACAGCCCAATGGTGGTATATACGCCCTCCATTGCCACATTAATCCACGAAGCCGTCCTAACGTTCCTATTACGTGTGTGAGAAGTGCAATCCGCTAATCAATGGGGTACTGGCCTTCGGCGACAGTCGTGTTTTCCACTGTGCTCGATGTTTTTTTTTTCTTGCTTTATTTGTACGTGCTTAGGTTGTGTTCTGCCCATACTACAATATAAATGGTGTTGTGCGACTGAACCAATATACTTCTTGCTGTAGCGGCTACAAAAAAAAAAGCCTGTATTTCTGTGTAATTATAGTTGAAGTGGAACGCTGTGCACTCTGCTTTTCTGTTTGCATGAATCCGTGTACCTCTCAAGAAGTGCGTGACTTGAGGTCTTTTTAGGGGCGAATCTCCTTAAGGCGGCACCCGTTCGTCCCTCGTAGTCGTAGTCGTAGTAGTCGTAGTGCGTAACCAGTCTTACGCTTTGACCTCCAAGGTGGTGCCGGTGGGAGATTTTTCCTGTGCGTTGTTGAACAATAAAAAATTCGCAGCGTGCGCGTTAACTAAAAGCCGAATTCTTCTGTCTCTCATTCCCCATTAGCAGCCATTGGCATGTTCCAGTAGGAAACGTTAGTAGAAGTAGAAGTGTAAGTGTTAGCTAAAAGCCGACTTCTTCTGTCTCTCATTCCCATTAGCAGCCATTGTTTACCTCCAAGGTAGTGCCTGGTGAGATTTCTCCTGTGCGTGATTAAACAATAAAAATTTTGTTCAAAACGCCGTTGATTGATGAAATAAACCAACGAAAGACGCCAGATGTTTTGTAAAAGCAAAACGAAAGAACGCCAGATGTTTCTAAAGCAAAACGAAAAGACGCCAGCTGCTTAACGAAAGACGCTAGATGTTTTCTAAAGCAATGGTTTTCTAAACAATGAAAATTCACAGCGTACATGTAAAATTAAAGTGAGCTGCAAGTCGTCATAACTCATCGAACTTTTAGTATAAACGCGCCCGATCTCACGTCGGTGATGATGTACTGGGCAGAATTCACGGAAGATTCACGGTTTACCGATGAACCTCCGCAGCTTCGCCCACTCATCATCATTCACTCCGTGGATATGCTGTGATTTTTTTACTGCTAACCGGCCTTTGCAGACTATAGTTCATGCTTGGTATCACAAGGATTTCTAAATCGCCAACACTTCACGAGATTGCGAACAGTCATTTACGAAAAGTCCTTAAAACACAGTTCTCTCCCGACTGATTGGAAAATGGCATCGGTTGCTCCTATACATAAATCTGGCCCGCGCAACGTTATCAATAACTACCGCCCCATTTCACTCACTTCTGTGCGCCGCAAAATTCTTGAACACGTTTTATATACCGCCATTGTTAAGCATATAGATAGTAATTCTTTATTGAACTCAAACCAGCACGGATTTAGACATGAACTATCGTGCGTCACACAACTGGTAGAGTTCACACATGTTTTAGCAGCAGCACTGGACGATAACTCTTCGGTTGATTGTATTTTCCTCGACTTTCAGAAAGCGTTCGACACCGTTTCGCACTGCTTATTACTGCAAAAACTGTCCAGCTTTGACATTAATCCCCAAGTTATTGCATGGGTTGCTGAATATTTACGTGAGAGGCGACAATGCGTAGTTGTAAACGGCGAACAGTCTGCTATAACTGATGTGTTACGTCAGGGGTGCCTCAGGGATCAGTTCTGAGACCCCTTCTTTTCTTACTTTATATCAATGAGATTAACGAAAACGTACAATATCATATTAGGCTATTTGCAGACCACTGCATATTATACCGCAAAATTACCTCTGAAACTGACTGATCTGTGATCCAAAACGACTTATGTGCGATACACGCATGGTGTGAGCGATGGGAAAAGAAACTGAAGCTTAAGAAAACGGTGTGCATGAGGTTCACCAGAAGAAAAAAAAGTCCAGGTGAATTTGAATACACAATAAACTGCTCACCGGTAAAAATGGTGTGCGAATACAAATACCTAGGCGTTTACTTTTTCCCCTCTTTATCATGGAGTCGGCATCTGGATTATACCGTGGGTAAAGCTTGTCGGAGTTTGGGATTTTTGCGACGAAATACACATGCATTTCCACGGAAAACCCGGGAGTCATTATATAACACATACGTAAGATCAGTGCTGGGATACGCGTGCTGCGTGTGGGACCCTTCAACAGCATCAAACAAAGAAAGATTAGAAAAAGTTCAGTCCATGGCGGCAAGATATGTGCTTAATATGCATGCCCATGTATGACAGACAGTTTAGTGCAACGGAATCTTAGGCGATATTAAAATGGAAGTCCCTGCAGCATGCGAAGAGCGTCATTTCGACTGAAGCTATTACACAGCATATATTATTTTCATACTCGAATTCCCCGTGACGTATACATTAACCGGCCTCACTGCACATCAGCACGCAAAGATCACGAACACAAGATAGGAGAATATAAATGCAATACATCGTCCTTCAGCAACTCTTTTCTTCCCAGAACTATCAGTCAGTGGAATCGACTTCCTTCCACAATTGTAGGAATTTCGTCTAATGACGCATTCTTTTCTGCAATAAAAATGATTGAATCTTTTGACCACTGAGCCTTAAAAGAGATCATGCGTACGCCTGGTAATCACCATGATCTATACTGTATCCCATTTGTAAACTGTGTTGTTTTCTTTTAGTGCTTCCTTTGCATCTTGTGCTGTACTATATATTTACCACGGCCGCGCTTTGTTGTAATTACTGTTCGCATTGCCATTAACTATTATCACTGTGCTTTCTGTTTATTTTAGATTGTTTTCCCAATGTATACGACATTTTTGATGTAGCTGTGTTCGACGCAGCTGTGTACGTTTGTGTCGGCGTAGAATAATCTACATTTTCGTTTGCACCTGCAACTTTCATGTTTGTTCTTCTTCTGTACACCCCCCCCCCCCCCCCACACACACACACTGTAATGCCTGTATGGGCGCTATGGGTACTAAATAAATAAAATAAAATAATACTTGTGTTCAAAAATTCTGCATTCACACCTCCATACCGACACGTGCATGTACTCACTTATTAAAAATATAAAACAGCGCTTTTTTAAACACAAGACGAAGGAAAGAAGAGACGTATGTGTCCCTCCATTCCTTCGTCTTGTGTTTAAAAAAGCGCTGCTTTATATTTTTACCATGGAACCTCACCAACTCGCCCAATTTGCGTGTCTTCCTCACTTATTAGTCTGCATACAAGCCTTGGAAATTGAAATGCTTGTTTATATCGTGCAGACATACGTACAAGCATTTGATGCTGTGCTAACACAACGGAATAGGCTGCCCTCTGAGGACGCGCGCAGGACGTTCGCACACTAGCGAACACGGTGTGGCTAGCAGACGACGCAGGGAGCCATAATCAGCTGCTAAAGTTACGTCCACCGTGTGATTCACAATGCGCACTTAAGTTTAATAATTATCTTGCCAGTCTCAGTGGTTGGCTCGTGTCACTGGGACGCTGTCGCTTCGCGGTGCGCCGTCGTCGCTCCACTTTTTTGCTCGAGTGGCTCGTGTCACTACAGCAAGAGTACGGAGCGCCAACGACGTGGGCTGGGGCGTCCACTGCTGCCACCAAGGCGATTTCCTTAAACAAAAAATATTACGGCGCCCGTGGAGCACTTAATAAAAAAAAGAGAAAAGAACAACAGCGAGGTTCGAACCAACGTCCTCGCAGATCCGAGCACGACACGTACTAGCCCGCTGCGCCACTAGAGCTGATCGGTTCGGTGCGTCTAATCTCACGCTGGACGTAACTTTAAGACTTTTATTCTTACGTCCAGACGTAACTGCAACGGCTCCTATAGTTACGTCTAGACGTAACGCTATACACTCCGTTCTTCCTTTCCATCAAGAACCAATTATTACAGACATTCACAAATCGCATAACATATGGCCTTTATCTCACGCTCGTTATCGTTGCTTATAGATTTGGCGGCGGTCCACTGAACACGGGGACATCGCCCCAATGGGCAACCAATAACTTTGGGACGTCTATCGGACCACTTTACTGGACATTACGTACATCTGGCGGATGCACGACAAATACCGTGGGACGTTCAACGGGACGTCCGCAGGACTATATGACGCAAAGGAATTGAACATCCCGAGTTAATCCCACCGGGCATCAAAACCGGATATTCGGACGTGCTTGGACGTATGCAAATTCAGTAAAAATCTTACCCGACGTCCAGAAAACGTCCGTGGAATGACCCTTATGCTGGACACAGTGAGGCTTTTGGTCATTATCACGTGCAGAGCATGGACTTTCTGTGTATTTTTGGCACCTTCAGGATATCATATCCTGAAGGTGCCCAAAAATCCACAGAAAGTACAGCCCTGGACGTGATATTGACCAAAAGCCTCACTATATCCAGCGGGACACCAATGGGCTCATTGTAAATACAGCTCAAAAATCGAGACGCAGACAGTAAAAGTAAGGACACAAACAAGCGCTTCTTTGTGTCCTTACTTTTCTTCTACACACCACTTATATCCAATTTCCATGTAGAATTCACATCGGTTTACTACTGAACAAATAATAAATCTGAACATGCAGAGGATGAACACGTACTTCATAAATGACGTTTAGTGTATGGCGCACAAATAATCATGCTTATCAGAAACAATAAATTATCCAATGATCTTGTAAAAGCGGCTTTATTAATGAATAAAGCGCACCGAATGTGGCACAAAATACGACAGAAGGTGACCGCACAAGGTGAAGCTGATTGACGCAGCAGCAACATAAATTCAAGTTCTGCATGAATGCACTCCAGGTACCGTCAAAGAAACTGCGCTGGCTTTCACACAAGCTGGCGTGGTCTCGGGCCTCATGTCTAGTACAAACAGCGGTGAAGAAAAGCTGCATACAAGAAGAGGCAAGTAAGCTAGGTATAATTTACAACAAATAATTGAGCATCAAGTCATTCTAAAGACAGATTTCCAATTACAGATGTGCACAAATGCTGTCATGTATTTATTAACGACAATCATAACTACTCACAAAGCGAGGCACCTGTTGTAGAATCGTTGCACTATTTGTGAGCGACAGGCCGGCATGGTTGGAAGCAAGCAAGCGCTCGCTCGCACGCATACACCCACCCACACACGAGCTGTAACTCGCAGAAGAACAAGATGATCGACCTGGAATAGGGCGAGTAAGTCTGGCTTACGATTCGCAACGGCGCGTCCTCCGTATATAGTTTCGCGTTCGACCAAGATTCAACCACCGACCAAGAACTGTCAAAAGTTCTAGCAGTAATGACGAAAAGTCAGGCACACTTAATTTCACTTACCGAAAGAAGTAGGTTATCCGAATAGCTGCTTGCTAGCTGCAACGAAGGTGGCGAGCAGATCAGGCCATTGTTGTAACGGACCGTCGGCGAAAACACACAGTAGAGCTTGTTTCACGAATCATTGATGGAAAATATGCGGCAAATGGCATGAGCACAGTTACTTCATGCCAGATAACAGCCAGTGAACCGTACAGAAAAGCTGGTACGCTACACAAAATGCGAAACGATGACAGCCGAGCTGCTGCCAACGCAAAACGACGCGACGACGCCAACGGCGTGTCCGCAGTCGCCGGTGCACAGCACGATCGCGAAGGACACGTTTCAACATGAGTGCCGCCGAAGCTGATTGCACGGTGCGCCGCATGGTGCGCCGGGTGCGCTGCGTGCGTGCCTGCGTTTTGCCGGTTTTACTACTGTTGTCAGTCGCTGCTGTGCGAGCGTGCTGTTAGAGGCATGATGATGATGATGACCTCTTACTAGTGGCGCTTACCCACAAAGGGGGATGGGCCAAGAACCGGGCATCGTTGTGAAACAAATTATTTTGGGGGTATGGTTGTCTGCGTCATTTGTTTGAGTAAAACCGACGGTAACCGCTCTTTTGACATGCCGTTTTTGTATATTGGCCCTTCTCGAGAAAACATTCGAAGAATCATTGAGATAATCGTTGTGCACTCGTACTTTCAGACAAAATGTCTGAAAAATGTCTCGAACTAGGCGTTATGAACTTCTTTGGCAAAATAGACTCTGGGTATGCCGTAGCTGTTGAAAATGCTAATAAAGAGTATGCAAGCACATTTGAGGGGCGAATTAATGCTATATTTAAAAAATACATATATTTTTGGTCTTCTCGTAAACTAAGACGTTTTTTAGAGGTTTTGTGTTTCGTGGGAAGAAACTCCAGTCACGTTTACGTATGTGCGTCACCCATTCACCTTTCTCCTAAGCACGTAAATAATCGCGAGAAATGCCACGAATGCAATGCATACATGCTCGCACAATTATCCATGAATTATTTCCTCAATCACATATTTTCCGAAAGATAAAAATTAGCGGCGGTTTCCATATGTTGCAAAATCACTTTCACGCATTGTCAGATGAACTAGCGTGTAGCGGCTTGCATCCAAACAGCTTTGAAATGTCCGCACGGCCATCTCCTGTCGACGTCCTCTTGATATCCACGCCTGGATTATTGAAAACGTCCACGTGCTATATATTCTTGGACGTCTGTCGGAAGACCATTTTTGGGCATCCAAAACGCGACGTCCGCTGCACGCCCCGTGAACCGCCGTTCTGGGACGCGGACGTTAGGCTCTTCTTCGGACGTCGTCAGGATATTCGTTGTCCATTGGGGCAGAAACAAAAGCGGCAACGACTTGCACATGAATAACTTTCTACAACACAGTCAACACTCTACACAACGCGACCACGTCCCCACAGTTACACCACGGCCAGAGGCGGTTCTCGCGCACACAGTTCATGCATTGACCTTGGTTCACGCTCAAAACCAACACCAGTAGTGCCTTCTCTGCCAACACCTACCACACCACGCAGAAATAAACGGCGGCCTGAACGCTACTCTGCCGCCACCTACTTATACACTTCAAGCCAAGTCAAGCAGGTTTTAGGCGGCTATATGGGTCAACCGAACGCTTTACTATAGTACACTCTAGCTTTACCCCACCTACCGTCTCCTGCCACCCGCGCGCAGGAGACGCGGCCGAAGGACATAAACTCTATGGGGAAGGGGTCGCCCTTTTCGGAGGTGCACTGAGGGACGGGGGCGGAGCCTCGTTGCTTTTTGTTGTTGTTTGTTTTCTGACGTCATTTTCAAAAAGCATGCGGCTGCATGCTCTTTGAAGTCATCGTTTCTTTTTTTTTTTTTTTTTTTTCTCGCGCGGGTTGGGACAACACTGTGCGGTGCATGGACCCAACAGCGCCGTCAGGCTGACACGGACACATTTGATCGCAGGTTTGATACCGACCACCGTGATACCGACATAGTCTGAGGTGCTGCTGTATGGTCAGTTTTAATCGCGATTTGGCAAACCTCCGCGCCAAACTCGATCCGTATCGGCCCCGATCGCGATCAAAAGTGTCACCGGTGAAAGCAAGCTCGACGGCACGCAGAAGTTCGAGCCGTCGTGATGTCGGCCGTTATGACGGTGGCAATGATACACGGCAATGATATTGGCCTCGAGGAGTTACGGAGTCGCCCTCTATCGGACGCGCCTCGATTGCGTGTTAGGCAGGATACCGCCGGCGCGCTCCCCATAGGTTTTGCTGTCGGCGCTCTACAAAAACACCTCGCGGAAGCCCTTCAGGGCATTTCTGTCAGTACTTTCGAAATGAACTGTGTTCTTTACTGTCAAAATAATCATTTTCGACGAACTGAAAGCACAAGATAGTGTACAGTCGCTGTCTCTTTGCAGAAAACCGAGCACCCGCTTCACGCTGTCACCGCGTTGGAGACCCCTGAACCGGCTTCTTGCGTGAAAGGTAGTCACTCGCTGAGTGCAAACTATGTGAAATATCTCGTTAGAGTAGACTGCCTGTATAACCAAACGGAGCATAACAGAAAGAAGCCTCAAGCTAGCGATCGCACGGGTTCGCGACGACTGACGGTGCCTCTGCATGTATGAGCGTCTGCATGTATGTTCGTCTGATGGTTTCGCTTTTGCTACGAGCGCGTTTTGGCACCGCGCTGTGAATTTTAGGCCGCAAAATATGAGAATTTGTGAGTAAACAAACAACTACTGTTGCGCGGACGCTATCAGAGCAGTTCAAAAACAATTTCCCTACAACTGCGGCTTCCGTGCGCATGGCAACTTTGTGGTCTGCCGTCCCGACGATTCAGTGTTTTTTTTTTCTTTTTCGGTCTAAATTCGGGTACGTTTCAATGTCATTTGACAAGTTGTCTCGCACTGCGTATTGATCGGTCTTCTCAGCGGGCAAATGCCGCTGCTTCTGTTTCTTTATTCAGCGCATTCGTTTCGTTTGGTGCTCACACAAAACGTGAGCAAATGCGACGCCTTTTTTTAATGCTCCTTAAAGGGGTACTGACACGAATATTTTCAGTTGTCGTTTTTTTGCGCCAAATGAAAGGTCAAGCCCTCAAGTGCCTAGAAAAGGTAGCGCTAAGCGCGAGTGCGCCCTGAAAAAGTAATTACAGTATGTTTTTAAAAGCTAGTTTCGGTTCCTACTGTACCCTGACGTCACAACACGGTATGAGCTTCTCGTCACGTGCTCGCACAATATGGAGTGACGTTTCCACGCACGAGCAGCCATTTTGGAAGTTTTGATGACGTACAAGCGGCCATCTTGGAAGTTTCGGTACCAAACTACACCTAACGTCAACACAACAAGCCATACTGCTGCGTGAAGTCACCAGAATTTGTACTGTAGCCTGACGTCAAGCTAGTGTCGATGTCAGTAGGTGCGCCATGAAAAAATTGACTTTAATATCAAATTAAAATATCTTATCAGCATTTGCTGAGCTTCACACTTGCTCAGAGCCATCTCTGCATATAGGAGATATGTATGGCAGAGTAAACTCGCCTTTGAAAAAAGGTGTCAGTACCCCTTTAATTATCGTTCCGTTTGCATTCCAGTGAACTTGCCGCTCTCTGTCATCAACAAATTCATACACCAAAGCTTCACCACTTCGAGATTGCTGGTGGAAGGAGAACCAGTCTACGAGACAGAGCATGTAGTAGCATGCGACGCCTAGGAAAATAATGAAAATACAGTAACGTTTGCCGGACTTGTTCTGCAAACGTCGGCTGTGAACTAGGACCCACATGAACTTGAAATAGCGGTGAATAAAATAGAAGGTATTGCAGCAACCAGCAGCCGCAAAACAGGATAATAATTATTTGGCGTGTACCCCAGCAATTTTGGCAACAGTGTCGAGTCTAACGCCAACAGGGTGGCATCTTTCCCACGTAAATAAATGAGGCTCCAAGAAAATACATGGGGTTGGCCGGTGGGCCGATCAAATTTATGTAGCTTATGAAGCAATGCATGCCTCATCAAATGGGAAGGTTGCCCGTCGGCGTCCCGCGTCGGCGGCGTCAACACGAGTGATGCAAAAAATAATCGTCACCTGATGGTGTCACCATATGACGTCATCATGACGTCACATATAGCCGAAATATGCAGCGTCATAATGACGTCACATAATGTCACGCCACATGATGACGTATTCACAAGTCATGGTCGCTTTGCATTGCCTCCGTGATCGGTCACGGAGGCCGTGCAAAACCGCGTTAGGTGCAGAACGCTTTTGGAGGGGGGCGCGGGAGAATCAGTACATCAACTGTCAAGAAGATGGCTTTCGCCTTCTAGTCATCTTTAACGAATGCATAAGGGACCCTGTGCGCTTTTTAATTCAACGTATCTAAACAATGACTTGCGCATCTGCAGTCGATTTTGCGGACGCTGAGCACGGGGCCGACGATCAAGAGGTCGCATTGGAGGGTTCTGAGATGGCATCGCACGTGGTAAAAGGTAGCGCTTTTACCATCCTGTGGCAGATAAGCATCATTTGCCGGCGGGAAGCACGCGCGAGCCATCGTCTCAGTGCGCGCTGTCTGCTACTCACCGAACTTCGCAGGCCCGACGCAGTAACAAAAGTCTTCGTCTCGGAAGTGCTTGTTGCACACAAGACTCGTAGCGGATGGCTACTTGCCGGTTCTTAGCTTTACAACCAATGCTTCACGCTGTTTCTCGTCCCGCGGTTACCAGTGCAGGCTGACACTGGGCTCCTTTGCGTAAGCGGGGCACTGGGGCACCGAGCGGTAGAGCCCCATGTTCGTCGCCTTCGGAGGCAGCCGCTCTAATAGAATGGTTTCAATTGAGCAGAAAATGAGAGAAAACTTCCGAATTTGAACAGACCGCAGCGCATGTGGGACTTGAAACTCGTTTTCAAAGCACGCGGCAGTGCGCCACAAGCAGCCGATGCGGCCGCTGAGACCACGTGATCCTGCCAAGCACGTCACGCCGACGGTGGCGCCGGCGTTTCCAGTGGTGGGCCTCGAGGCCAATAACGCTGCTTTCTCTGGAAGTCTTCGCGTGTTCTTACTCTCGCTGGTTTCAGGCCTTCTTTGGCATTCACACATGATGACTATCTTTTCCTTATTTTTTTTCCTTTCGGCAGCATGAGTCTGTCTTCCAAGCTGTCGGATACTTTCGTGCTGTCCTGGCGTCCTTGAGCCCAATGGCCGTGTGTCTTCGATTGCCTTCCACGAAAATGCACTCCCTCATTTAGGCGATAAAATGTGCCCGTGTCAGCCCGTCGGCGCTGTCGGGTCCAACGTTACTAGAACAAACTTTTTGTTCTAGTAACGTTGGTCGGGTCCATGCTCTGCAGTGTTGTCCCTACCCGCGCAAAAAAAGCAAGAAAACACAAATGACTAGAAAAGATGCAGCCGTTCGCCAACGGAAGTGACGCCAGAAAACGAATAACAACAAAAAGGAACGTGACTCCGCCTCCGTACCTGTGCACCTTCGAAAAGGGAGACTGGGGAAGGAGACGCGGAGACGCCGCAGCTGGCCGCACGAAGAGCCGCCGCGGCGCAGGAGCAAAATGGCGGAAACTTGTTCAATCCTTTCGCCGTCGAGCTGCCCGAGAAGCTCGATTTCCGGGACCCGGCGGATTGGAAGCGCTGGATCGCTCGATGGGAACGTTACCGGCTCGTGTCGTCACTGCACCTCCGGGACGAAAATACACAGGTGAACACGTTTCTCTACGCCATGGGGAAAGAGGCGGAAGATATCTTTGCGTCACTGAAGCTGACAGGCGCCGAAATGACGAACTACGCTACCGTCAAACGCAAGTTCGAGGAGCACTTCATACCATGTACGAACGTTATCTTCGAGAGGGCAAGGTTCAACTGCCGTGTAGCAACCCAGTGAACCGATCGAAGCGTTTATCACGGACCTACGCAAACTAGCAGAGGCTTGCGAATACGGTGAACTTAAGGACGAGCTCATCCGCGACCGTCTCGTGGTCGAACTCTTGGACTGAGCGAGAAGATGCAGCTCGATCCCAAGCTGACGCTGCAGTCAGCGACGAAATTGGCGAGGAACTCTGAGGTGGTGAAGCAGCAGCAAACAGAAACGCGCCGCAAGAAGCACCCCACCGTTGCTGTCGACGAGGTCAGAAAGTCAGGCCACGGTAAGGGCATCCAGAAAGGAACAAAAACTCCGTCTCGAGCACCTCCTTGCCGTCTACGCACCGCGAAAAGCGACGACGCCGGACGCTGTCGGTGGTGCGGAGGGGCCCGCAACCACACGAAAGCGCAGTGTCCAGCCGCGGACAAGACGTGCAATAGCTGTGGGAAAAAAGGCCACTTCGCAGCAGTCTGCCTCTCAAGTGCGCGCAAGAGTGACATGCCCAACCGTTCGTCCGAGCATAGACAGTGCATGGAAGAATTGCATCTCGGTGAGGTGCGAAGCACGACACCTAACGAGCCTTGGAGAGTGAGGGCAATGGTGAACGGCACACCTCTCATATTCAAAGTTGACACAGGTGCCGATGTCACTGCAGTGCCATTTAAGGACTACCACAGAGGCACCATGGGACCTTTGAAAACAACAAACCAGGCGCTGACTGGCCCAGGTCAAGTGCCAATCGACACAGCAGGCTACTTTAGGGCCATGGTAGAATGGCGAAACACAAGAGTACAAGAGAAAGTCTTCGTCATCAAATGGCTGAGAGAAGCTCTTCTCAGTCGTTCAGCAGCAGAGTCACTGGGCATCGTGCAACGGCCACTGGAGTTGGCAGAAACGCAAGAGTGTGACATCCCTGACATTCTAGCACAGTACCCCAAGCTGACATCAGGACTCGGGTTGATGGAGACCACATACCACATCAAAGTGACCAGCGACACCAAGCCCTACGCAGTCAGCTACCCAAAGCGAGTGCCTATTCCTCTTCTCCCTCTCGTCGAGACAGAACTCAGATGGAAGACCTCGGCGTCATACAGAAGGTGGAACAAGCGACAGAGTGGTGCTTCCCAATGATGATTGCAAAAAAAAAGGAACAACGAACTGAGGATATGTGTTGACTATGGCCAGCTAAACCAGCAGATTGTTCACGAACACATGCTGATGCCTACAGTTGAATGCCTTGCTAAACTAGCCGGTGCAAAAGTCTTCAGTCGCTTATGATGACTGAGGGGCGCGAAAAAACGGCACACAACGAAAAGAAGTACACGATACAGTCGCTTAGACCCACGTGCAGGCTACTGGCAAGTGCCTCTCTCCGAAGACTCATGCGAGTTCATTACTCCATTTGGGCGGTTCCAGTTCCTCAGACTGCCCTTCGGCATTTCTACGGCACCAGAATTCTACCAGCGTGAGATGCTCAGAGTCTTAGAGGGACTGGATGGACTGACATGCCTGCAGGACGACATCATAGTGTCCGGTAGAACAGTCAGAGAACATGATGCAAATCTTCATAAAGTGCTGAGTCAGCTTTCAAAGGCAGGCATCGTGCTCAACGTCAACAAATGTGCTTTTCGACAGAGCGAGGTCAAGTTTCTGGGACACATTGTTTCCGCAGAAGGCATCAGGGCTGACTCAGACAAAGTGGAATGGAGGCCATCACACAAATCGATGCGCCGAAGGATACGTCCGAAGTCAGTTCATTCCTTGGATCAGCAAACCATCTGGCAAAGTTTCTTCCAGGTCTTGCCGACATGACTAAGCCACTGAGAGACCTCATGTGTGCAGATGCCAAGTGGTACTGGGGCCCAGCACAACAGCAAAGCTTTGAAAGCGTAAAGCAGGCACTAAGTGCAACACCAGTCCTTGTGCACTATGACTATGACACAAGAAGCCCACACACACTGTTGGTGGATGCATCGTCTTATGGCTTAGGTGCAGTTCTCCTACAGCAGTTGCACGAAAACCTGCTACCAGTCGCGTATGCCTCACGCTCGCTCACCGAGACAGAACAGAGATATGCGCAAATTGAGAAGGAAGCCCTAGCCATCACTTGGGCATGTGAACACTACCGCAAGCGCCCCTTCTTGGCTCATCATTTCACATTGAGACAGATCATAAGCCCCTGGTTTCTCTGCTGACAACCAAGCGCATGGATGAACTGAGCCCAAGACTGCAACGTTTTCGCATGCGCCTTCTTGAGTATGACTATACGATCTCTTGCACACCAGGGAACAAATTGTTCACAGCTGACCTGTTGTCTCGGAAGCCACAGCAGCACCCTGCTGCTAAAGGCGTCGACAGAGACATCGAAAGCGCCATGGAGGTGTTTGAAGCGCTAACCCTGGAGCAGCTATCAGCATCAGAGCACATGCTGGAAAGGATCAAGCTCAGCGTCCAAGCGGACACCACATTGAGTACAGTGGTGACCCTATGCACTACAGCATGGCCTCCTGTACATGGCCTAGCACCAGAGCTCAAGCGCTATGCAGAAGTGGCCAGTGAACTTTCGCTAGTCAAAGGCTTGCTTTTTAAGGGTGATAGACTCGTCATTCCACCCAGTCTCAGACTGGAACTGCTCGAAAGACTTCACGAAGGTCACATGGGCACAATCTGTGTCGGGCAAGAGCAAGACAATCCGTATGGTGGCCAGGTATTGGAAAAGAGATAGATGAATACGTGGAAAGGTGCCAGGTATGCCAAGAACATAGGAAGCCTGCTACCGAACCACTTCTCCAGACACCACTGCCTGTGTATCCCTGGGATACCATCGGCATTGATCTTTTCTCGTTGGAAGGGAAGGAGCACATCGTGGTAGTCGACTACTACTCTAGATTCTTCGAGCTCGAGCTACTATGTGGCACAGCTACTAAAGACGTCAGTGTTCTGGAACCAATCATAGCACGATTTGGGGTGCCAAGAACAATTCACACGGACAATGGTCCGCAGTTTGCCTCGTGGGAGTTCAGGCAGCTGATGAAACGATGGGGCACAAACCACATAACGTCAAGCCCATACTACGCCCAAAGTAACGGCATCGCTAAGCGTACAGTGCAAACAGCTAAGCAGCTCCTGAAGAAATCTCCCAACATAAACATGGCACTGCTGTCGCACAGAGCCACACTAACAGTGGAAGGCTTCTCACCGGCAGAACTTCTAATGGGACACCGCATCAACACAACTCTGCCATCGACCACCAAAATGCTTCAGCCGAAGTGGGACGACAGTGAATTCAGGCGCAAGAACGAAGCATACAGATGCCAAGTCCGCCACACCTACAACGTGCAACACGGTGCGAAGTAGAGAACGCATCCCACCTAAACAGCTGTGCGAATTCTGAGTGGGGCAGCATCCCATGGGACTGTGACAAAAGAAGCGAGTCAACCAAGATCCTACCTGGTACAGACTTCAACAGGGCTCATGAGGCGTACAGGCAAGCATGTGCAACCAGTGACAATAACAAGAACTGGACGCCTGTGTCGACCTCCAAGCCGTGTGTACCTGTAGCCTGCCCTTCCGAAGAAAGGGGGGTGTCATGGACTACCAACCACGGCGACACCACGCGGCAAACGGTGGCGCGGGCGAAAGGCAACACTTGGACTCAGCGCGGGAAAAAGAAGTGTGTGCATGTGCTCGCGAAGTCACCGCATGTGTATCGTTTCCCGGCCTGCCTACCACGCCGGAATAAGTGGTTCCGAGTTCTGTTCCCTGCTTCTATAATGACTGCGTAACAGCGTACGGCTATGACAGATTTAAATAGAGAGAAAGAAAGAGCAAAAGCGGATAGAAATACAGTGAAATAGAGGAATGTAGAGAAATAAAGGGAATAAAGAAGGAAAAAATAGAAAGAGCAATCGAGAAAGAAAGAAAGAGCGAAAGATAGGAAGGGAAAGATGACGGGTGAAATAAGGAAGGCCGCCCAGGTCCGCTGTTCCTACGGGCTTTGGCATCACAAGTGCAAAGCTGCCTTAATTTTTTCTCCATATTTTTGTTCAGCTTCCCCTTAAAGGGACACTAAAAAGCAAAACGGATTTTTCTCGCATTAGTAAAGTAGTCTTCCATGACACCAAAAACACCACGCTTGCTGCGAGAAGACGCTTAATAAGCGAGAAAACGCGCAAAAAGAAAATACAGGCGGCGACGCCACCTTGGAATTCCCACACCATTTGCCGTGACGTCACATATTTTTGACGGCGCCTGCTTGGGCCTACGTAGTTCCTAATGGGTTAAATCGAAGTACATTGTCCTCTGAGGGGGCCAGAGACTTGACATAACGAGTTTCTGGAAATTTCGTCGAGCCAGTGGCGCCAAAATACGTTGAATGCTCTTTGAAACCTTTTACGTCACGAATTATAAAGTTCGGCGCGAAATTTAAAAATGAAACTTTGAACTTGGTTTTCTCCTCTAATAATAAACCTATGGTGGTGAAATAAACTACACAAGAGTTCTCCGAGCACACTTTATCAATCTAAACCAATTCATTGTTTCTCTTTAGTGTCCCTTTAAGCTGCCACCGCAAGTGTACGAGCTTTGTACAATGTGCTTTACTCTCATCCACATGCTTTCTGTGGAATCATTGTCACTCCTCCGGTGGTATTTCAGGTATTGAAGTGAACGAAAAAGAGTCCTTTCGCTGTGAAGGCGGCAGCCAGCGAAGATATACACTACCATTCTTGGCTATATATGTACATTGAGCGAATAACGACACTCACAGATCGCGGTGTTCCTCTTGCGCCTTATAAATGGCAGTCTCAAAATCAAATGCTATAGTAAACTCTATTGTACAGAAATGGAATGACGTTCGTTCCTTATGCAAGTGGTCTTTATTGGGGCACAAATTGTTCGCATCATTCTTTCATTTTGGTGGAATCATGCGCCAATTTATGTTGACTCTTACGCCCATTTTTCTACGGAAAAACGCTGGATTAGTTGAGTTAATTGGCTCGCCTCAAAAATTGTTCTATGCATCATTTTGTCCGCAAATGCGATATGCCAGAACCCAGATATCCGCTGAGTTTTTTCCTTCGGAATACTTTTGTTCGTGGCTCTAATCTGACTAACTGGCCAGGTGCCTTCCTCTGGAAAAGAGTAGCTTTGCCTCAACACGGCACACAGTGTTTGAGAAGAAATAAATTTGCAATAACTTAGCTTGGCATTATCTTTTTGCAGGGTGTGTATACGTGTATGGTAGCCTTTGGCCATCACGAGAGCGTGCGAGTGGCGACTACTGTTCACCGACGGCTTTCTACTTTTCCTTCTGGCTGCACACCGGCCTGTTCATCTTCCTGGGACTCTTGCTTGTCATCTCTCAGCTGGGAGTCCTGTGCAAGTGCCGCTGACATGACCTAACCACTGTACATATCATTCCGTCTTCTTTTCACAATGAATTAAATTCATACTTTAATGAGCAGATTGACGTTCGCTTCGTCTGCATTTATTTCACGGAAGAGAAAAAAAAAATAGAACGGCATACGCAGATTCATCAAAAGAAGGCTTCCTATAGGTTGTTACTTCGTTAGTATTTTAAATTGTCCTAGCGCTCAACCTCTTTACCATGTACTGAAAAGAGTAAAAGCTCGTTAATTCGAACTGACGCCCTGGCCCCGCACAGCCCTGTGTATTTCTATGTGGGAAAACTCCCGATAATTCGAACGCGTCCGTAACCACAACGGGTAATTCGAACTGGGAGCCCCTGGTTTTCATCGCTCCTCGCAGATGTAGGCCCAGAGTGATCACAATGTGTTGCAAAACCAAACCAAACCAAATTTACTAGAGATGCAAAACAACGAAACAGCAGCATTTCTCAGCAGATGAGAATCTGGATGCTGCGCTGGAGCTCTTGGACAAGCTGCAAATGATGCTCATGAAATCGCGACAGAAGAAACGCAAACAAATGCAAATTACTGATTACTTTCAATTCTGATTGCATTAACTCTGCCATGTAAATAATGTGTTTTGGAGCATAAATAGCGTCATATATTACATGAAGGCTCACTGCTCACATGAATGCATTACGGTGCTTGTTTCTGGCGTATCACTGACTGATCAATTTATTCTGTTTGCTGTTAGAGCTCCATGAACTTAATTTATGAGATCACCTGCCACAAGCGTGTAGTAGGATCTAGTTTGCAATAACGAGTCCAGAGGTGGCTTCTTTGTTCTGTGGGTTCTGCCTGCGCAGTCTGGTGCGATGTCCATTCATTCTAGCAGCTGCCCGCTAATTCGAACTCCACTTAATTCGAACAATTTTATAGTTTCCTTCGAGTTCAAGTTAATGAGCTTTCACTGTATTTTCAACTATCCAGTCATTTGTTTACCTAAATCAAGGTCCTGGTTTGCCTCGGTACAGTGGTTACGATGCTCTGCTGCTTGGCCGAAAGTCGCATTTCGATGGAGGGGAAATGCTAGAGGCCCGTGAATCATGGGCTTTGGCAGGATTTTATCCTGGGGTGGGGTGCAAACCCGTGTTGCATCGCGGTGGGAGAGGGGGGTGGGGGAGCGCTTGGGTGTGGCTTGGGGGTGCAAGTGCCCCTTTTGCAAGCGCCCATGCCGTGTGTGATGTGTGCACGTCAAAGAACACAAATTGTCGAAATTTCCGGAGCTCTCCACTACAGTGCGCCTCGTAATCATAGTGTGGTTTTGGTACATAAAAGCCTAGGTATTCTGGGACCAGACAAAGGTGAGTGTTTTCTCGATCATTACTACGTCTTCGAGACCACTGTGGACAGCTAAAGTAAAGGCATGTCGCACGGAGAACATTTCGCGTCCTGTGGAGGTCACAGTTAATTCGAAAGGACATGTGTGGGCTATGCGAAAGTTCCTCTCATGAAGAGAGCCAATGATAGGCAGGTGCATGTATGACAGTTCAAAGTAGGTTATGACGACACTCCCTAGTGCGGGTACAGTTCACCATACACTGTTCACTTGCTGCTTCTGTTCAGTTGCTGCTGCTCCGGGTCTGTATACACGCATACGGCACTCTTACATGACTCAAATATTTCTATAATCTTGTAAGATGATTACAAAGCCTTAACTGGAAAAAATGCACCAAGCAAGTGAGCTCACGTTGTTTGTTGGCAATTGTGAATGTATACCAGTGTACACCCGTGAGCAAAAGTACACGGACTAAGGAAGCGCAAATCGAACTCGCTGTCTACGCTGTCTAGTCACGAGCGTCTGCTGTCGAAAGCAGTGCTTTATAGCTGTCGACAGTATTACTCTGACGGAATTTGTCAGAGAAATGCTCTCAACAGCAGATGGCTCGCCACTACACGGCGCAGACAGCAAAGGTATACGGACGGCAATAGTACGTATACTTTTGCTCATGGGTGTACATGTCAACAAGCAAATGCTTTAGAGTTAAACACACATGATGCACAGCCATCTGCTTAATAAAATTGCAAGCTGGTATTGAGCAAACTTATCTCTTTGTGTTTGTTCAGCATACCGCTTGAAGTATGCAGAACAAAGCTTGAGACAATCATATTAATGTGCTAGTGTTATAGAGTCCGCGTCTCAGAAAATGTGGTGTCTGTGGCATTGTTTGCAAGCAAAAAATCCGGCAGATCCCACTCATTGTGGGAATCAGTTTCATGCAAAGCAGTCGGTGAGTGGCAGCCAATGCTGGACTTCTCGCGTTGAACAAAGAGCTATGAGGTGGATCGACGTTTTTGTGAAAATTGAGTAGTTCTGAGCACATTATGGGCTTACCAGGCATGCCGTACTACAAATAACGTTCTCTATAATTTCCTTGGCTTGAATGTCTGTTCGTTCTCATGAACTACAGAGTTAGTGCTTCACTAAGTGCTCTTGCTAAGTGGCATAAGCCGCCACACGATCAAAAGGGTACAGCCCAATACATCCATGGGTCTAGTCTTTCTTCGGTAGTGGCAAAAATAATTTGCTAACACAGGCATCATCAAGCTATTAAGGGCGAGCACATTTAATATTAAAGCTCCAATCTGCTCCTCCCAATAATAACTGTTTATTGAAAGCATGGACTGCATCCACCCTTCTGACAATGAATTGCGAGTATGATCCACGGAAACATTCGTCAGAACTGCAAAAGCTACCACCATATTTTACATTTGCTTCGGTAATGATTTCACCATTGAACCCCGCTCCCTAGTGCAGTGGTCGCCATTAGAACACAAATCACCCAGGCAAAATCGCACCCACAGAATGCTAGAGCAGTGCTGGACTTTATTAAGCACGAAAAGAAAGTTACTTCCACTTGGGAAGACTGAAATAAAATATGGCAACTTGGCGCAAGAAAGCACATGCCCTGAATCAACAATTAAACTTATTTGCATCAGGATCTCTCATAAGATTGAGCAATATCCCACAGTAATGTGCAAAACTGTACACACCACATAAAATTTTGACAGGATGACTTGCACGACAAAATACCCTCTCGAAAATGTGCACACCCCTTGTGCAAATGTTAGGAATTGAACCTGTTGCTTGAATGTGCTGTCGTCACAAGCACTTAATTGAGCATCTTCAGCACTGCAAGTATTACCTGCAATTCACCAGGCAAATCTACTATGCCCACACTTGACAAATTCAAAAGGTGTAGCCAGAGCCGGCGAAGAAATGGGTGTCACAATGATCACAAAACATCTCCGTCAAGACCAAGAGATTGGCTAATTTGTTGGAGATAATTATGCTTTAGAGGCAGTAAGTATTGCCTCTCTTCAGGCACTTTGTCACAGTGACAATCTGTTTCATTTAAGACTCTAGGCACTAAAGTTGCCACAGTCTGCACATGAACCGCAGCGGGCACATTCTCTCTAGACGGAGATGTCCTCAAAGGGCGAATAATGGGCAGAATATGTCCCTCCGTGGTAAAAATGTACTTAGCAAAGTTCTTGTTTAAGGGATTGTCAACGTCAAACAGCAGGTAAAGGTACTTGCATGTTTCACTTAAAAAAAAGCTTTCCATACGGTCTTCGAGGGACTTGTCCTGCACATTGTGTATGGTGGCATAGCCGCATGGTGCTTTGGTGTGATTGTTGAGGCTCTGTAGAATGTCTCGACCAACGTGCAGGTAAAACGGGTTCTTGGTGGCCCGATACAAGAGGTATGTCGATTCAATCAGTTCCGGTCTGAGGGGATAAAAGGCCAAATCGGGCAATGCTCTCTGCCAATTGAAACGCTCTGGCAAGGCACCAAAGCGCCTCCAGATGGCATAGAAGAGGGCGTGGCTGCATATGGCCTCCTCAATGTCGCCGAGCAGGACTTGGATGCCGGAGAAGGATGCCTGCAAGGAATCAATCCACAGTGTGGACGTCGAGCCATCCTGCATGTTGACGTTGACGTAGAGCGGGTGTTCCCCGCAGCCCTCGTTGCACGAGACGCGTCCCTTGCGCATGTATTGCTTGATAAGGCTGTAGCTCTCGTTGAACATGCGGAAGTCTTCCATGTCGCCGAACAGGATGTACGTCTTGAGTAGGTACTCAAAGAAGGAGTCGAGGCCGGCGCCGATGCCGCTCATCTTGCCGACCCACTCGCCCGTGTTAACGTCCACGATGTTTCCCAGGAGCCCGGTGTCCTTGGCCCGGAGCCGCCACAGGGCCCGCGTGGCCCGTCGCGCCGCCTCCTCGTACGCGCCGTCGTCCAGTAGCCGGCTCAGCACGCCGAACTCGAGAAGCAGCGAGCCTGCGCCGGCGGTGCACGTGTGCGTGGAGACACCTCGAGGCACGCCGCGGCGCAGGTTCACCCTCGGGTAGGGGATGCCCGTGCGCGTGTTCTCGAAGGCCGGCAGCAGGCGCGACGCCAGGTCCCGCGAGAGCTGCAGCAGCTCGTCCCGGTATCCGGGGGGCCGCAGGTCGCCAAACGGCTGCTCCCGGTCCGTGATGAGCAGGTGCGCCGACAGCAGTGCGCCCAGCAGCCGTATGTTGGCCTCGAACACCTGCACCACGTTGTCCTTGTCGAAGGAGACGTGTTCCAAGATGAGGCGCACGGCGTTTCTGAACTCGCTCGCATTTCCCATCACGGCCAGCGTGTCGAGCGAATCAACCAGGGTGAGCGAGTAGTCGCCCAGAACGTCGTTGATGTTGATGTTCGACGGGTTGTCGTAGTCGGGGCCCCGGCCTGTGCAGTATATGGGGTTGAGCTCGTCTTTCGGAAACGCGTACTTCATGTAACTGTCGTATCCGAACTGGAACATACGCTTCGCCTCCTCGACCATGCGGAGACGTAGCTCCTCCGGGAAACTGCCGTACTTGCGGTCGTAGAAGCCTGGCTTGTAGAAAAACACATCGTAGCCGGTCGTCCACGGCGGCAGGGATGCGAGGGCGACTGCGATTATCACAAGGCCCATGACGACGCCGATCAACCAGCAGTCTGTGTCGTCATTCCGTGCGTGTGCGCTACGTGGACGGCTCCAACAGACGGGGCGCCGCCGTCAGCTTGACTATGGCGCGACTCGGCATGTCGCAGCCGCGGTCCAAATACTTCCAGCTCCTGCCGAGTCTTTTCTTCGGCGTAGCCCACCGCCAACCCACTTGGCAAACTTCCTCGCCCACCGTATCCCACCGGTTGCTTTCGGATTTCCATGTCAGCTTGTCTCGGATAGCGACGGCATAGAACATCTGCGACGAGAATGGCTGGAGAAGTTGAAGAAGCTAGCGACTACTACGATACTACACGTCTGTACGAAGTGGAAGTAAAAAAATGGCCCTGATATGAATAGGTGAATGACTTTTTTTTTCTTTTTTAATTATAGGAATACGTGTAAGTTTGCCATTGCAATGCGCTCTAATAAAATCCAATTTTTTTGTAAAGCATATTGCTTCTGCATCGCAGAGGAGTTCTCGAAACAAAGCATCAGACGCTTCTGGTCATAAATATTTCCATAACTATAAGTTTCTAACTAGTTATTACTATAATGGCTCTCTTTTTACACCGTCGGTTTCGGTTTCATTTTCGGAGTTCGTAGCCATGCGAACGTTTTAGGATAGTTTTAGGAAGAAAAAGGAAAAGTTGTCCTAGTAGGTGACTTCGATGTGGTTGCACCAGTTCGCGTCAACGGCTAACGAAGACCATTTTTGCACCGCTTTAGTTTTCCGGATGAGATCCAGGCAGCAAAAGTATACCTTTGTGCGAGCACGGCCGGTGCCGGTGCGCGTATAGGTCCTCCTACTAGTGCGGCTGTGGGCTGTGGTATGCGGCCATGGCCAGTACACTCACCGCGTCATCTGCTAGCGCACGCTGAACGACCGGATTGAACGCTCCACCGTTACAACCTTGGCGCTGGTGCCGAAGCTACAGCTATGTGGCACGGCATCGGTGCAACTTGAGGACCGGCGATGAGGTGTGATTTCGCTCGCGATGTGTGTGAGGTGCTGTGCTGTGGGAGGGATGCGGTTCTCGGAGTTTTTGTCTACGGTCCCCGTTGTGCAGCGTGCAGCTTCATACCATGCCGGCAGGAAGGTAGGCTTAGGGCCTATTGGCAACTTCCCGCGACAGACAAGTGGCGCTAGCCCCAAGCAACCACGGATATCCGCTCAGTATCCATGCAATAGCCCAACGTCCAGTGCCAGTGTGGGACATTCAATGGATGTACATTAGAGATACCATAGCGGATATCCATTTTTGGAGTTGTGGCGTACAGACGAGTTATAATCGATTATGGATCTTCAAAGGATATTCATGTATGACTTTGTGAAGGAGTCCACAAATGAACGTGTATTCAGTACATAAGCTGAAACAGCAGCTTTTTTAGACATGGCAATGCGCATCGTCACAGGTCATAACCAGAAAATTATTTACAGTGGAACCCCGATTATACGACATTGAGGGGTCCACGCAAAACCGTCGTATAATCCGGGCGTCGTATAATCGAAAAACTAAGAATATAGGCAGTGGCAATCAGCCTTGGCCAGAAAAGGGGTACAGACCACCTGAATAAGCCCACGACACGACCCTGTGCTTTTCCAAGGAAGGTAGATTAAATTATTTTTGAAAATGCCAGCGAACGGCAGCATTGCTTGGTAGAAAGAGGTATGAGCGATTCGTCATCCTCAACTTCAAAAAATTGAATCCAGTGCGCATCTTTCTCCCTATAAATCGAATTCAAAAGTTGCCTGTGCGTAAAAACGAAACCGAAACCGCGTTGGCAGCAGCCTCCCGTCAGGAGAGTCAGACAGAGTGTCATCACCATCACATAATGGCGACAGAGCACGAGTTTGCGTAGAACATATACTGAGGAGAGGCCCTGACGTCACTCGTTGTGAAGCCGTGGTGAAGCCGGAAGTCGGCCATATTGACTGGGCAAATTCTCCTCTCTTGTTTACATCCGAATGTGAAGCGAAAGGCGCGACTCTCTCTCCGGCTCGAAAAGCACGTGGGCTGCGCGGCGCGCGCGCCGGTGCTATCCGAAACCAACTGAACGGATTTTAACGCGCTGTTCTGCCGCGATACGGCTGACGAAATCTCTCCGTCTGGGTATTGTACTCTTGCACTGCCGCCGTTTACAATAAACTCCGCTAGTTGCACGTTAAGTTTTTTTTTTATTTGAACAGTTTCTTGTGAAAATAAAGATGTTATGTCGGATCAGCCAATTCATTGCCGCGCAACGAACCAGGCGCAGAAATTTGTACAGCTTCTTTCAGATCGCTTTTCTTTTACGCTTCTCTTTGGGCTTTATGGAACTTTCGGCCAGGCTGTGAGCTAGGCACGGCGATACAAAAACATGTCTTCTCTGCAATAAACCCGGAGGCCCGTAGTTATGCCACTAAAATCGGCGTCGGTGGAGCATGTATACGTGACAGCCCGTTTAGGTTGCGGCGGCCTCCTTGTTTTCGCTTCCCTTATGTGCGAAGCGTACTGTTTTCAACGGATATCCCAAAGGCCAGGATTTCATTAGGAAGAAGCAGCGAACACCAACTGAAGGTGCGTGAGAAGATGTCTCTGGTGTGGATCACGCGCACTGGTACCTACGGAGAACTTAAAGGCGAGGATCGCGTTAGGACGAAAGCTGGGAAAGCCAGCCGAAGGAATGCGTGGGAAAAGGTCTCCCGGATGGATCACGCGCGGACACAGCCGCCAAGGACGGCGGGGAAAGCCAGCCGAATGCGAGGGAAGATGTCTCCGGGATAAGTGGCTAGTTATTTGAGAACAGGAGAGAGAAGGCGCTTGTTTCTGTCTCCCTTATCGGGAACATAGCTAAGCGCCTTGCTTGGTGGTGAAGTGGTGGTTCACACGCGGACACAGCCGCCAAGGATGGCAGAGAAAGCCAGCCGACGGAAGGCGACGGAAAAAGGTCTCCGGGATAATTGCCTGTTTATTAGAGAAAAGAGAAGGCGCTTGTTTCTGTTTCCCTTATCGGGGACCCGGCTAAGCGCCTTGCGTGGTGGGGAAGGGGTGGTTCACGCGCGGACACAGCCTTCAAGGATTTAAATGTAAACATTTCGACAGAAGTCTGTCTGGCTGGGTGGAAGAATTAAGAAGTTGAAATACCTCCAGCCACAAAGATGCCTTCACCTACCCACCTCGCCAACTCTTCTAGGGAAGTTCTTGATAAACACATCTTATGTTTTTATCCTTTCAAGAAAAATGACTGTACTGGTTTGCGAGCACTCACTATTCGAAGGTACTGTATCAAAAGGTGCCCGGAAGAGCACCGATAACGTGAGGTATTGGCGTTAAAGAGCAGTGACAGCGTGGTTGAAAAAGCTAATTCTAGGCTAACTCATGAATAAACTCACTCGGAGCTTAGTCAGACTCGGATCAGGCTGTGAGGGGTGAATTTGAGTTCGAGTGAGTCCGGTTGAAGAAAATTTTCGTGAGTGTGAGTCCGAATGAGCCCTAAGCGCAAAAAATATTTAATAAGTGAGTATGAGTGGGCTCCACAAGTTTTGCTGACCTATGCTTCTTACATCCGTATTCAGTCTCTAATTTGCATTTGAATGGTACACCTACACCCTCCCCGAAGAAGGCTTGAAATACATGCTGCCAATGCTCAACAAAGTGATTCTTTTTTTGTTTTTAAAGACTAACAACGTGACAGATTTTTCGGATTGCTATAGTCACAAATATTTGTGGTGAAAATTTTGCACGTCACTGAATTGTAGATGTACTGCTCGATGTGTACTTCACAATTTTCCTCCGTACTTGTACTTGTCATAAGTGTCATTAAAATGTGTTTTGCTCCTTCTGTCTTGAGTTCTAAAATAATTTGGTCACCATCGTTCGAACGGCTTTGTCCGACGCGCATTCAACGAGATGCACCTGGTGACCTTGTGCAGGTGTGAGTAGACATTTTAACGAGTTTTATTTTTATTTATTTATTTATTTATAGGATACTGCAGGCCCATTGAGTGGCCCAAGCAGGAGTGGTTACAATATACATTCACTGAACATTATACATTGTACACAGATCCGTGCAACAACAAGGCAAAACAATCGCCATGCATTGCAATCACACCAACAAAGGTACAGACAATACAGCGAAAAGCGAGCATCTTAAGCGAAGCAGAACAGGTAATTTAATACGCACAAGCATGCTGTAACTATAAAGGAACATGAAAAACAAGATTCAATTACAGTCTTGAATAAGGACCTGCGGGCCGCAAATGCATCGTCCACTGTCATAATTACCAACACCGCATAACTGTCACTGACCTGCAAGGCATTCATTGAACAGATTCTGGAGCACAGTTGCTATCTTCTATGATGGCTCTTCAGCATGATTTTGCTGGACACTGCAAATCCAAAGTAAGTACGTATACGCGCGCTCGTTCCACGCTTTCTAGTTCAGAATTCTGGTTACAGCCACCACCGGGAGAACACCGCGTAGCTAACAATGCGGCACAAAGAATGGATGCTGTCGTACAACTGCAGCACGCCACGGTTAGGTGCGAGGCCCACGAAAACGCGCACACCGCCGCTGAACCGCCGGACCGATGCCGCACCGCACCACATCAATAACAAAACGCCGCCATTGTGCCCAGTGAATATGGCCGCCATGACGTCATTTCCTCCACACTTTTCCCGCAGCGCGCCGGCTGGGCATGCCCTCTCCTCTCTTTCCTTCCTCCGTGGCGTAGAACTAGAATGTAGAATTATGCGTAGAATGCTTTCGTGCTCGACTGAGCTGTGTGCATCGTATTTGTGCCCCTGTGAAGTGCAACTAGTGATGTCCCGCTGTTATTATGAACGTTCATGTCAAGCGAAAGTTATTTTGCACGGTGAAAATAGCTGCGTCGCGTCCTTTTGCGTGCTCAAGACCTGTGACTGCGAGTGCCGCAAACAAGGGCAGGAGACCAGCTGTATGTCGACCAGGAAAAGTTTCCACGGACCGAAAACGTGAAAATATATCTGGCTCTCAATGACCGGTCAGCTGAAGCTACTCAGTGTGGAAAGAGCTTGTCTAGGTAACGACCCTGGATACGCACGCAACCGAGGCGTATCCAGAAGCTATCTTAAAAGCCAGGAAAACTGGATTTCAGAAACGCGTGAACTGCCAGGAGAATAAATTTACTGTCTCACTCACTACTTTTGTAATTGTGAACTTAGGGAAAACTTGGTCAGCGTTCAGATACGAGTAAAGAAGGTGATTTCTTTTCTCGGACGGAATAGAAAGTCGTCGTAAGATGCGGGGTCGGTGTAAAATTGCGTCGTATAACGAAGGTTTTTAATAGGTTATTTATTTCTATGCGGGTTTTGCCGGGACCAAACCA
Source organism: Rhipicephalus sanguineus (assembly GCF_013339695.2). Lineage (NCBI taxonomy): Eukaryota > Metazoa > Arthropoda > Arachnida > Ixodida > Ixodidae > Rhipicephalus > Rhipicephalus sanguineus. The sequence goes on from NC_051177.1 coordinate 11,141,079, forward strand.
GGGGCGTAGCCAAGGGGGGGTTGGGGGGGGGTTCAAACCCCCCCCCCCGAAATTTTTCAGTTTTGCCTGTGATACACGCACACATACAAACGCACGCACGAACATACATAAAGCATGGTTGAACCCCCCCCGAAAAAAAATTCTGGCTACGCCCCTGGACCAAACCGATTCGTCGTGAAATGCGGGTCGTCGCAAATCCGGGGGACGCATAATCGATCCACTACTAGGTTTAGAACCCAGAAACATCATTGAGGTACCACGTACAATAAAATATTTTCATGTATACCCCTCACTAATCGAAATATAATATTGACTTGTTCGCTTGATTGTTCTATTATACTGTTACGTGAATGACGACTCGGTAGGCCGTAGTCCGTAGACTATTTACACGATATATTTACAGTAGCGGTTGCAGCGCTGACCAGTTCAGCTCAGAGCCCGAGCGGAGAGAGATCTTCCTTTTCTTCGTCCGGCGCACACGCGCATGGTTCGAGGGGCTGGCAATATGCATGTAGCAATATGACCTAATTGCCAGTAAACAGTTTAGTTGTGTAACTGCACATATGCCAGCCCAAATGACTGAAATATGAAATAGTATATACATCTTCTGCTGGCCTTCTACTTCATTTAAAAATCCTGCACAACATTACTGAAGACCTATGAAAATGTCACTGCCTTGCGTTTACACGCAATGCCTGTGCATTGTTTTGTATTGTATTTGCATTGTTTTGTTTTGTATTTTATTTATCCCGCACCCTTATGCTTTCGATCACACTTAGGCATTGTTCAGTGCTCACAGGTTGAAACTGTGCAATTTAAAGCTAAGTTATGAATGCAATTTCATTTCTAGCATCTCCAGTTCGTGTCGTATTGGTGTAAATTCAACTTTAACCCTCATATCAGAGGCAATATTGCTTTTGGGAGCTGCATTTGTAGCAACATAACGCACTTAACTCGAGCAATTGTGCATACCAGTCGTTATTCTGACGCAGACACTTGGGCTAGTTGGTGATAACTTGGGCATCTGAACAAATGTAAAGGAATGCTCGAGTAAGGAACAGACACGTAGACTCCCTTCCTGTGTACGTGTCTCTTCCTTATTTGAGTGTTGCTTTGTGCTTGTTGTTTCAATCTGTGAGCGCTGTACGTTCAAGCACACATACTTATAAGGTCCATAATATGTCCACGACAGGATCCCGTTCTGGATATCCTGTGAATCTGCAAAAATGTTTTTTTCAACATCTGTCGGACCTCCGATTGAGCTCCAGCGGAGGTTTACATTTACGGATCCCCACTGGATATCCATTACATCTGAAACGGATATATATTGGATTCGTGAGGGATATCTGTGGTTGCTTGGGGTGCGCAGGGTTCCCCATCAGGGGGGGGGGGGGCAAAGGTTCATCACAGCGCCCCCCCCCCGCCCTACTAAATCAATGTACGGGGCAGATTTTGCGGCCCCCCTCTTAGGTGACTAGAAGGGTCAATTTACGGGGCAGATTTTGCACCCCCCCCCCTCTTCGGTGATAAGCGGGGCGGCCGCCCCCCCCCCGCCCCTCCTGTGCGCACGCCTATGGCCAGGATATCCGGTTGATAATTTTCCATGCAGGGCTCAGAGACTGGTTAAAAGGAAGCCAATCGGATGAGGCCGTGCAGGTGCTCAGAGAATGTGGGCCTCTCTAGCACCAGGACTCATCATCTGCTCAGTACCAGAAGGCGAATCCTACGGAAACGAAGCGCACACGCGAGCCATCCTTCTAAGCGCTCGACTCAAACAGCTGTGCACAACTTCGAAGCCGGAATTCCTCGATACCTCAAAAGTGCTGGAAGGGAAAGTTGATCTGGTCATGGAGAAGAACCTCTACACATAGCAGGCCAGTGCCCAGATTACAGCTGAAGTAGCCAAAGTGGCCAAGTCTTTTTTAACACAAAAGTGTTTTATTCCGAGGTCCACCACGGCTCCATTGACGTATTTCCGTCACGGATATGACGTTGTAAAATATAAAGACTAACAGATGGCAAAAAAACACTGGAGGAAAAAGTTTCGTCACCGGGAGTCGAACTTACGGCCCCTGGCTCCACAGCGCGCGGCGCGAAACGATTAGGCCACAGACGGCACGTTCTTCGCCACGCTAACGGCGAGCTATTTATATACATCATTTGCCGGTGGCGGTACTCAGAGATCGGTCGTACATCAGCGCGTTTTCGTCATCACTATCGAGATGGCGCCAAGGGCTCGAAGAGCGCGCTTTAAAGGCCAACTCCGGCGATTTTTTGGCCATGTCAAAGTAATGGTGCTTTTATGTTCCTGAGACGCTCCTGTTACGGGCCCGATAGCAGAAATACTCGGCAAATTGGAGAATAATTTTAAATAAGCAAAAAAGCGCAACACCGAAACCCAACCGAGTGTACTGTCTACGTATGACGTAGACGTTGTTACGAACGAACCGGAAGTCGTGCAAGACATGCCGGTCACGCCGGCGCGGAGTATGAAAACTGTGACAGCCGGGACGACCAGCGAAGCGCCGGCCAAACCAACGCTGTCTACATGTCGCCTTGTGCACAGCAAACGCTCGCTGTAGCGGCCTAAGCGCCGAAGTTAGCGGTGCCCTCGGCTGCGTCACTTCCGCCGCCTTGCCAATACTGACGTCACAGAAGCAATGTTGCCAATAATCGTGGGAAGCCAGGAGGGCGTTTGCAGACAATCTTTAAAATTCATTTGCAAACAATCTGCGCATGTCTCAAGCCTGTAATTTGGCATAAATGACGGAAACGTGCAAAGGAACGTACCCAGCGAATTTCACTGAGATCCATCGACCTCGAAAAATCGCCGGAGTTGGCCTTTAAAGGAGCACTGACACAAAAATTTTGCACCTTGTTTTTTTTGTTGCAATAGATAGCTTATGATCCACTTATCACGGCTGCAAACCTCGTTTGCGCGAGTGCGCGACGGTTATTTATTTAGAGACGTTTTTAGAGCGCCCAGTCGCAGTTTCGGTTTCAAAGCACCGAGCTGGGCAGCACTACTTCCGGAGGACGGGTAGCCACAGCTGGCCACGTGAACACGCAAAATTGTGACGTAGGCGACGCGCGAGCGTGAGTGCGGTGGGCGCCGAACCAGGTGAAGTGGCGCCAGCTATGGAGGATTAGAAACAACTAACAAACGCGTAATCTATGTCCTCCGAGCATTCGGAAGCGCCCATCTCGACTCGCTAAGCTTACAGCATCGATTATTTGACTATGGCTCTCAAAAACGGCGCCGAATCGGGACGAATACATTGCTGTCGAAGCTTAAGGACATGAATCTAAAGCAAATGGAAGCATCAGTTCGGAACTTACACGTTACAGAGCGCACGGCGGCCACTTGATAGATTCGAAGTGGACGACAACCGCTTTTGGCAGTGCTGCCATGTTTTTCGGAGGCGCGAATGCCTCGCCGGCGAAGCTTGCCGTGCAAGTTGGACAGCTCTCGCGCGTGCGGCGACGGCCGACGTTCTGCGGCACCGCGCCGTTGCGGCAGGCTTGCCGCTAGCGTGAGCGGGCCATAACATCTGCCAACAGGCACGACTAAAGCCCCTCCATCGCGTCTACTGCCGGCGGAAAACGCATGGAGGGGCTTTAGGCACGACGAGCGAACAGCGGAAGAGAACACAACTAGAACACGCCAAGCCGCAGGCACGGAGGAAGAAATGGCAGGTAGCACGGCACAAGCGCAAGGGCACAACCAGCCACCAGCCAACACAAACTCGTGACGTAGGTTTGTTTACACACCCCCCGCGTTGATGTCGGCGTCGCGAAGCGCTCGCATCTCGCTCAGTCGCGCGGCATGCACTTTAAAATTGATTTTAAATATGTTCTAGGCTATATTGGCCCTTGATATTTCGTAGACGTTGTGTACGGCTCCGCATACATCTATTTAACTCATTATCTCGCCTTCGAAATTTTGTGTCAGTGCTCCTTTAAAGGTCGTCGCCCCACGCGTTGCGATGAGCGCGCGCCTCTACAAGGCGTGGTTGCTCGTGTGCGCGCTTATGTCGTGATGGCCGTGGTTTGTACGTCTTGTGCTCTCACCGCAAGTTTGCGTTGAGAGCTACGAAGGTCACTTCGCTGCCGCTTTTGCAAAATGAGCACGCTGCTCACACAGAAATAAATTCAACTGTGACAGTTAGTTTGCGCTCATCCTGTGTATGTTCGTTCTGTGCGTCCTTTCTGCTTGAGCAGCGCGTTGCAAGTTTCGAGCTGCTTGCCGTTCTTCGCGTGACATTACAATTTGTTGCTATAGCAGTGATTCCTTCGCCCTTGGGGTGAAAGAATGCACAACAAACGCTCAACTACGTCCGTGAAGACACGTTTCACTTTCGTGTTATACCGTTGACAGAGGGATCAGCCATGTTTTTTAGGAGCAAAGCATGCACGATGTCGCAAACGCGACCGTCCCAGGCACGCCAGCGGAGGGCCACGCGCACCGACGCACTCAAGAAGTGCAGGGCCCGCACCCTATCCATGCTGGAACAAGACCAGCCGCTCAAATACAGGCTTGCCATCACGAAACGACAACACAGCCTCAGCTAGCCCCCAAAAAAGGTGTGCGACGCAGACGGAAGAACCGAAAGCACCAACACTGCTGTAGAGTAGGCTTCCTAAATATGAACGGTGCACGACACGCGCTGAAATGGGAAGAGCTCTATCGCACTATGACCGCAGAGCATATGCTGCTCTATGCTGTAGCTGAAACGCATCCAGTGGCGTATCAACTCGTTCGCGAGTGGTGGGCTGGCGTCGCTCACGCTGTCCACCGCGTGTGTATGTGTGTGTGTGTGTGTGTGTGTGTGTGTGTGTGTGTGTGTGTGTGTGTGTGTGTGTGTGTGTGTGTGTGTGTGTGTGTGTGTGTGTTTTAAATCAGGAATCTGCACAGATTGTGCAGGCTGGGCCGCCTTATACCGCAACACAGCAGTGTTTAATAACATTTTGGAAATATTACCGTGAAGTTTAAAGAGTACAGCCACATTTAACCTGTGCGTCATCTGAGCATTCCATCTGCAAACTTCACAGTCTCAGTTTGGCGTTGAAAATACAATGACTATGAAGAACCTGCTATGACTTTAGTACTTTAAATTCTCACTTATTAAACAAAACATGTGGCTGGCAAAGCAAGGTACTTCGCAGAAGCCTTCGGGATAAGCCGAGTGCCAATTTCTTTACTGTTAGAGCCCTCTAATATAAAGTATTTCTAAAGAAGAAGACCAAGTTCAGTCGATTAATATTTATGGAAACCACATTGAGCTGGTTGTGTATTTTTATAAGATTATAAACGACTACGAATTTATATACTAGATGTCGTTCGTTGACCTCCTACTTTTCCCAGCTTGGGTGGGTGTTGGACAGAAAAGCGAAGTGGCCCTTTACACCTCCCGTCCGGCTCCTCCAAGTATAAATAGCCTACGTAAACTGTGTAACCTCAAATTTTCTTTGAAAAAATGTGGACGATTTTAACGTTAAAGGGATACTAAAGAGAAACAATGAATCGGTTTAGATTAATAAGTTGTACTTTGAGAACTATAATGTCATTAATTTCACCATCACAGGTATATTAATAAAGGAGAAATTGAAGTTCAAAGTTTCATTTTTAAATTTCGCGCCAAGATCTCCACGCGTGACGTCACGGATTTCAAAGTGTATTTATGGTATTTTGGCGTCATTGGCTCAAAATTTCCTCAATCTTGGTATGTCATCTCTATGGCCCCTTCAGAGGACAGTGAACTTCATTTTGACCGTTTAGGAACTACGTAGGCCCTAGTAAGCGCCGTCGAAAATGTGACGTCACGGCGAATGTGCGGAAACATCAAGGGCGTCGTCACCCGCATTTTCTTTTTGCGCGATTTCTCGCTTATTAAGCGTCTTCTCGCAGCAAGCGCGGTGTTTTTCGTATCGTGAAAGAGTAGTTTACTAATACGAGAAAAATCGTTTTGCTCTTTAGTGTCCCTTTAAAGGGCCTGTCTACCGCTCGGAAAATTTTTTTTTTGATTGTGGTAAAAATGAGGAGATCGTTCGTCACATCGGCGGCAACGAGCGCGCTTTCGTCCCATAAAAAAAGAATTATAATTTTAATCTGATGTTGAAAACCGTGAAAGAATGACCGCTAGCGTCACCCAACAGCAAAGTGGTCGAAATTCCCGCAATCTATATGTCCCACGAAACACAAGAAAAGCTAGAAAACTTCTACTAAACATCTAGAAAGGAAACTCCAAAAGTATATTAGAAGTTTAGTTGAGATGTTATTTAGACGTAAGCAGCTTGAAAACTTCCTGTAGCTGTGCTAACGCCACGTTATTAGAAGTCTAGAAAACTGCTTGCAAGAATTCTAAAAAACTTCTTGCTAGATCTTTTTAAGAGCTTTTTTAGACATTTATTTTTCATGCAAACCAGCTTGTTGAGGAGCTTGCCCTAGTCAATTCGTTGCATCATGCAGCCTTTTGCAATCACGTTTTAGCTGTTCACTGTCAAGCGTAATAGGTAAAGGGATGCCTGCGTAATATGGCGTCACATTAATTTCTGGAGCTACTCTAGCGACCAGGATTGATAATTCAAAAAAGGCAGAAGTTGAGGGGAAGATGGAAGCTTGAAGAGATGACCAATTCTTCGACACGGGGTGTCGCTGGAGCCATTTCGACAAGCAGACTTGTCAATTCACAGCTTTGAAGAAGACAAGTTTGCTTGTCGAAGCGCTGACTCCAGCGACACACCTTGTCGAAGAATTTCTCATCTCTTCAAGCTTCCATCTTCCCCTCAACTTCTGCCTTTTTTGAATTATCAATCCTGCTCGCTAGAGTAGCTCGAGAAATTAATGTGACGCCATATTACGCAGGCATCCCTTTACCTATTACGCTTGACAGTGAACAGCTAAAACGTGATAGCAAAACACTGGCATGATACAACGAATTGACTAGCGTGTTGCTGGAGCCAACATTTTGACCAACTAACTTGTCTTCAAGTTCCAGCCTTGAAGAAAAGTCCGCTTAATCGAAGCGGCTCCGGCGACACCCTGTGTTCAAGAATTTTTTATCTCAGCAAAATTGGTGTTCTGGCCAAAGAATTGGTTAGCCCTATTTATTCAGACATGACATTGCCTTAATTCATTGTTCTCAACACATCTAAGCATTTTGATGTCGGGCCATTTTCATTACTTGTGTTTTATGGAATACGTTATACCACGCTTCCAAAAGTAAATGCGAAATTCCAACAAATGTCGTTATCATGCATAACCTTTATTGTAGCAATTCCAACCAATATGTTGGCCACTTGACATAGGCTGGAGCAATGGAATTGATGACTTTGTTCAAGAACCTGCACGCAAAAGGCACAGTAAAGTACAACGTGTCTCAATCAATCAGACATGTATCAGCACAACAAAAATCGGAAGGCTGTCTTGGCAAACACACGAGCACAGCAGCAATACTTTGCTAAATCATCGAACATTTGTAAACGATAATAGGAGCAGTTCAATGGCTTATTTTGTCTCAATGAAGTAAATTTAGATATGTTAAAGAATCTTGGGTAGGCAAAATTTAGAGTTCCTCTACAATGGTGTGTGTCAAAATATCGTGGTTTTGGGAATACTTGGAATTCTAATTTCAGCCTGCACACAAAAGGCACGATGAGCCAGGAACATGTTTCAGTCAAGCATGCACCTACACCAGCATAACCAAGAAACAAATAAAACGAAACAAGAAGCTAGTTTGGTTAAACAACAACAAACACCGTAGCACAGGGCGACATTGGTTTAGGGAAAAATTCGCCCTAGTTGGTAGCACATGCAAAGAATTTTTTCGCATAACCAACACAAGAACAAAAATGGAGACACAACATGTGCACTAACTTTCAGTAGAATGGTTTATTGCACACGAGGCTAACGGTTGCACAATGCCGGGGCACTCACACTGCACCAAGACGCAATGCACCGAGATTTGTCTTTTTCCATTTCATTTTTAGATATACATAAGACTCATAAACTCACAGACTACTGCACATTCCAGAAAGTCTATTCTTTATCTGACAAGGACAGGGACAGAGTACTAACACAAGTGGTACGGATATTTGCGATTTTGGCAGCTTATAGTATTATCAATCTCGTTAGTTAAGCTCTATTGGTTGATAAAACCTTTGAGTTCTGCTAGAAAGGTTCACACCCACACGCTCTACAGGACAATGCAAGCCACCCATCATTGGCTTTATTTACAAGATTACAATGCTCTATTAACCTATCATTCATGCAGCTGCTTGTTTACACGACATACTGCTTACTGCAGGAAAGAGGTATCTGATAAGCGACAGTTTCTCCACATTCCACAAACCGCATTCTATGTCGTTTCTGGCAAGCAGTTGTCTTCTTCGATGCTTGGCTGCTAATTCTGCAAATCGATTTCAGCTTTCATGGAGCGTAAAAACTATTTGTACATTAGCAAGTGACATCAACCTTATGATGTAGTGCAAGATTTCGTGCAAGTGTGGCACAACAGCTATTCCTTTTTGAGCAACATCACTGTTGGAATGGCAGACTAGAGCAATGGAGTGGTACTTCCTAATCGGGACCTCTGCGACGAACACCTTTGTTTGAGTGACGTGTTGTGTGTGAATCTTTCCAATGTGCTATGTGTTCCGTTGAGTTGTTGCGCTATTCAAGTACAGAATAAAAAGGTTGGCATCACGTGCTAATGTGCAAGTAGTTTTTCAGCTCGATGCAAGCTGAAATCGATTTGCAGAATCAGCACTCAAGCACCAAAGACGACGACTGCCTGCAAGAAACAACATAGGACACAGTTTCTGGAATGCAGAGAAGCTGTCATTTATCAGATACCTCTTTCATGCGGTAAGCAGTATGCCAGGAAATGGGCCACTGCAGGAATGATAGGTTAAGAGAGCATTTTTAAAAGAGGCGAGCGAATGTTGGGTGAGTTAGTGTCTCGACATAGTAAATACCATCGTAAGTAGCACAACTAGACAGGACAACAGTGTTCGTCTGTTCCTTTCTGTTGTCCTGCCTAGTTGCGGTACATACAATGGCATTTATAAGACAGCATTGTAATCTTGTAAACACGATGGATGTCTGGCGTTACAGTGTAGAGCATGTGAGTGGGAACCTTTCTTTCAGAACACAAATGTTTTATCAGCTAATAGAGTTGAACTAACGAAGTTGATAATAGAAGCTGCAAAAATTGCAATAGGGGGTATCAATTTTGTTAGCACTCCTCGACTGTCCTTCTCGAATGAAGCACTGACTTTCTTGAACATGGAGTAGTTCGCGAAGTGATCAGTATGCCGTATATTTTGCTAAAATAAAGCGGAAGAAGACATCTCTCTGCCTGGCACCTTGGTTAAGCTTGAGGGCACCACCCCATTGTCTACAAGTGCCTCGTGTGCAATAAACCATTTTTTTTTTAAGTTAGTGCACAGATTGTCCCTTTTCGGCTTTGTGTTGCTTATGTGCTAAAAATTTTTACCAAGTGTGTTGAGGTCACTTATGAGTACAGAAAACAAGATACTTTAGAAATTTCAACCACAGATACACACAAGCACAACAGCAAAACCTAGTTAACAGTAGAAAGTAACAGCCAAAGGAAAGTGCAGCTGAACAGTTGATATTATGTTTCAGAATCCCGGGTAAGCAAAATCAACGAGTTCCTCCACAACGGTGGCCATCATAATCGTGTCGTGGTTTCGGCAATACTCAGAACTTTATTTTCATCCTGCACGCAAATGGCACAATGAAGTCAGCCAAGCATGTGCGTGCAACAGCTTTCCCTATGTCTTTCAAAAATTATGACAATTCGGAACATTTTCGAAGCATATGTTTTGACGCCTTCTGCACATCCTTCTAAGGCCTCACAGCAAAGTTACTTGAACACGGGCATGAGCTGGCGCTCTCATGTATAATTCGTTCAGGTGACCTGTCGGCGGGTTCAGGTGACGCACTTCCACATTCATCACCCTCAACACAGATTGTAACCAGGCAGGCATTATCTACGCTTTCAGTAGTTGAGTTTTGTGCTGAAAAGTTACTAGCTTTCATTATTTTGCATCGAGGCGGTCTGGCGAAAAAGCGGCTCAACTGCAGCATGAAGTCGGCGATGTTTTTGCCGACGCGATAGGGAGCCGATAGCTTTCTTTTTTCTTTCCATGGCAGACCCTTTCGCGCGGAAAGCTGAAAATGACACTTACGTCTGTTGGGTGTCTGGAAGACAATGAGGTCCTGGAGTTTTGACACGAAAAAATAGCAGGACGAACAAGAAGCACATTCCGAAAAGACGGAGAAAGGATATTCAACTTGAAACGCTTGAAACTATACTGCGCAGTTATCGTCGGCGGCTTCGGTGGAAAGAGAGCGAGATAAGTGCGAGAGCGGCGAGAGCGCCAGAGCGGCGTCACGGGCGGCCAATGAGAGGGCACGACACGATGACGTAGAATGACGAAGTGTGTGGCGACCAATGGCGACCATGGGTGGCGACACGTCTCGACCATGGCCTCCGAGATGGGGGACGCGCCCGCTATCTCTGAGGCCATGTCTCGCCTCTCGACGGCGGGAGGGTGAGCAAAAGACGCTTTTCTTCCGCCCTCGCTAGGAGCGCGCCTCGGCAAGCATGGTCTGCGCGCGAACGAACTGGAGATGACGCTCGAAGAGTCCGGGGGCACTCTCGGTCCCCATACTGCCCATACATTGTATCACATTTTATTTCATCAATTAAGCGATGGTGATCGATGTTCGGCGAATGATTTTGTATCCTTCACGTGCATGGTGGGCTAAAAGATGGGAAAATTTGGTTTACCGATCTTCACATGTTAAAATGGGGAGAAATATAAACCCGCTACCCTTTCTTTTTATTGCGCATGCGGTTCAGGCGACCAATATTTGCGATTACGAACGTATACGAGCGACCGAAGTTCATATGTGCGCATTTTAATGGCAAAAGCTCTAGAAAAAAATGTTCACAAACGTTTTAAAAAGACTTCTTGTAAAAAACGTTTTTTCAACGTCTTCTAAAAAACTTCTTGTGAAAAACGTTTATTCAACGTTGCATAATATACCTAGATGTCTGCATACCTTTTTAGTCGTTTCAAGAAGTTTTTTAGAGGTTTTGTGTTTCGTGGGGTGCGACAGGCTATCCATGCAGGTGGACTTATTTTGCTTAAAAACAAACATGTAGAACTTGAGAGTATATTTTCCGCTCTTGAAACAGCTTTCGATTGCATAAAAAAGTAATTTTTGCTGTTTTTTTTTATCTCACACGTCCAAAAAGACGCCTGGCGGCGCTGCCGACGCCGCCGCTTTCGAGTTGGTCTGCTTCAACACCCCGTGCTATGGTGGCTAGACCCGTGCTGCTTACGAGCGTTTCTTTTCTCACAGACTCCATCCGGGTAACTTGGATCTCGGGACATTTTCCCCGTTTGCTTCTTGAAGATCTCCCTATGTCTGGGTACTACCTAGGAACACGTGCAATGCTCTTTTAGATGCGAAGTATCTTAAGGTGGCGGTTCCACTACCACCATCTTGCCAATAGTTCGAAAAACGACAACAGACGACGCCACTCATCCACGTTTGCAGAAAGCGAGAAAATTGCGCGCGCAAGTATAGTCAGCGTCGCCTCGCGCGTGTTTTATATGTTATATGTCGCGCTAGGTGACGGGAAATCGGCCGACAAAAAGCAAGGAGCACAACCGCGGACGGCGTCTTTCACCTACAATCGGGGGCCAACTGTTGGCGTCGTTTCAACGACATGACGATAAGTGCCCCAGTTTGTAAGGACAAACGCTCGCTCCCTATTGCAGCCCTTGAGAAAGGACAGCGCAGCGTCTAAATACAATCGCTTGAGAACAAAAGAAAAAAAAATTGGCCGCGCATCTGCGTGCTTCGCTGCAAATGTCGTGTAAAGACGATAGAAGAGGCGCTGTGTGAGATATGGACGCCATCTGGCAATACGTCGGGAAACATGAGTGCTGTGTTGCGTGCTGGTAGTCCCGGCGCAGCAGCAGGCGAAGACCGGCGGTGACCAACGCGACCGGCGGGGACGCCAGCCAGCCCGAAAACGCGGTTTGGCGCGAAGCGCTGAAGCAGAGAAACGTCCGCACTCAACGAGTACTCTCCACACACTCTTTTATTTACACGTCGCCTGGGTAAAACAGGAACGCCAGAGCGGCGCCCAAACCGGCAGCCTGAAGGCCGCCCACAACGCTGCTTTTTCATTTTTTAAATATTTTTTTTCACCTTCTTGGCCTTCTCAAAACTAAAGTTTTTCAACACCAACCCATGGCATTCGTACAGTGCAAGACAGAACCGAAACCGAAACACAACAATGAGCTCGTGCGAAGGGCACGGAGGAAGGCAAATTTCAGCGCAGTCGCATTTTCAGCTTTGTTGAAACAGCGCTCACTAGACGACGACGAAGTAAAAGAAGGCACAGGACAGGCAGCGCCTGTCCTGTGCCTTCCTTTACTTCGTAGTCGTCTAGTGAGCGCTGTTTCAACAAAGATGAACGCATACCAACTCGCTCAAGCTTCCATTTTTATGCATTTTCAGCGCAGCTTAAGAAACTAGGGTCCTTAAAATTATGTATGTATGCATTTTCTATTAAAAAAACACGCCACCTAATACTTACCTAGTGATGTTGCACCTCAGATATGCATGATATTTACTTTTTGATCGACAACGTTCACAAGTATGAACAGCCGTACCAGTTCAAGACGGCTGGCCCTTGGGCAAGTGGTTCAACTTTGGCCGAGTGGCTGAATCGAGGGACGTGCCGACAAACAGAAAGACAGACAGACAGACAGAAAGACAGACCAAAATTTCTGCGTTTAAGTTCCCCAAGAAAGACTATCGTCTTTAAAAAAACACGCACACTGGTGCGTACAACAGCGTGCACTCACACACGCACACCCACACGCACGCGCTACGCTCTCACTAACGCACTCGCTCACATAATATAATGTGCCTCAGTGAAATAGTATTGAACAAAACATCAATCAAACGCTTCGCAGCGTTTCAGTGGAATTGCACGGCCACTACTAAAACAATCATTTTGGTTCATTTTAGCGACCGTGCCAGTGACTTTTATAGCATCGCGCGAGCGCATGTCTTTTGTGTGTGTGTGGGGGGGGGGGGGGGGGGGGGGGCGTGCTTTTGCTTATTACAATTGGAGGAGGAAAAATGGACAGACAGATTTCAGCAAATTATAATTCGAGAGTTATCTGCGAAATTTCATCCTCTCAAACTGCAATAAACGGTTACCAAAATAAAGTACATCTTGATGATCAGTTGAACACATGACTACCACTAATTACCGGAGTTAGAACCTCCTAGAACACATGCTTCTGCCAGCGAGACGTCTGACAATGAATGCGTTTGCGTGAGGAAGAAGGCAATGATTTTTCCATGTGAGGCATGATTTTTTTTCTCTTGGGAACAGTAATAAACCAAGATGGTTTGTGCGTTGGAGGGCAAGACACCCCGTTATTTTCGTCTCTTTGTTCTCATTTGTAACCTTTCGCGACGCTGTGCAGGCGCGTAGTCACACATACTGCTGACTGAACTTCTTGTATAGCTTCCACAGCGTTGCATATACTGTATGAAACTGAGTATAGGTACATCGGCCAGCGTAGGCGTGCACACGAGGGGGCTGGACGTCCCCCCCCCCCCCCTTGGGAGGGAGAGAATACAACATTTATTGGTAGAAATAAGTCGCTATTGGGGGTGGGCCTCCTAGTCCGGAAGACCATTGGCTCTTGCCGCCGCCCGGGCACGACGGTCGACCAGGGCTTGTTGCTGCACTGGGTCAGAGCTGGACAGGGTCGCCTTGGGGGCTTACATGACCGGTCATGTAGGCTTCCAGTTTTTACTTATCCAGTTTTTATTTATGCTTGTTCTATAAAAGCATGAATACACTTATTTGTTGTGGAAAGGTGTGGTTTTTCCTTTATTTTGACTTACAGGCACCATCGACAAGTTTTCCATTTAGGTTGCCGCAAAAGTTTTTCAACAAAATGTTCGTCAGTAGCATATGTATCGGCACTGTTTTGTTCATGTGGCCACTCTCACGTGCGTCTAAGTCAGGTTATTCTTCGTTGACCAGACATTGCACTGTCCGCCTTGTACTTTGCTACGAACTAGTTGTTATCCGATCATTAGTAGTAGTTCTGGCTACGCAGCAAGCCGCTTTACGACAAAGTAGCAGTGCGCAACAGCGTTATCATTAGGTAGAGTAGTCCTCCTCAGTCGAACTGTTTCCTGACACCGTAGCGCTCATTAGTGGCAAAGACAGTGATCGTCTTATCCGAAGTGAGTGCGTCTTTTCACAAAGCACAATATAACTTTTCCAGGGTCCCGTACATTGAATATTCTGCCACGTTGACTAGAACGTTCTGCATCTTCAACAAAGTCTCGCTTCTGTCGCATCGTTGCAACTAGGATGTAATTACCTGATTGGGTACAACTTACCACTACTGGTCAGTGGAAGTTGTCGGCACAGTGCTCAACAGGCATACTTTGAAAATTCGGGCAATGACAAGCTTTCATACGTTCACCATCGTGTCCCCTTTAAAGCGGCGCTACATACGTATCATTCACACGGCATGTCAGCGTCCTTCCTTTCACAATTTCGAACCTCACAGGCACGAAAACGCTCAAAGGAACGCGCAAAACACGAGCAGCTGAACCACAAAGAGATGCACATTACTAAAGACGTGCCGGGGAACACTGGTTCTAAGAACGCGTGACGAACGCGCAATCTTCCTGCATACCGAAACCATTTGCCGCTTGATGAAACCGCCCCACCTGCTGACGTGGGGCGAGTGGAAAGGGTTTATCACTAAGCCCTCCTCCTTTTACGGTTGGTGTTTGTTACGCGCGGCGACTAGACTTCGCTAGTGAAGCAAACTATGAGGCCTGGAGATATAATTCATGCCTGTTCTACCCGTTTTATTATGTTTAATTGCGCCACTTTTGGCGAACGCTTGAACTCGCATAAAGCAACTTGATGTTTCATTTCATAGATGGAGCTACCACCAAAAAACGCCTGTGAGACTTATGATTCATTGAAAATATTTTGTTTGAAGCACTGAGTTGTCAAGTTAGTGAGCACAAGTAGATAAAAGACACAATATGCATCTACTAATGTGCAATACTCGTTGGCAATTAGCGTCTAAAAGAAAAAAAGCGAGTTTCTACGCTACTGGTCAGCAGGAAAATTACGTAAATTCACTGCTGTCTTGCAGGTTCCCTAATAAAGATAGAGGAATTTTCTCTTCATAGAATCATAGAAAGGGCCTTGCTTCTTTATTATGTAGAAGTTCACAGTATCAGCTTGTATAGTTTTGTCGCTTCATCGGTAATGCGTGACCAAGTACAGCCATAAACTGCCGCATTGACACAATAATAATTCATCAAGTTTTCGTCAGAACACAAAGCAACTTCGCATGGAAAATAAGTGTAATGTAGTCTACGCAGCCACTAAATATTATCGTCCTGCTTTGAAAAGTAAGAAAGATATTCTCACAAAAACTTTTAATATTTTGCCCACTTTCATTGGAGCGTAAATAAATTACTAATTAATTTATGGCTAATATCTCTTCATAGAAACCTTAAATAGCACTTCTTCTAAAGGCACGGTAAATTAGGTCTTGTTATGTTGCACAGTTTCGCCGTACTGGCAGTACAACGGAGGCTTGTACAACGAAAATGCCTTTTGTTGCTCACACTATTTTCATTGCTATTAGGTAACGCTTCCGAACAGGCATTTCCACTCTCCACTTTCCCTCTCCCCTCCCCCTTTCCACTCTTCCAATGAAACGCGGGCTAGACATGCCGAAATTCTCTCCTGCGCAACGCCGCGATGAGCTCGAGCGCATGCGCGTCCCCTCCCCTTCTCTCTCCTCTCCCACGCTGCCCCCCTCTCGCCCGCCTGTCGACAGCGTTCCCCGCTCGCCCTGTGAGAACGGCCAGGCTAGATGGAAGATACGACGCGCGTAGCGTCCCTCTTCGCGTTCCACGACGCGAGGTCGGTAGCATGCCCAACGAACGCCAACGGAACGCGATCGTGCAAGTGCTCCGGCTTCGCATCGCCTCATGGTCCCCTTTAGCGGGAGATGGTGTAATTTTTTTATCCCTAGGAGAGCTTTGCTCGTCGTTTGCGGGTTGGCGCGCGAGGTTTGTGTTGTCGCTGGTGTTGTTGACGTTGCTGGCGGACGGCGCGTCCGGTCGGGTGTGTATGATCCCATGTAGCTCTGTCGCGCTATGGTAGCCACCATAGTCGCGCTGTCACTTACCGTCCGTCCTTGTCTTTAATCGAACGCCTCGAGATGCGTTTTCTTTGCCATTATCAGTGTAGCTGAGAGCATTGTGCGTTTTTGGAAATTGGCATGAACGAAAGCACTTCGCTGATCGTTATACCGGTGTCACACGGGCAATTGATCGCCGGATCAGATGTGCCTACACGGTCACTTTTAATTGCGATCAGCGATCTGCGCATCGATATCTGGCTCCCAGATCGCGATTTGACTGATGTCTGCGTCAAACTCGATCCGGATTAGTCTGGACCGAGCAGCAGCGATGATTGATGATCGCGATCAAGAAATCCGGTCCGGGTCAACCTTGACTGCGATCAAAAGTGCCTGCGTGTCACCGGTATTACATGCAATAGCTATTCTGCCCGCGCATGTGATTGAGTTTTAATATAGTTGATGCTAAAAATCTGGCACGTGCACTCAAAGTAATGAAAGTGTCCATGCTTCTATAAAAAAAGAGCCGAGCAGGATCCTTAGACACCAGGTGGTAATAAGAAATAATTGCAACTGCTGGTTACATCACATTGCTAGTGTTCAATATTTGGACATACAATGACAAGGATACGTCTACATGGTGAGGTGAGTAGATAAAGAGAAGCGAAATGTTTTGAGAAGCAGCGTGACTACTTTCATTCATGTTGTCACACGGGTGTATCAGTGGTGTGAATGCACCTGCAACTTTACTTCTACAGTTGGTGGTTGGTAAAGGTGCACCTTTTTAGGACAAGTTTTCCTTTGGTCATGAGGCTTTATAACTGGCAAAATGTGAAGTTAAATGCACCATCATTAGATTAGATGGTACATTTAACTTCTAGATGGGGTGACACACTTCTATAGGCATGGGATACTTCATTTGGTTCAGTTCAGCCCAGCACTGTAACTTTCACCATTCCACGAATGCACTCCTTCAATTGCTACTGCACTTTCTTCTACCTACAACTGCCATTTGCAGACCAGAGCAGATGCACACAACCAACAACATTTGTAGCTGCAAATGCTTGCTCCTTTGTTGTACTGAAATTAGTTTTTTTTTTTTTTCATGTGTTGCTCTTACTTGACATCAAAACTGTTGAAGTCGTCAGGGACGAGCGAGAAGGCAGGAGGCTGAGTTACGTGGACACAGGTTTATTCCAAACGGCGTTCTAGCCTAGGAGCCAAGCCACGCGCTACGCGCACCTCGAGCACACGCTGTCACCAGCTTCGCCTGGCTTGTTCTAGATAGCAGCATCTACAACATCTCCCAATGCAATCAAGCGAAGTTCGCTGCAGCAGGCGGCTTCACGCACCTGCCACTTCTGGTATGCCCGTGGGAAGTGTCCTGGCAACGCGAGCGAGTGTCTATAGCACAATCACTGGTACTGGCGCTATCTGCGCTGTTGTGACTTCGGGAATATGGAACTAGCTGCGTCCGGTTTCTACGTACAGCACCAGTGTCGGTGTTGACCCAATAAGATCGAGGCTCATTGGCTGGGGCTTGTACTGTCCCTTTGTTCTTGAGGTCTGTCACCCACACGGCATCTCCATAAAGAAGTTCCGGCAAGTCGAGGACTCCGTGACGTCTGTCGAAGTCTATCCTTTGACGTTTTCTGTATCTTTCCTCAAAATTCCGAAGGCTGTCTTGATCTGGCAATTGGGGTGTCAGCTTGGTGGGACAAAGAGGAAGCCTGGATCTCAGCCGACGACCCATGAGCAGTTCGGCAGGGCTATATCCATTCTTCAAAGGAGTCGACCTGTAAGCTAGAAGTGTCAGGTAAGGGTCCTTGGTCTTCGTCATGGATGTCTTGATTTTCACTGCAGCCTCTGCAAGTCCATTACTTTGAGGATAGTGAGGGCTAGATGTAATGTGCTTGAAACCATAGTCTTGGGCGAAGAGTGAAAACTCAGTCGACGAAAACTGTGGGGCATTGTTGGAAACCACTTCCTCGGGAATTCCGTGGCGTGCAAAAATTGACTTGCAGTGGTTGACTACGGCTGCGGAAGTGAGCTTCTCAAGTCGAACTAGTTCGGGGTATCGTGAATAATAGTCTGTAGCTATCAACCACCACTGGTTCTTGAAGTGAAACAAATCCATCGCAATGCGTTGCCAAGGCCTCTCAGGGAATTCGGAGCTTATTAGTGGCATTTTCCTGTTGACTCTTCCACCAGACACAGTCTCTGGCTCGAGCAAATGTCTTTGTTATGCCAAAGTGTCCTTCGTGCAAGAGTCGTAGGATTTCTTTTCGGCATGAGTCGGGGACGACAACTCGCGAGGCGTAGAGGAGTAAATCATCCTCGACAGTGAGCTGGTGTCGGTGGTCGTAGAAGGGTTTTAGGTTAAGTCCTAAGTCTCTCCTGGAGGGCCATTTTTTCTCGCACAGCAGACGAAGTTGTGTGCAAATAGGGTCTGCTTGTTGGGACACCTTTAACCATTGTAAGCAATGTTGCTTTATCGGAATAGAGGTTGTCATAGAGCACAGGAAAGCTTCAACGCTTTCTTCGAGCCCGCTGTCTCCCGTCTCTCGCAGAGGCGCTCTCGAAAGTGCATCTGCGGTTAGAAGTTCTTTGCCTGGAACGTATGCAACCTCATATCGATATCGCATCATTCTCATCTTTAGCCGCTGTAATCTAGGCGTCAAGTCGTCAAGACTCTTCGAAGTGAAGATTGGAACCAACGGCTTGTGATCCGTCTCTAGCTTGAACAGCTTGCCAACAAGGTAATCGCTGAATTTATCGCATGCCCAGACTAAAGCAAGAGCCTCTTTTTCAATCTGAGCGTAGCGCTTCTCGGTTTCTGAGAGCAACCTCGAGGC
This sequence comes from Rhipicephalus sanguineus, assembly GCF_013339695.2. Lineage (NCBI taxonomy): Eukaryota > Metazoa > Arthropoda > Arachnida > Ixodida > Ixodidae > Rhipicephalus > Rhipicephalus sanguineus. The sequence continues at coordinate 11,160,197 of NC_051177.1, forward strand.
ATATGCGATGACAGAAAACTTGCCATTCGTTTGCTTCTGCCGGATTAATGCTCCCAGTCCGAAGGATGATGCGTCGGCGGTGACGACTGTTTCTTTTGATGGGTCGTAGACTCCAAGGACAGGACGAGATGAGAGCACCGACTTCCACCTGTTGAATGCCTGCTCTTGTGGAGCACCCCAAGCAAATTCTTGCTTTTTTGACAACAGGAGTGTGAGTGGCTGCAGAATATCAGAGATATTGGGAACGAATCTCGCAAGGTATGTTTCCATTCCGAGAACTCTCTGCAGCTCGGTCCTGTTTTTGGGACTCTCCATTTTCAGTATGGCTTCAACCTTCTTTTCGTCGGGTCTTATTCCGTCTTCATCGAGCCAGTGTCCAAGGAATGTAAGGCGTTGAACATTAAACACGCACTTGCTGTCGTTCAGTGTCACTCCAGCCTTTGCAAGTGCCTGCAGCACGTTTCGGAGTGTCTCATTGTGCTCATGGCTGTTGGAACCCCAGATGAGGATGTCGTCCATGTGACAGACAACTCGACTGATGCCTTGTAAAATGTACGCCATCTGCTTCTGGAAGTGTTCAGGAGCTGACGTTATGCCAAATGGTAGTCGGTTGAAGTAGAAGCGCCCAAAAGGTGAGATGAAGGTGGTGAGTTTCCTTGATTCTTCACAAAGTGGAATTTGCCAAAATCCAGAGTTGGCATCGAGTTTGGAAAATACCTTAGCTCCATGAAGAAGTCCGAGAGTGTGCTCCACGGAAGGAATAGGATGCCATTCTCTGAGAACGTAGCGGTTCAGCTCTGTAAAGTCGACGCATATTCTCATGTCTCCGGAGGGCTTTGGGAAGACTACCATTGGTGCACACCACTCGGTCGGCTCATCAACAGGTGATATGACACCGAGTTTCTGCATCCTTTGAAGTTCCAACTTTGTCTTATCGTACAATGGAATTGGGATGCGCCTCAGGGAGCTGAGTGCGAAAGCTTTTGCTCCTGGTTGAAGCTGAGTCCTGTGTTCTTTGAGCAGCTTGCCGAGTCCTTGGAACACTGCTGGAAATTCTTCTTTCGGGTTCACTTTGTCGGCAACGGCGTTTACGAAGGTCAGCATCTGTAGCTTTTTGATGGCTGGCTTGCCTAGCAACGGAGTGCAGATCTGATCTAGGACGTATATCTCCTGTGTAGTCGCGTGGTTGCGGTAGATGAGCTGGAGTTGTGCCACTCCTGCTGCTGGAAGAAGCTTTCCATCTGGGCCATGCAGCTGACGAGGAGGAGCTGATAGAAGCGGCCTGTCCTTGAGTGTCTGGAATACGTGCGTCGGGAGGACGGTTTCGTCGGCACCAGTGTCAATTTTGAAGTCTACTGGCTGGCCTTGAACCAAGACTGTTGCTTCCCAGTTTCCAGCATACGTCGTCTTGACTGCTCCAAGAAATCCTGCTTCTAAAGTTCCGTGCTCGGTTTCGACACAATCGAGGCGTCGCGACATGCATACGGAGGCATAGTGACCTTTCTTCCGGCAACTCCTGCAGACTTCCGAGCGTGCTGGGCAGAGAGTGCGAGAGTGACGCTCTTGACCACACCAACGGCACGGTTTCTGCTCTCTGCTTTTACCGGAGGGTGAAGATGGCTTGCTTGCCCCGCGTAGATAACTGCCGCTTTTGTCTTGCATTGAAGCACGTCGACTGGTCTGCGCACCGGATGCAACTTTGTTCAAAGATGGCAGTTCCTGGTGGAGCTCTGCTTGTTGCTGACGGACACTCTCGATCTGGCGGACGGAATCGAGAGCCTTTTGTAGTGTGAGCTCTGCGTCGAGCTGTAACCTGGCGGATAGCTGCTTGTCTTTTATCCCAACCACGAGGCGGTCGCGCACGAACTCCTCTCGAAGAGCGCCGAACTCGCAATCTTTCGAAAGCGTGTGAAGCGCAGTGACGAAATCTTCGGCCGACTCACCATCTTGTTGCAGTCTGGTGTTGAATCTAGCTCGTTCGAAGATTACGTTGCGTTGCGGAATAAAATACTTGTCGAACTGCTCCACGACGGCGTCGAATTTCTTGGAGTTTTCTTCAGATAAAGCGAAGGTGGCGTAGATTTCCTCGGCTTGCTCACCCATGATGTAGAGTAGGGCGTCTACTTGATGTTGCTCGGGCTTCACGGACAAGCCTGAAGAGGTTCGGAAACGTTCAAAACGCTGTTTCCACTTCGGCCAATCGTTCGGCGACGAAAAGTTGAAGGCGTCCGGCGGTTGAATAACGAATGACGCCATGACCGATGCTTTCTTGCTTGCGGCGTCCTTCGCAAGGATGATGACTAGAAGCCGATGTCCACTGGTAGCACCTGTTCTTCTGACACCATGTTGAAGTCGTCAGGGACGAGCGAGAAGGCAGGAGGCTGAGTTACGTGGACACAGGTTTATTCCAAACGGCGTTCTAGCCTAGGAGCCAAGCCACGCGCTACGCGCACCTCGAGCACACGCTGTCACCAGCTTCGCCTGGCTTGTTCTAGATAGCAGCATCTACAACAAAAACAACAGAAATGGGAATGTCACTTGTGTTGTTTAGTTTGTTTCTTGACTGAGAACCTGTGAACTTTGACTATTGTGTTGCTTCATCCCTTGACTTTTGCGATGCTCTGTCACAAGAGTGTACCTGCCTGTCTGTTGCCGATTCCGCATATGCTGCTTTAATGGTTCACAAAGTGACACACATGAATGGTTTACCGTGTACTTTCAGCATTTTTTTTTACATTCACACAAATGGAAAATTGTAGTTGTTTTCAAATTGCAGCTACCCACCTACCAACAAAGCCACATATACCTGTACCCTCTAAACAAGGAAGCATGACATTTCAGTTAATAAGGCAAGGACCAATGTTAATGGAGTGTGGAAATTTTTTTCTCACCATGTCTCCTTTCTTGTTGATTTCTCTTGTCATAAATGCTTGCATCTTAGCTGTTCTCACTTTATGTGTGCTTACTGGTATGAAGTTTATTTTGTGCCATTTAGAACCGTTTTCACTGAATTTCGCCCGTTTTAAGACAGTTGCTAATATTTTCCTGTGATAGCCAGCCCGAATGACAAATAGGAAACCATGCAGGACATGTGGTTCTTTTTCATTTGACACTGCAGTGAGCTTCGACAGCTTTTGGGAACCCGACAGCGGTGACTGCAATAACGATTTGTGTGCAGTAGGATCACCATTTGTTTTTGACTGCCTGCACGGGAAGGTAGGACGTAGTATATTATGTCACAAACACAGGGTGGTACGCATTCAAAGGTGTAATACGGGTCTCGCTAAAGAACGTTTAACCCTTTGAGGTGCAAAGCATGAGTTGGCAGTAAGCGTTCCATCTTCGTCGTCTCTGTGTACCCTGTACTCTTCGTGCTGCACCACCTTTATGAAAAATTTTGGCCGCTGTTGAGCCGCACATTAAAAAACATGCCCGACAAGCAATTTCTGATCGGCAATGGGAAGGATATAATTACAGAGCTCGTGCAGAAGTACAAGGAATCGATCGAAAAAAAAAAAAAAAAGATCGGACACAGTGTCACTGACAAAGTACTGCAGAGAAGCACCCCTTTAGTGCGAGGAGGGAGGTAAGGAGGCACGAAGGTTGCCCTAGTGCTACCTTAACTCAAGAGAGCACCAAGGAAGGCCTCAGTGAGGGAACCTTGGTAAGAAGCATTATAGAATACACGGCAAGGCGTCCTGAAGCAGTTATGGCCCCCTCGCTGAGGCAAGGAGCATTTCAGAATACGGGCCTTACTTCAACATTAAAGGCTTGCTAATCTGAAACACTGAATCAGTTTTTATTGATAAAGTAATCAAGGACTTTTACTCGCCTTGGTTTCATGGCAGTATGTTATTAAGAGGGAAAAGAATGGTACAAATTGCTTTTTTTAACTTTGCACCAACAACTATCAGTTCTTCAGAGTTCTCAAAACCATGTGGCCTGAATAGAAATTGCCACGAGCTCATAAATTATTTTGTTTTAGTGGTGTAACAAGTGATGCACTGCATGTAAATTCGTTTCCTGAAATTTTAGCCTTCATTGAAATACTGGCCACAGACAATTACGAGCACTTTTTAACAGAAGATGCACTTCAAAGACCCATAGGCAAGGCCATACTCGCCAATTATTTACGGAAAAAGTTCTGTTTGAATAGAGACACACTTAAAAGATTCATATTAACTTAAGGTCAGAGTGTCACCTAGGAAGTGCTTTGAAGCATGAGCTTCACGAGTAAACTCACAATCAACATTGGAATAACAGGTTGCCCATATCCAAATTTGCCAAGAAATGAGTGTTGCTGAGAAACGGTAATAAAGAATAAGTGTATTTATTTCATGACATATGTTGCACAGTGAGGTTATTTCAGAGTTTACTTTAATTACAGAATAATTGTTGCCATGCGAGTGCATGTATAATTCCTGATAGCCAGCACATTTTGCATTATGTTCAGCTTAGCTTCAGGCACATGCAAGTGGGCATTGCATTAATAGACCGAAAAGCAGTCATTTATACTACTTGTACAAGAAATGGAAAAAAAATTGCCTTTAGTACCCCTCATTACTATACAAAATGCACAAGGCGCCGTAATTGCCTGCCAACAGCTCATTTTGAGAAACAAGCTGTTGTTTAGAGCGAAGAATTCTTTTTATGCTAAGCACATCTTATGCGGTAATAAATTTCTTGATGAAGAGCAAGGGCAAGCAAGACTCAAGAGAAGAATACACCACATCATCAACATGCTGCATGTGCACGTGTGCTGTTCATCATGCAGGATTTACCCCAGAACATTAGCCTGTAAAGGTTCACTTTTGCTGGCCTCTCGTTGATGCACTGTGGCTTGTCACTCATCCATGCTTCCATGTAGTGTGGCAACTGAAATTTGTCAATAAAAGACAATTATTGAAGCAACTCTCAGTGTTTTGTGTTCATGAACTGTAGATGGCACAGAATGATATGTCATGATGTAAGCTGAGTAATGTCAGTAACTGTCTACACATGCTTGCAGTGCAGAATGCACAGATTCGTTAACCAGTATCTAAGAGGTGTTTCAAGTCAACTACACTACACTACATTTTAGTTATGCAGTGAAGCTTTGCGATGAATTGTGGTAAAACACAAGCTAAGAAGGTCACTACAGTGGGAAACTTTTTGAGACCATGGTTGTGCAATAAGAGACCTGTCCCACACTTACGCAATAACTTTGGTGAAAGTAATGTGATAAGCATTCTTTTTATGACGTATGTGGCAAGGCAACCCAAAGTGACATCAAAGAGTTTTATTGATGGGACATACAGGTGTACGTTAAAGAACCCCAGGTGGTCAAAATTTCTGGAGCCCTCCACTACGGCGTCTCTCATAATCATATCATGGTTTTGGGACGTTATACCCCAGATATTATTACCATGCATGGGACATACATAGCTTCACATACCCAGTAACACTTGTTTGCAGAAAATGAGCTGACAGCCCATATGCAGCTACATACAGATTTTTAATAAAAATGCCATGACTGTCACGCCTCATCTTTTACAAAGGAACTCTATGCAGAGGTGGAAAAACTTTGGTGCACCTAAAGTTATGCTGAAATGAGCAATTAACATACACTCATTAATTAGCACTTTAATGATTAATTCGAGGGCAGTTGTTTATATGGAAAAATTGTAGCACGTGGCAATTTATGGCATACTCATTTTTTAAAAATCCTGAAAAACACACACATCATTTGCAATATTAATCATCAAAACTGAGGGCTCCAATCCAGGCGATATTGAAACTGAGCACTCCAGGCGCACAGGAAATGCACCAGCTTTTATGTCAGAATGGAAGCTCATGTGACAAACTTTGAAAAAAGGCACGTCGCAGCAGATTCTGGTCAGGAAAAACAACAAGTCTTTCCAATTATACTAGCGCGCTTGCAATCGCTCCGAAAGTGAGCCCACATGTTTAAAGAAAAGTCTAATAGTAGCAGGGTTTGAGTAGCAGTAGAGTGCAAATTATAAGCGGCAAGATATGTTACACTTTAAAATTTGCCAAGCTTAGCTCTATAAACCCATATAAGATGCTTTTAAATTAAAAAGAAAAGACATTGACTGGGCTGCAGGCAATAGGCACACTCCAATTTGAAGTATTTCATAAAATGACATACACTTTGTAGCTGTCACAAAAAGCATGTTTGTTCCTCCACAGCGCACCAGTGATATTTACAGTGGTCAAATAAAACATTCCTAAAAAATAAGCTGTGAGCAGTTGCAGAAACGATGCAGTTCTACCTCATTGTGCTTTCAAGATGGAAACCCTCCAATTCAGGTGTATTTTCTAATTTTCTACATGTGAACATGAGTCTTTCCATTTCCACACAGTTGCCATACTGTCTAGTTCAATTTTTCTTGCCAAACCCAAGCCATTTGGACTTTTTTTTTTCTTTTTTTGACTGGATGAGATCAGAGGTGCAGAGCAGGGTCCTTCATTCTGATTAGTGGAGTTCTTATAAACGCTTCTTTTAACTCTCCCGAAAGGCTTGAGTTCAACCACTATCACTCCTAAATGGCTAAACAGATGGCGCTCCTCTGTCTCTGCTTTGTACTTCCATTTTCCAAACATTGCGCCAATAACATGTTAAGCAAACATGGCTAAGCAGATTCACTTAGAACCTTACATATCAAGGAGAATACGTGTAACAAAACACAATGTGACGACAAGGTCAAAAAGCACACTTGCTATTGTGCAGATTAAGTACGAAACGAACAACTGGAAGCAGTGTGAAAAAAAAAACGACGACAAAGATGAGGAACAAACACAAGATGAGCGTTGAACTTCCAACTGAAATTTTATTGAAAAATCACCATGGTCACAAGAAAAACATGCCAACATTAAACAAAGATGATAGAAATCCATAGAAAGAGACAGAAACATATAGAAAGAAACAGACACGAAAAAGATAGAAAAACAGAGAAGCACTCGTCCTGTTGTGTTTGTTCCTCACCTTTTTTTGTACTGCTTAAAGTTATTTGCAAGATGGACTGACTCGCTCAAACCAACAAGTTGTTGCTATCACAAATAAAAAAAATTTTTCATAGACAATGTCTTGCTCCTAGCCAATGTTCTATAGCTCTTTTTTGCAAAAGGGTGGTGTTTAATGTCAGTGTCCAGACACATGCTAAGCCACACCTCAAAACAATAGAATCACACCTCGTAGAACTTAAAGGAGCCATTGAAATTAACTAGAGAGTGTCATGCTACTATCAATAATGCGAGGCATGAGACAGGTGCCACATTTCCACGGAATATTTAGAATAACCAGTCACAAGAAACTGTAGAGATACTGCTGCACATGCAGCAAGACTGGCATAGCTCAATTACGCAGGTGCCATGATGATATCAGGAGAACCAGACTTGTGCAAGTAATATAGCTAACTGCATTACTATATTTTATTTTTTTATTGTTGGGGTTTAATGTCCCAAAACCACGATATAATTATGAGGGACACGGTAGTGGAGGGCTCTGGAAATTTCGACCACCTGGGGTTCTTTAATGTGCACCTCAATCTAAGCACACGGGCCTCAAGCATTTTTACCTTCATCGAAAATGCGGTCGGGATCGATCCCAAGACCTGCGGGTCAGCAGTGGAGCACCATAACCACTAGACCACCGTGGCAGGTCTAGTTCACTGCAGGCTGGGGTATGTGATAGTCACATGCATCTCTTTGCGCAGCGCTTTTTTCATTAGTGTACAGGTTTTTTGTTTCCCATGAACAGCAACAGTAAAAAACGGTGCACATGTATAGGATTCCTACTTATAATTGGTGCGACACGACGCATAAATGTGCTGAGAATTCAACATTTCAAGAACATCAATAACGTAATGTGAAAAGCCAGACAGTGCACGTCACAACATGTACCAATATTTGTTCCAAGAGTCACTCTAGTTGATTATCAATAGCGTGCACATTTGCAGTTGGCTACCGCCGTACATTTCTTTCAACAGAAAACATTTGCGCTTCGTCTGTGCAGTTTCACCCCTACATCTCTCCTACTTTGCAGCACTGCTCTTCAAGTACAAGTATTTGAGGAGCTTTTGCCAACAAAAATGAACAAAACAGGAGTTAAAAACACTCCTGCTCTATTTTATGGCCTGGCATTCACTATTTCTCAGCGCGAAAACGTGAACTCCGTGTGACGGACCAGCACAGGTTCTGAGCAGCTTTTCTATTTTTGTGCGACCGCTGCTTCTTGGTACGCTGGAACCACCACCATAGAAAAAGACACACAAGTATGCGCGCTACTTAGTTCACCCGCACATTTTCATTTCCTTAGTGACCGAGCAAGGGCTTCTACTGCCAGCTCGATTTACTTTTGTGAAGCTAGACAGGTTCTGTGCACGTAAACGGCAGAACGAGATCCTCGAAAATTCTGCGATACTGCTCACAACTCCAGCTATGCGCCACCATAAGCTTTCTGCACGAAGTCCGCTGATAGACGCCATCAATATTGAACTACAAATTTGACTTGCACCTCTATCAGTAACGGTTCAAAAAATAAGGCAGAATATAAGCGCCTACCTTCTTGCCTCACTGTGCACACCAACACATCAAGGTCCTTCCAGGAGCATGAAGCCGGGTGCTGGGGGGCGTTGTAACATTAGCTTCGGTGAGTTTCACTACTTGAATTCGAAATTCTATAAGAAATTGGATAAACTGACGCCGCGCTTGGCTTTTCCGTCACTTTGGAGGCGGCCATGTTGGTTTAAACTGCTTTGGATATGGATCGAATTGGCTATGGATGTGCGCGTCCCTTGCCAAAGTCGCAATAATGAAACGAAAAAAAAAATTATTGCTGTTTGAGTGAAGGCGATTTGCTTTCGTGCACTCGCCAAAAATACACTCAGTTCGTTATTGATCAAAGTAGCACGCTGAACTCGCACTCGCGCACCAGACTCGAGGCACGGGGAAACAAAGAAGGCAGCGTCTCCTGCGCCGCGCGGCGCAGCAGCCAGCCCCACACAGAAGTGGCTCCTGCGCCGCACGGAAGTGACGTCACTTTAAAAATTATTACTTAAAGCTATTTAAATGTATAAACTATTATTGTATAATACGTTAAATTTACAAAAATATTACTAAACAGGTGTTTTACGAGTCAATTAGCTTATATTTGTTAATTAAGCACATATCACAAGCGTTTTAAATACAGGGGGCGCCATGGGCGCTGCGGCTGCGAAAGGTAGTGGCAGAGATAGTAGCTGCGATGTGTGGTGGTGGTAACAACCTTATTGAAAACTCCGGCAAATTCGTGGCCTGGGCCTAGGCCGCCCCAAGGAGGACCGAAGACCCTGTGTCGTCGTTGCCTGAAGGGATTGCTGGATGCCCAGTTGATCCTGGAGGTTGGAGCTAGCGCGGCCGTCCACCGCGCCGCAGCTTCATCCGAGTGTGTGCACCATAAAGTTTCTCAGTGTGAAGTGTGGATTATTGTTGTTGGACGCACTGCATTTTCTAGATTGCAATGCCAAGCGTGTTGTTGTGGAAGGTGAAAGTGTCCTTGCCGCCGAGTTTTGCTTGTCGCGAAGGGCAAGGTCGACGATGAAATAAATGCTTTTGCACAGTTCGCGTGTGAATGTCCGGACGCACATGCATGAAACCCCACTGCGTCTACGAAGTGTACTTACGAAGCCTGTGATCTCCGAAGGCCAAAGCTACTGCACTGCAGGCTGTTTTGCTAAGTGAGAAAACGTACGGCCGTTCTCATCCGTTGCTACGGTAATGCTCCCGTGCTGTCACAGGCCGTGCGTGTTATTCAGCAAGGCAGACAAGCTGTTTTGTAGGTAGATGGCTAATGCAGTTGGCACTTGCCCTTGGGTATCGTTTATCAAGTGCTAATCGCCTATAGCATTACTTTGGCACGTCAGTATTTTGAAGCGGCCTGCCGGTTACCTCGTCAGGTGGTGACGGTATGTTGAGCGATATAAAAAAAGTTTCCTGTTGCATATTCGGCGTGGCTACGTTGCAGTCCGCCTTTTTGTCATCAAAACTTTGATAAACCGTGGAAATCAACATTCCTGACGCGTGTGCCGGAGAAACTGATGCAGCCAGCTGCATTTGAACTTTTCGTGTCCTCCTGCGTCTCGCCGATTAAGAGCATTAATTCGCAAAACACTATCATAATAAATATAGCCAATTCTGCGAGGGTCATCATCTAAGGGCCTGTGGACAGGACCACTAGCAGCAAGTCAGGCTGACGGGAGGCCGATGAGGAGGCGCAAATGTAAAAACAATAGTAGCGCGACCAAAAAAAAGTAAATAAAACAAACTGCGAAGGGGCTCGAACCAGCGACCTTACCCGTCCTTTATGTGCTGCGCTAGCTAACTACGCCACAGCTGCCGGTCAGTTCGGAGGGTTTAACAAGCCGGTTTTGTATTGTAGTCACGCTGGACGTAGCTTTAACATTTTTCATTTTTACGTCTGGACGTAACTTGCACAGCTTCTATTGTTACGTCTAGACGTAACGCTATACACTCCCGACTATTCAAACCGTATACTATTATTCAAACGAAGCGCCGAACCGGAAAAGTGCATGACGTCACATCCGTGCGGCGCAGCAGCCGTTTCTGTGTGGGGGTGGCTCGTGCGCCGCGCGGCGCAGCAGTCTCTGCCAACAAAGAAATACACACACACTGGGCGCTAACTTCGAACTGATTTTATTGCAGGAGCACAGCACACAGATATGCTTCATTGGACTAACACACCACGTGTTCAGAGCATCCTGATAACGACATCCGCTACATGTGTAGGACCGCATGTGATAAGCAACTATGCCATGCGCACAAAACTTTTATATGTATTCGGGTTTTGTTAAGTTCAGAATTACTGCACAGGCAAGTCCTTTGATCCTGACCACTAAAAATGGTTTCATTATGACAGCTTAAACATCAGTTGCCAATGCCAGAATCACTGTTTTTCACGAAGTGAAAGAGAGTTGTAACACAATATGCAGAAACAGTGTTTAAAGATACTGCATCTTGACGTCAAAACAGAGCATTCCCAAAAATGAAATGCAAAGCTGGCTGCAGAAAAGCTCTCTAATCAATTATTAACGATGCCATTCAATACATAAAACAAGTGGTCAGAAATATTACGCAAGTACACTCCTAAACACATAATGTTACAATCGCAGGGGGAAACACGCGCAGGAAACAAATCATTTGCATCATGATGCCAAGCTTAGGAAAATAAATTGTGGAACCACTCTAGTACAATTTCTGGGACAACAGACAGGTGCGGTTTCTTAGTCTCATACGTTTCCGTGATAATTACTCAGGCTGCTACAGAAAGCGTTTGATCACAGCAACAAGAACATTATAATTCATTGTAAAGTTGACTTCATGTGAGCACTGGTAATTGATGTTTAGTTTATCATTATGGAAACACTTTTTAGTAGTTGGGTACAAGGGGCTCTCATCTGTGCAATGAACCTAAACCTAACAAAACCTTAAAAATATTGAAAGTATGGTGGTGCATTAATCAATAAAAAGAATGCATGCTGTTTTCATAGGTATGACTCACCATAAACTTGAGCCATGCAAGTTGTAGTGCAATCCTGCCCTAGATGATTCATTGAACAGCTAACTATGCTAAAAATTGGCGTCCAGAATTTCATATAAAACTGTAAAGCCTATGCTGTTGTCTCTCCTTTGTCTTCGTCTCAAGTGCACTTCATTCATTTTACACCATGCACTTCAACCAACTAGCCCAGCCGTCGATTCTTTTGCACTATATTAAACTCAAAGCATTTTTCTGGAAACAACAGCACTTTGACAGTTTCTTTCGGCCCGCTCACCCGATGTCTTTTCTTTATTGATGTATTTCTTTTCGTAGAAAGACATACTATATCAATGTCTTTCTTTATCGATTTCTATCTTTGTCTATGTCTTTCTATATCTATTTCTCCTTTAGTTACAGACAATATCGGGCATGTTGTTACACAGCAATATTAATTAATTTACAAATGGTTCTACTGATGTACGCTGTAGTCATCACAATTTCAAATTTGGATACAATATGTGCTGTTGCCGATGGCAGACAACATTGGACAGTCACATTTCACATCTCATTAAGCACTTAAGGCTTTCACCTCAATAAAATCACATTTACAATTGGTTCTAGCCTCTACTCGAACAGCTGGCTTCAATTAACATTTGCGAACAACAGCAGAGTAACAAAAGTAGCTGACCAAAACAGTTCAAAACATTCATCATACGACAGCAGCACTATTCAGGTTATGGTTTTAACAAAGCATGGTGCTTCATTCTTCATTTTTGTCCATATGCAGGACTCCAGGACAATGAAAGAAGACATAGAAAATGAAATGAAAGAGTACCTCACTGGCCTCAACATGATCAAGGAAAAAAGAACACCTGAAGAGAAACCGGGAACCTGCACAAGAATTGCACAGGCAATCGTTCAGGAATTGCAGTAAGCCAACAATTGATGAATGTGCTGTGCCATGGGCTGGGCCAGCATTAGAGAATATCTTTGCAAAGCTCAAGAGCATGCCTGTGCCAGCAGAAAAGTTGCTTGCAGTGGTACCTACAAAAAAAATTGAAAAGCAACGTCGCTTTACTTCCACCAAAAAAAAAAAAACACATGGACACTACAAATCGCATGGGCAAGCCAAATTTACTGGAAGAAAAAATGGTCTCGGACATACTGTCAGCCGCTGGTGGTTCAGGTAAGTGTACTGGGTTCGACCACACATACGCCAAATCTTGTTAATCATCCATACAACATAGCTTGATTCTGTGTAGCTTTAAATGCAGACTAAAAAATGTGTTCATTTGTATCAAAAAATTTAATTGTGGAGTTTCACTTGGCAAAATCACACACTGATTATGAGGTGTGCTTTAGAGCGTACTCCGGATTTATACTGACCACCAGCAGTTTTTTCATGCGCATTTTCACACGCGACCTAAGTACCATTCCCAATATAAACAAGGCCCAAATATGAGACAATACTTCGAATATTTGTGGTGTCTTGTAGGAAGCTGGCACTGGAGTTCTGGTAAACATTTTTTATACTTGTTTTCTCTTCAAATAATTTTCTCAAGCAGATTAATCGTGCAAGTTTTTCCATTGATCATCATCATCATCAGTTTAGTCTATGTCTCCTGTAGGCCAAAAACACCTCCAAATAATCTCCAATTTATGCCATCTTGCGCTGGTTGATTGAATTTAATTCGTGCGAACTTCTTGATACTATCAGCCAACCCAACCAACTGCCGTCCTCAACTGTGTTTCTCATTCCTTCATATCCATTCCGTTCCTTGAACTGACCACCGACTATCGGTACTACGCATTATGTGGCCAGCCCAGGCCAATCATTTTTGCTTAATGTCATCGAGAATATTGGCTATGCCTGTTCATTCTCTCATCCACTCTGCGGTTTTCAAATCTCTTAATGTTTGGCTATGATTTTCCACTTCAAAGGGGCCCTGCAACGCTCTTCCTAGTAATCATCAAACGGATTCATTAAAGGAGTTTATTGCCTCACAAATAGACTGCCGAAAAAATTTTAAAATCCGTCAAATACGAGTGGAGTTACAGGGATTTGCTGCACGCTTTAAGCACTTTCTCTCCCTTTTCACACCAGCGAGTGTGCTCAAAGCTACGCAGAGGGGGGATGAAAAGGAGGCAAGAAGCTACGTCCAATCGTCAGCGCATGTCATAACCTTGAGCACGTTCTTTCTTTTTTTTTCTTCTTCGAACGTATGCCTTACTTTCAATGTGATCGCGAGAGCACGCAGGGGCACGTGGCAGTATCTTGCAGCAGCCGCGCTAACTATGCAGCTCACAATAGTCAAATCAGCCAATGGCCATGGACTTTGCGTTTATAACGCCGTCATATAACGCAGACTGTATCAGGAGGTCAAGACCTCGTCAGGCTATTTAGCCTTTAGTCTTTGCCTCCCGCAGGGAAATTTTGTATTTCTTTCCTGCAAATAAACAATGTTCAATGTTCAATTTGGGTTTATGGCATCATTTGTTGAGAGAAGAGGGAGCGATTTCTAGCTGACCTTGAGAATTAATTGTAAAGTCCAGGCTGTGTGCTGCGCTATAATGTTTGGGACTACCGATCGGCAGCATTTTCTGACCATGTTGAAAAAGTGTTGCAGGGTCCCTTGAGGTATGCTGTGTGGTCCCTAATTTCTCCTCAAGTTCACCTGTTATCATCAAAGTTTCTGCCATGTATTTCAGCACTGGTAGAATGCAATGGTTGTACACTTTCTGCTCCAGGGACAGCGGTAAGTTGCCTGTCAGGATTTAGGAATCTCTGCTTTATGCACCCTAGCCCAACCTTATCCTTCAGCGAATTTCTTTGAGATTCCCAGTCCAAAAATTTCGAATAAAACCGATTGTGAACTGGTAGGTCTGTAATGCTATTCTCCGTCTTTTACGTCTCCCTTCTTGTGTATTACTATAACATTGATGCTTCTCCAACTTGGTGGCACATTTGAGGTCTTATCACACAGTGTGCAGACTGTCACAAGTTTCTCAAATATAATGTCCCATCCACCTTTAATAAAATCAACCATTATGCAGTCTTGTCCAGCTGCTTTTACATGGGGCACATGTCGTATGGCCTTTCTAACTTCAGTGATAGTTACACATGGAAATTTACTGAACTGTTCTACTTTGATTTCATTTGGGGATGAATCACGTATTTGCAAAATGGACAGTTCAGAATGTAAGTCTTCTGTTACTTTTGCCACATCATTCAGTTTACCATTAATAATGCCATGCTTATCTTTCACTGCATGCATTTCGGTCTTTCCTATAGAGTTGCCTGGTAGCTGTTTCGATGCCATCACCTTTTTCACTGCTCTTTGATATCATAATTCCATATGTCACTGGGCTTATACTTATTGATAGCTTTAATAGCTAAGCAAATTCTATTTATCTATGCCCATCCACTTATCTGTTGTTGTTTCTTTATCCAGTCTTTTGTGGTTCAAGAGATGTTGCTTACTTCTTGCATTGATGCTTTACCTCCAACTTCGATTGCAGATTCAGAAATCGGTGGTTATTTTTTTTTGTGTGCGTTCTTCAAACTGGGGGCAAGGATTGCACTCACTAGCCTATGATCTCTGCATTTTACATATCTATACCCTGTAGCTATCAGATGAATGAGATCACTAAGACATTTAAACATTTTTTTTAATGATCAAGTGACTGGGACAAACTACCACCAGTCCACAAAGAGAATGAGAACTATGAATCTTGAACTGTAACACACCTGTATGGTTCCATGTCGTACATTTGTTTATGATGTTGATGCATGTGAATGATATGTTTTTATTGATCATTGTTTATTCCTATTGTGTTATCGTTAGCCTTGTGCTTCATGTGTTTATTAAACCAACCAAGTTTTTACAAACTCACTGGAAAGGTAAAGAGCATGCTTGATACTGGCTGTTGGGTGTGTGCCCAATTCTTGCAGATTTATATGTTGCGTTCCCCAAAGCAACTCTGCCTACGCAAAGACCCAAACCTTGCTTGTGCTTGTCTGTAATGTCGTTTGGGTTTTTCAGTACTCCCTGCAGGTCTGCATGGGCAACTTTGATGTTACACTAATATGAAAAATATAAAAGTCCTAGTTAGAGCATGTGGTGACAGCATCATGGTGTCAAATAATTTGCAATACCGATGCCACTTGTCCATTAAACTTTGTGCATGCTAATAAATGCATTAAAAAGTGTGTGATCATGCAGGGTGGTCATTTCAACACCTGTGGTATGGCAAGTGGTTTATAACTTTTACAAACCTTTACGAGTCGTGTGTGGCATGCCGCACGACATTCAGAGTTTTTAGTTTTATAGACGCAAGCTATCCCTCCTATAGCATTTCACACTTTTCCTTATTTGTTCTTTTTCTTGCATTCAATCAATCAATCAATCAGTTTTATTGTTTAACATACATATAATGACTGGTTATTATTATACAGGTAGGAGCCCAGAGCCTAGTGAAAGGCAGTTGCAGGGGTCCGTTTTTTAACAGTAGTAGCAGGTACTGCTGAGCTACAGAGCAATATAAGTACATAAAAGTGCAACGGAATACAATAAATACATTATAGAAACATAGCAATACATAAATACAAATAACCACAAAGAAATCAAAATAATATTTATTAATTCAAGTATTACTATTGTGAGTTTTGCAGGTGATCGCGAACACATTGTTTATACAAATGAAATGATGTGGATGCTGCGATGGTACAAGGTAAACTATTCCAGAGTTTTGATGCAATATAAGAAAATGAATGTGATCCGTAGTTAGTCCTTATGCGGGGTATGCATAATGGTTTACTTAAAGTAGAACGTAAGGAATATGTGGGCGTTTGATATGTTAATGCTATTGACGGACATTGAACAGCGTTATGCAAAAGTTTGTAGACAAGTAGTAATACACGATAATTGACACAAACTGTGATGGGTTGTATGTTTAGTAGTCTATAAGCATATGAAGCTGAGTCTGTTTTTGGTATGGAGAGGAGGGCACGCACAGCTGTGTTCTGTGCTACTTTGAGGGGTTTCAGTGTTGTTGGGTAGGTTAATCCATAAATTACTATAGCATACGTGATGTGTGAGTGTATGAAAGAATGATATCATGTTAACATTGTCTTTATTGGGAAAATGTAGCGTAGCCTATAAAGAATGGGTATTTTTCTGTATATTTTAAGTGTTGTCTCATGTACGTGTGTGTGCCATGAAAGCTGCGCGTTCAAGTATACACCGAGAAATTTTGTATTACTAACTCTTTCTAGTACTGTGTTATTCATTTTAAGCTGATTACTTAAAGTAAGGTGGGTGTTTTTGGGGGAAAAGATAATGTAATTACTCTTAGAGCTATTGGCGAGTAGTTTGTTTGCATTAAGCCAGGATGATAATTTTTGTAAGGCAGTCATTGCTTTGTGGTATAGGATATTTTCGTTTTTTGCTGTTATAAATATGTTAGTGACATCTGCGTAAAGGATACAATCTTCCGATGTTATGGATGGCAGATCATTAATGTAAGCTAAGAACAAGAATGGCCCTAGAATTGAACCTTGCGGAACACCTCTATTGGTTATACATCGACATGACGACACACCGTTCATATACACATATTGCTCTCTATTATTTATATAGTTCGACAAAAGCGTTAGCGCTGTCCCGCGTATTCCGTAGTGATCTAGTTTGGTTAGTAATATGTCATGGTCAAGCATGTCAAACGCTTTCGTGAGGTCAACGAAAATACCCATTGTAAGTAATTTATTTTCTATGTTTACTTTTGCGCATAAAAAAATGGGATGAGCCAGTAAATTTTCATCCTTCCTGAATCTTTTACCGTAAGCTGCTTTAAAATCGAATAATTTGCAGGAAAACTACAGCCCAATGAAACAGGTCAGTTCTAATAGAATCACCATGCACATTTGAATAAATGTCTAGCTGGCATGATTTCACTGCCACGGCAATAGGCTCCGTGCAGACGTAACTCCGCCGCCAGTGAAGGCGGCCCTAGCGGCAACAAGCGCAGACTTGACGGGATACTCTCACCCGCTCGCCCTGCTCGCTCAACGGTTCCGCGATGACGGCGCGCGGCCTTCTCGCGGGCTGTTCGTTATGTGTCGGTTATGCCAAACTCTAAGAATAATTGCTGCGTTGTTGGGTGCAGTAACACCTACAGAAATTCTCCAGGTACGCGATTTTACTGGTTTCCAATCAGAGACCATACGAAATCTGCACGTTTGCTCAGCATGTCAATTACCCTGTGCGCCTTGGAGATACAAAAAAGAAGAAAAAATGTGCCGGCCTAAATAAGTGCACTAAATGTACATCGCAGAGCAGACTCATTGCCAAGACGAAGTGTTAAAAGGTATTACTTCACACCTTTGTCGCAGTAATTATGCAGAAACGCTCATTTGCTGAAGCATTTCTGTTTAATAACATGCGTGCTGACAGTTCGGCCACTTCCTGATGTGGCACTTCGACATACTGCTTGTATATACTCAGCAGCTTGCCTGAGAGCCTCCATAAAAATGAGCAAATAATCCGTTTCAAAACAAACAAGCTCAGCGTTTGAGTAGAGGCAGGAAGGAGCATGAGGTGGGACTGCGATGCCGCGTCGCTGGCCTCTGCCCGGAGCACGTCAGACAAAGTGCACTCAGTGCTGCAGAAAAACCTCAGCACATGCTCGACGTCGATGCTCTTTGCCCTAACTGTAGAGGCAGAAGTTCCTCCAGATTATTTGTAATGAAGCTGACAAAAGGAGAGAAGAAAAAAAAAATCGCTCACTTTTTTCTTTTGTGATTGCCACAGTTGAGTGTTTCGGGCAGACGTTTTTAATTAAAGGAAAGCCCCATTATCGCGGGTTGCTTGTCTTCGATGCGCAAGTAATTTTATTCAGGCGGTTTTATACTTTCCTGCGACTCCGGCACGGCACTCCCAGTTGGCCGCACGGATGTCCCTGCTTTAAGTGATAAGAAAACATTACATGACCTGTAACTAAGAAAAAGCAAACTAAGCGACATACCTCGATTTTCACGGATCTTCCCGGCGCGTTCATTCGCGTCTGTGGTGCGCACTTCCCCGTGACTGACGATCAGCCGTGCAACGTCTCTTCCACGAAGCCGTGAACATGCCTTGCCAGCCTCGCTTAGATCGAGAAGCTCTCTGCCCTTATTTAGATTAGCTCCTCGGAAGAAACCATCTATAGCACGTAGCTCTCTGAACCCAAATGTAATAATAATTGACACGCTTTGCAGTGCCATGGCTAGCTAACAGCCGCTGTGACGACCGCTCGGCTGCACTGGTTGAAATCGGCGCAGTGAACGCAATGCAGTCGCCGGTGTTGTCTCTTTCAAGCAGCCGCCAAGTCTGCTGCCACGTTAGCCTGAGGGTGACAAGCTGTGATCGTTTAGTGAACGAAGCGGCGCGCAGTTTCGCTCAACGTGCCCATGGCCTCCGTGTCGTCTTCCCTTGCTCATGCATTCTATGCTGCCGCGTTCCCCTGAGGGTGCACGAGGTCTGGCGAAAAGAAGCATACCCTCTAACATCAAGGGTCTGTGGCAGCTGCTAACAATTTAACGTCTTTTGAAAGCGAACGGAAACGAAAACGCGTCGAGCGAAGCAGCAGAACACGGCGCAGAGGCTTGCTGCCGCTTGCGTCGTCTGCTCCCATATCCCGTCAAGTTTGCTGCCGTGGCCGCTGTGGCGCTGGAGGCCGCGCGCGACTGTAGCGGCTCCTAACGTATGCACGGTGCCTATAGCAGCTTTGCTGGATGCATTAGGCAGCGTTTTGAGAATATGACACCGATTTCCTCACTCTGCCTTTTCAGACAAGCGGTGAAAAACATAATACCGGTGTCACACAACCCCTTTCGATCACGATCGGACCTGATCCACATCGAATTTCTTGATCATGATTGGGTCTTTTACTCAAGCTGAAGAAGGCGGCCATCGCTGTTCATAAATTTAATACCCATAGGGCTCAAACGCGATGTAAAGGCGGTGTCTAGCGTTACGCCCAGAACAGTTGCTAAAGTAACGTCCAGGGTGTCGCTCACGGAGCGCACTTTACTCTCACTTCGCCAGCATACGTGGATTGTCAATCGGGGAGACAGTATCGCTAAGCCGTCCCGGACGCAACACATGCGCTCCGCCTCTTTCAGCTACGCTACTATAAGTACAAATGCGTACCCACATGCAAAAAGTTCGTCGTCTACAAGATCGACATCTTCAGAAATTGCGAGGCCCTTTAACTAAAGCAAGGGGCAATCTCGAAGCGTTCGATGGGTGTAAAAACTGGAACGGACGGAAAGTAACAGCGTGACAGGAGTATCATACACACCTCGGTTTCCTAGGTAGTACCCAGACGTAGAGGGATTTTCAAGGAGCAAGCGGACGAAAAGTCCTCAGATATCAAGTTACCCGGATGGAGTCTGTGAGAAAAGAAACGCTCGACGACTAAGGTCTAATTCATGCAAACCTGTCACGCAGGTGTCGTTGCAAACGCTGCACTGCAATGCCCACAGCAATAGAGTGCGTATGCTGTTGCAGGCAAACGATGTAACGAAACTCCTGTACTGATGTAGCGATGATAAATGCATGCCTTCACAGCGCAGCACGCGCGAGACATCCTAACGACAGTCCAGCGTAACGATACAAGCAGCACTTCAGTGCCTACTTACCAGTCGACATTTCCAAGGCGCCCAGCTTGCGGTGACGGAGGCCTGTCAAAGTCCGGGTCATCGCTTGTGCTGGCGCTACTCGAAGAATCATCGCGGTCCGGTGCGTCGACGTAGGGGTCTAAGTTTTGTTCCCTCATGCGTTCCAAAATTATCTTTTCTAATTCGCTTAGGTTTCCCAACGGCATGTCTCGTCTCTTGATACGGTCTGCTACAGCGCCAAAAGCGCTGTTTTGTTTTTTACGGGTCGACTTGGCTTGGATTGCGGCAGCAGTGCTAAAATAAACGCATAGACTGCAATCATAGGAAAACGAGTGTTCTGTAATCGTATAATAAGGCTTCATTTAACCGATGGCGCGCTAAAAATGACTGTTACATTCATTGCATTAGTGTTCAGCGAAAATAAAGAAATCCTACAGAAATGACATGTGCTTTCGGTTTTAAGTTTTACCGGCACTACAATCGTCATCGCATCCACCAACCAGTGTTGTGGGGCGTATTCACACCAATGGAAGAAGACCGAACGCAGATCGAAAAATTCTGATTTAAAATTTTCTACTCACTTTCCAGAGAAACCGCTGCAAGGTTGAACACTTCAGACGGTACGCTTTCTATCGCGGTACAAAACAGAAAAGCGATGAAGGACGGTAGACAGTCTCTTTAAACTACCCCGCATTGTTTCCTTCCGCATAAGTCGATAGCTGTTAACGTTTGCTCGAAATTTTCAGGGTCATGGCCATTGTACCTGCTCGCAACACGACGCAACAAATGACGCGTAAATGATCGACCACGTAATTACCACTTAAACATGACTGCGTAGAAGAATTAATAATAATAAACTATTTTCATTGGCCATTGGTTCTTCGCTAGTCGTCAAAAAATTTCGGTGTGCCATAAAATCGCCTCCTTGTTACGCGACATCACAAGTATGCGAAAACTCGATCGCGGCGTGAAAATGAAGTGTGCATAGTAAGGAGCGCATTAAGCTGTGCTGAAAAAGCACAACTTTTTTTCGGGACAGCCAGCCAGTGTCTCTTTCTGAACATAATTCAAGAAGGCTGCCCGCCAATCACATTGGCAGCGGCTACTATAGCAGCGGGCGAGATGGATTCATATGTGCATAATAGATACTTTCAGTTGTAGTATAACTATGGTGAGCCGTTTTTGCGCGTATACAACTCTGTGAACTCGTCGTCGCTGACAGAGAGGCAGAGAGAAATAAACATTATTATATAGGAGCAGACACAATATTTTTCAGGTGGCAGCCTTCTTAGTCCAGAAAACCGTGGACGCAGATCATTTCCCTGATGAGGTAGGTCTCGTTACGGGGCAAACTTGAAAGCTGGGCTTCTCAATGTGCTCGAGTGCACTGCCTTGTTACAAGCCGCGGCGACCGCTGCAGGCTACCATGTGATAAACAAGGTGAATCAGGCTAATCGGAGACTAAAGTGGGAATTTTTTTTAGCTCTCCTGGCTAGGCACAACTAAAATACTCGACACCTCTGCACACTCATCAACTCGCAGCAGCTCGCAGTGGTGCTATTGGTTTTTGAGGAAAGAAAATAAATTTCGTGAAAAGGGAAAGCGTTTGATCGGGCTATAAAACGTTTACTGGTTCCCGCCCGTATTTGTGTCGCCGATTACATAAATGTCAGGCCAGGCAGAACAAAATAAAATCATCACAGACTGCTGCAATGTTGTAGAGCCCCAGCTGAGCGATAGCCTCCTCTGCAATGCTGGAGCGCAAGGCGCGAAAGAGGCAGCCCGCACCGCAGAGAGCCGACAGTACTTAATAGAGCACTGCACGGGCCCGCGACGACGCCTCCTGTGACGATGCCTTCCAAGAGTTGCGCTGTCTGCTAATCTCACCGCCAATCCTGCGTCACTTCGACCCTTCCGCTCTGACACACCGACGCCAGTGGTGTTGGACTTGGCGCCGTGCTCGCGCAGCGCAAATCGGGGTTCCAAGAGTACGTCGTCGCATACGCAAGCCGTACCCTCACTAAAGCAGAGAAAAATTATTCTCTTACGAAGAAGGAATGTCGATTTGGCCATAATTTGGGCTCTTGGTAAATTTCGACCTTATCTATATGGCCGCCCCTTCGACGTAGTGACCATGCCCTTTGCTGGCTATCCACGTTGAAGGACCCCTCCGGCCGTTTAGCTGGCTGGGCTTTGCGGTTGCAAGATTTCGACAAGCGTGTCGTCTACATGTCTGGCCGCCGCCACACCGATGCCGACGCCCTATCACGCTCGCCTGTGTCAACCGAAAGCGCTGCCTGCCTATCTGCCGCGGACGAACCGCTGTCGTTCTCAGCAAGCTGCGACATGGCGTCTGAGCAACGCAAGGATGCCTGGATCAGCGCCCTTCTGCGATTCCTTTCCGACCCGTCGACTTTTTCTTCGGCTTCTCGAGCATTGCCCCGTCAAGCCTACCACCTTGAAATCCGCGATGGTCTCCTCTATCGCCGGAACTATACACGTCTGAAGGCCGCAAGTGGTTACTGGTCATACCTCGCCATCTTCGTGCAAAAATATGTTCAGCCTTCCACGCTGACCCACAGTGCGCACATGCGGGCGTCTTCAAAACATACGCCCGACTTTCCTCCAGCTTTCATTGGTGAGGCATGTACACCTATGTGCGCAAACCTATGTGCATTGTGGGCAGGACCGCACCTATGTGCGGTCCTGCCCACAATGCCAACGACGCAAAGCTCCTCCTCAGCACGCCTCTGGTCCGCTCCAGCCAATCCCGTGCCCGGCCAGGCCCTTCGACCGCATTGGCATTGACCTGTATGGGCCCCTTCCATACACGGCTTCCGGAAACCGCTCGGTAGTTGTCGCTGTCGACCGCCTGACGCGATACGCAGAAACAGCCGCTCTGCCTGCTGCCACGGCCAGCGACATATCATCTTTCCTTCTGCGGAACTTCATTCTCCGTCACGGCGTACCGTACGAACGTTCTGAGCGATAGGGGACGTGTCTTCCTTTCCGAAGTCGTGAACGCACTCCTTGCCGAATGTCGTATCGTTCATCGTACTACTACCGCCTACCATCCTCAAACTAATGGCTTGACGTAAAGATTCAGCCGTACCCTTGGCGACATGATCTCTAGGTATGTTGCCTCAGACCACTCTGACTGGGACCTAATTTTGCCCTTTGTAACGTACGCCTACAACACTGTTCCACAGGCGACTACAGGCTTTTCGCCATTTTTCCTCCCTCGACCACACTCGATACCACTCTGCCGTA
This sequence comes from Rhipicephalus sanguineus, assembly GCF_013339695.2. Taxonomy (NCBI): domain Eukaryota; kingdom Metazoa; phylum Arthropoda; class Arachnida; order Ixodida; family Ixodidae; genus Rhipicephalus; species Rhipicephalus sanguineus. The sequence goes on from NC_051177.1 coordinate 11,183,662, forward strand.
CCGACCCGATGCCTCCGAATCTACGCCCATCTCTGAAGCTGCCTGCTTTGTCGATGAATGCCGTCAGCTCGCCCGGTCGTTCACAACCGTCGACCAATGGCGACAAAAATCTCGGCGCGACGATGACCACCCGTATCCTCACTTTCTTCCGGACTCCCTTGAATATGGCCTCGAGGAGTTACGGAGTCGCCCTCTATCGGACGCGCCTCGATAGCGTGCTAGGCAGGATACCGCCGGCGCGCTCCCCATAGGTTTTGCTGTCGGCGCTCTACAAAAACACCTCGCGGAAGCCCTCCAGGGCATTTCTGTAAGTACTTTCGAAATGAACTATGTTCTTTGCTGTCAAAATAATCATTTTCGACGAACTGAAAGCACAAGATAGTCTACAGTCGCTGTCTCTTTGCAGAAAACTGAGCACCCGCTTCACGCTGTCACCGCGTTGGAGACCCCTGAACCGGCTTCTTGCGTGAAAGATAGTCACTCGCTGAGTGCAAACTATGTGAAATATCTCGTTAGAGTAGACTGCCTGTATAACCAAACGGAGCATAACAGAAAGAAGCCTCACGCCAGCGATCGCACGGGTTCGCGATGACTGACGGTGCCTCTGCATGTATGAGCGTCTGCATGTATGTTCGTACTGATGGATTCGCTTTTGCTACGAGCGCGTTTTGGCACCGCGCTGTGAAATTTAGGCCGCAAAATATCAGAATTTGTGAGTAAACAAACAACTACTATTGCGCGGACGCTATCAGAGCAGTTCAAAAACAATTTCCTTACAACTGCGGCTTCGGTGCGCATGGCAACTTTGTGATCTGCCGTCCCGACGATTCAGTGTTTTTTTTTTTCTTTTTCGGTCTAAATTCGGGTACGTTTCAATGTCATTTGACAAGTTGTCTCGCACTGCGTATTGATCGGTCTTCTCAGCGGGCAAATGCCGCTGCTTCTGTTTCTTTATTCAGCGCATTCGTTTCGTTTGGTGCTCACACAAAACGTGAGCAAATGCGACGCCTTTTCTTAATGCTCCTTAATTATCGTTCCGTTTGCATTCCAGTGAACTTGCCGCTCTCTGTCATCAACAAATTCATAGACCAAAGCTTCACCACTTCGAGATTGCTGGGGGAAGGAGAACCAGTCTACGAGACCGAGGATGTAGTAGCATGCAACGCCTAGGAAAAGAAAGAAAATACAGTAACGTTTGCCCGACTTGTTCTGCAAACGTCGGCTGTGAACTAGGACCCACATGAACTTGAAATAGCGGTGAATAAAATAGAAGGTATTGCAGCAACCAGCAGCCGCAAAACAGGATAGTAATTATTTGGCGTGTACCCCGGCAATTTTTGCAGCAGTGTCGTGTCTAACTCCAACAGGGTGGCATATTTCCCACGTAAATAAATCAGGTTTCCCACGTAAATAAATACATGGGGTTGGCCGGTGGGCCGATCATCGGTGGGCCGATCACGGAGGCAATGCAAAATTTATGTAGCTTATGAAGCAATGCATGCCTCATCAAATGGGAAGGTTGCCCGTCGGCGTCCCGCGTCGGCGGCGTCAACACGAGTGATGCAAAAAATAATCTTCACGTGATGGTGTCACCATATGACGTCATCATGACGTCACAGATGGCCAAAATACGTAGCGTCATTATGACGTCGCATAATGTGACGTCACATGGTGACGTATTCACACGTCATGGTCGCTTTGCATTGCCTCCGTGATCGGTCACGGAGGCCGTGCAAAACCGCGTTAGGTGCAGAACGCTTTTGGAGGGGGGCGCGGGAGAATCAGTACATCGGCTGACAAGAAGAAGATGGCTTTCGCCGTCTAGTCATCTTTAACGAATGCATAAGGGACCCTGTGCGTTTTTTAATTCAACGTATCCAAACAATGACTTGCGCATCTGCAGCCGATTTTGTGGACGCTGAGCACGGGGCCGACGATCAAGAGGTCGCATTGGAGTGTTCTGAGATGGCATCGCACGTGGTAAAAGGTAGCGCTTTACCATCCTGTGGCAGATAAGCATCATTTGAAGGCAGGAAGCGCGCGCGAGCCATCGTCTCAGTGCGCGCTGTCTAATACTCACCGAACATCGCAGGCCCGACGCAGTAACAAAAGTCTTCGTCGCGGAAGTGCTTGTTGCACACAAGACTCGTAGCGGATGGCTACTTGCCGGTTCTTAGCTTACAACCCATGCTTCACGCTGTTTCTTGTCCCGATCGAGGTTACCAGTGCAGGCTGACACTGGTCTCCTTTGCGTAAGCGCGTGCGGCACCGAGCGGTAGAGCCCCATGTTCGTCGCCTTCGGAGGCAGCCACTCTATTACAGTGGTTTCAATCGAGTAGAAAATGAGAGAAGACTTCCGAATGAACAGACCGCAGCGCATGTGGGACTTGAAACTCGTTTTCAAAGCACGCGGCAGTGCGCCACAAGCAGCCGACGCGGCCGCTGAGACCACGTGATCCTGCCAAGCACGTCACGCCGACGGTGGCGCCGGCGTTTCCAGTGGTGGGCCTCGAGGCCAATATCGTCCAACCAGTTCAGACATGGGCGTAGGCAGGGGGGGTGCAAAAGGGGCACTTGCCCCCCTCAAGCCACACCGGCACTTGCCCCCACCCAAGCTATGCCAGCTCTCCCTCTCCCCCCCCCCCTCCCCCAGCCGCGATGCAACACGGGTTTGCGCCCTCCCCCCCCCCCCCCCCCCCCAAGGCAAAATTCTGCCGACGCCCATGTCTACAGACCAACGCTTTTGGGGTCGTGAAACCGTTCACGTACAGCGTCTGAAGCCCTATTACGATCCGCTCGTAATATGTTCACCGTGAGTCGCCAGGATGGCTCCTTTCCGACGGGGGAGGAATTGTAGTGAAGAGGAATGTCCAGCGCTGCAGCCTCATCGCCAGCCCTGCGCGAGGCACGAGCTGGAGCTGCCTAGCCCGTGTTTTGCTGCAACGCTGCCCGCGCCCGTCCAGTTCCTGCTGCTACTGTTACGACGCAACCACCGCTTGTAGCCCAGTGTGTTCAATATATATATATATATATATATATATATATATATATATATATATATATATATATATATATATATATATATATATATATATATATATATATATATATATATATATATATATATATATATTGTGGGGTTGCACACGCAACCCATTGCCTTCAACGCGGCGGCACCACGGCTTCGCGCTACGTTTGCACACGCAGTGGCAACGCGCCCTGCAACCTGGCCGAAGTCGAGATGCCCCGTTTTCCCTCCTTGCCCTTTTCTGGAGAGACTCCTCTCCAGACCCCAAGGAACGCGCGTCGCTTTCTTAGGGGCCTCCGTGTCTTCGGTCTTGGGCGGTGCGGTTGACCACATCGGACCCAAGCCATGCGCACCACCGCCGCCATCAACCCCTGCAGCGCTCCGGCCATGGAGTGCGAACCACCGCCCCGGACCGGAGTGCAAAAGCAGCCACGCGAGGTGAGATGAGCATTTAACATTCCCTCGACGTGTGCTTGCTATTTGCAGTGATGCTACCGAGGACTTCTGATTTGGAGCAATTTTTGGAGCAGCAAAATTTCCGTTTTGGAGCACTTTGGAGCAGCAAAATTTTCATCTTGGAGCACTTTGGAGCAGATAATTTTGCATCTCGGAGCACACTGGAGCAGCGAATTTTACATCCTGGCCTGAGTGCACTACAGAAGCATATTGCAATAACATTCAAGCACCGGAATATTACTATGGGGCTCTTATGAAGGCTAGAAATATTTCGATTCATTGCAAATCTTATGGAAAAAATCATCTCAGGAGTACTCCATATTTCACTCGCTAATGAAAAATAAAGGCTCATGCAGTTGAGTGTTCTGGATTAACCTCTTCGGCGATTATTTTCGACACTAGCAAATAAACAGAATACCAGATCAATAAAATTGCACTTTATGAAATAACTCTAAATGCATCTATGTGGTTATCAGCAGACATTGTAGACAAACACCGTGATGTACAGCAGTGCCTCAATGCCAAAGAGCCAAACTATCCCTAATGCATTCCCCTAGGAAAACTCCAAGGCGAAAGCCTGATTATTTTTCTTCTCGATCGACGGGTTGATCCTCCCCCTCCTTCTCTGCATGCTTTCTGCACCTCACCTGGTTTTGCGCTAGCTCCATGATCGGCGCATCGATTACGGAAGCATTGTAAAGCGACGACGTCATGTGATGGCCTCACCACGTGACATCACGATATATGACGCCATGATGACGTCACAAGTTTTGACGATCGACGACGTGATGATGACGGCATCACATGATGATTATTTTTTGCATCAATCGATTTACGCCGCCGACGGTCAATTTTCGTGTTTGATAAAGCATCTGAGGCTTTCGCATTAATATTGCGTATTGAACGTTAACAACCTGGCCTTACATACCAAACTGTCCTCCACCATGTCACCTCTTTGCCATGCGCGAAACAGCTTCGCTTATCATCCACTTCACAGAGTGAAATGGCTCCTCAACTTTTTTCAAATGTTTATTGTGATAACAATTATATGGACACTCGCCGCGGATTTTTGCCGTCGCTATTGTCGTAATTTTCTGTATAAAGACCAAATTAATAACATCACCACGCGCATTCTAGCCGCGGGTAAAAGCTCACGAGCGCTGGCGACGAACGCGGCTGAAGCGGAGATTAAACTAGCCGGCTGTCTGTCTCCGTCGCACGGACAGCGCATGAGATAATATCTTCCCGTGTGCGGGCCTGCCGTCGATTGCTCATCAAACAGAGAGGAAACGCCCCGTAGTTAGTTCACCATTGCACAAAGAGACAGTGACGTCAAGGAAGTTTATGCTGAGTGGTGAATAAAAATGGGAAAAGGAAATCGATGGTTCTGCGTTATTGAAGTCAGTAATGAAAGACAGTAATGAAGCTTCACCGTGGTGCCAAATTAAGAAAATATCGTCGATGAAGCGTCTGTAAAAAAGCGGTTTAAGATCACGAGTGGCGAGGAAATCGTTTTCTAGCATGTCCATGAAAATGTTCGCATAGTTTGGACCTATCTTTGTGCCCATCGAGGTGCCGCTGGTTTGAACGTAATGTTCGCCGTCGAATTCAAAGTTGTTAAGCTCGAGGATTAGTGCTAAAATAATGCCTAGGGTGGTATCGTCGATGGGTTTGTCTTCTACGGAGTCGTTATAAGCATGGAGCACAGACTGAATCCCATCTGCATGGGGAATGTTCGTAAATTTTGTACATTCACTTCATCCACGTGTTGATGCCCATAAAAGCGGCTGTATACTTCTGTTTTTTGGTTTCAAGGTTTATTCAATATTCAATACAGTACAGTGCAAGTAGAAACTTGATATAATACAGAAGGAGGTCCCAAAGTAAAAACTGTCAGGGGGACCTCCTGTGAATACGTGTATAAAAAATGTAGAAACAAAGATTGGCAACTAAGGAAAAAACAGCAAGAGAATTAAACAAAATGAACGTAATGAAAATTATTCAATCTTATAGCAGTTCAAATATTTACATGTAAGTGAAGAAACAGGAGATAAATAATTGGATTAGATGACTATAACATAACACATACTTATCACTAACTAACACACTTTGTCACGTCATAACTTGTATATGCATATATGTATACATATACACACATGCATACATATACATACACATACACATAAATGCATGTATTTATATTTAAACAGATACACATACGTATACACACACATATATTTTCAGGTGTCGCATGTTGTTAGTAAGAACTGTTTTAGATGCCGCCGGAAACAATGTAATGAAGGGCTTGATTTAATGATTGATGGTAGTGAGTTCCAGGAAGAAATTGCAGAAAACAAGGCTGTCGTTTTGCCGTAGTTAGTGCTTACTTTTGGAAGCAGAAGGTTACTATTTTCAGAAAACCGTGTGTTATTAGTATTGTGGAGATGTGTTAGGGGAAGTATGTCAGTGGGAATGTCACCAATTCTGCTCCTGAATAATAAAATTCCAAGTTTGAGTTTAAAGGTGGAAATGAACGGTAGAATTTCGAGAGTGCTAAAGAGGGGTGCTGCTGATGCTGTGTAAGGACTATGTGTGATAATAGTGCTCTTTTCTGAAGGTGAATGAGGGATGTCAGGTGTGTGGTGTAGGTATTGGCCCAGGATGAAGTGCAGTAAGTAAGGTGACTGTGAATGAAAGCACAGTAAAGTGATTTTAGAATGTGTTGCTGAAAACAATGCCTTGTGCGAATGAGTACGCGGATGCCAAAAGCAGTCTTCTTGATGACAGAATTTACGTGAATGTTATATTTGAGTTGAGGGTCTAATGTAACACCTAGAAAAGTAATGAACTTTGATGGGGTAATGAGGCAGTTATCCAAGTATATTTCGGGTGATATTGTAACGTTTCTTTGGGACGAGTGAAATAACATAAAAGTAGTTTTAACAGGGTTGATTTTCAATAAGTTATTTTTGCACCATGACACAAGATTCGCGACATCAGTGTTTAATTTTGCTAGTAGATTGTTAAGATCTTTGTCACTAGAAAATATTGTGGTATCGTCAGCGTAAAGGATGCAGTCAGAAGAGTTAAGTGATGATGGTAAATCGTTAATGTAGATAAGAAACAAGAGAGGTCCCAGAATTGAGCCATGAGGAACTGCTTGGTTAGTTGTTATTGGAGAGGATAAAACACCGCCATAGTTGACAACCTGGGTCCTGTTAGCGAGGTAGCTTTGTAAAAGGGCTAAAGTAGGCCCACAAATTCCCAAGGATTCAAGTTTAGCATACAAAATAGAGTGGTTAATAGTGTCAAAAGCTTTAGTTAAGTCAATAAATACCGCCCCTGCCCGTAGCCCATTATCGATGAATTGTTTTATGCTATCTGTTAGTTTAATCAGTGCTAACTCGGTAGATAACTTAGTACGAAAACCAAACTGCTTATGTGACAAAGGTTAAATCTTGTTAGGTAGTCCATTAGGCGATTCACAATGAGCTTCTGAATTACCTTACTAAAGAACGGGAGGATTGTTATAGGTCGATAATTAGAAAAAACTTTTCGGTCTCCCTTTTTGAATACAGGTGTTACTTTTCCTTGTTTGAGCATTGTAGGAAAAATGCCTGAACGAATTGCGGTGTTAATAAGCTCTGAAAGCAACGAAGATAAGTCTTGAGCAACAAGTTTGATTTTAGATGGATAAATTGAATCGAGGCCACATTCTGTCGTCTTCAAACTTGTTATAGTACGAAGAACTTCAGCAGGTGACGTGGCTTTTAAGAAAAAAAGAGTGAGGCAAGCGAGACAACGAAGGCAGGTTAGTGACAGTCGATGCTGAGTTGTTGAAAAATGATTCATTAAATGAATTGGCGATAGCGATAGGGCAAGTTAGAACGCTGGTGCCATCCGAAAATTCTGTCTCAAGTGCATCTGGCTGATCAATATGTAAGAATTCCTTAATTACGTTCCAATTTTTCCTACTGTCATTCCCATTTTCGAGCACGTTATTTTGATAGTAGGTTCGTTTGGCTTTTTTAAGTACGACAGTAAGAGTTTGTGAATACAGTTTGAAGCGGGCCCTGAGGGACAGGTTGAACGGCTGAAGTTTTACTTTTTTGTAAAGGTTATCTTTTTTATTTATGCTGCGTAGCAGTCCCCCCAGTGATCCACGGGTTTCTAGGGGTTGAGTACCAACGGGATGTGATGGATACAGATGTACACGAGTTTATGATACCTGTTAGTTTCTCAGTCAAGGTATTGAACGCTTTGTTAACACAAGGCTCTTGCGATAGTTGCCCCCAGTCAGAGCGGGATACCAAATCAACGAATTTCGCAGAATTGAAACAAGACCTATTGACTATATTATTTTTACAATTATTCTGACGAAGGCCGTGCCACGGCCGAAACGTAAATGAGTAAAAATATGCAATTTTCGTAAGTGTGCTCCTTCATTTCTTCGAGTATATATATATATATATATATATATATATACACAGGGCCGTACCCAGGAATTTTTGTCGGGGGGTGTTTGTGTGTAGAACGGCCAACTTTGGCAACTCGTGGTCGCTGTGAAGGCAGGCAAATATTTGACTATCACCTGAAACGTTAAAGAATGAAAAAATTTCGGGGGGTGTCAGAACCCCCTCAATCCCCCCCCCCTTTGTTACGGCCCTGTATATATATACACACACATATATATATATATATATATATATATATATATATATATATATATATATATATATATATATATATATATATATGGTTTCAAAAGAATGTTCCTGGCTATTGGTTTAATTATATGAAAGAAAACTAGTCACAGTGAAAAACATGTTACTGTGACTAGTTTTCTTTCATGTATATATATATATATATATATATATATATATATATATATATATATATATATATATATATATATATATATATATATATATATATATATATATAGTTCTTTGCACTGCATAACGTTCGCGTGTGCTCGAAGGCCCGACTTAGGCCTTTTAATGAGTGGGCCCGAGTCCGGCGCGGCCCGCAGCATCAAGCCCAAGCCCAGCCCGGGCCCGCCAGAAAACGCTTCGGACGGCCCGACCCGGTCCGCGGGCCGGGCTTTCGGGTCGGCCTGGGCCTGTGCAGCGAACTATTAACGGGGAGAAACCCGATGACCGTGCTCATTTCAAAGGGAAGTGCGTTTGTGAACCGAAGCTACAACAAACAGACAGCCGCTGTACATTTCGAGATTGCACGCTGGCTTCCCGAGTCAACCATTTGTAATGTGACAGCAGCGAAGCCATGCTGGTTTAATACACCACAGTTTCAATACCGTATACCGTGAGCACTACAAGTGTTGTATGCATTCAGCTGATGACGGTACATTTCCTGTCGCGGCTCACTGTAAACAGAATTAAGCTGCATGCTTGGACTGAAGGAAAGAAGGTGACTATTAAGGGCTCATTTTTCGTTGTTAGACACAATATTAATGAGAACTAACAGACATTGTCTCTTAGTTCTCATATTAACGCTTGAACTGAGCGTTTGTATTGGCCTTGCATGCGACACGGCGTGATTGCTTAGCAGGCTGAGGTGTTGCGCTGCTAAGATCGAGGTCATGCATGGGTTCGAGTCCCGCATACGGCAGCTGCATTTCGATGGGAGCGAAATGCAAACACCGGCGTACTTAGATTTAGGTGCACGTTAAGGAACCCCAGGTGGTCGAAATTAACCCGATCGAAGTCCCCAACCACGGCATGCCTCATAATAATGTCGTGGTTTCGGCACGTAATATATTATAGCCTTGCATGTGCGTGAGCCGCGGGCGATATACAGCTGCCGCTTTGGAAACGAGCCGAAAAAAGAACCAAGGCGGCAATAAAATTTTCGGATAGCTTCGCGACATCATACGCGGTTATGATCGGGCACAAATCTCGGCATAAACATAAACATGCACGATCCCAGTGGGTATTGCATAGTATGATGCTGACCAAGCGGGCTGTCGAAACAACCAAAGCGACATTCGAATCAGCGAACACGGTTCGTGATCAGGCGTCGATATTAATTCGAAATGAAACACGGTTCTGCAAGAAACATGCATGGTCGAAGTGAGCATGAAACCTTTTTTGCTGTCATTATGCTGTCAAAGGGAGCTCTAAAAAAAATCCAAGGTGGCATTAAACTTGCGATCCGACGTTGTTATCATCCGGTGCAAACCTCGGCAAAAAGTGAAACTCCCACGAAACTGAACACTGCGCATTGCAATGCTGCCAGTGACTCAACAAGGCAGATGTAAATTTATGCTTTTCACACTGAGCTCATAATAAATTTTTAAAGCCGCACGACAAACTTAATTGGCATCCAAGCAATCGAAAGTTATCAATAGAAAACGCACGCGAAAGCGTGGTGGTTGTTTGCAGACAGCTCCGAGCAGACACGACTGCCGCAACGAAGGTGCGTTTTACCGGCAACATAATTACAGAACTCTCACAGCCACCGACGAGAAAACAAAACCTGGGCCAGGGGGCGCTGCTGCGCCTTAAAGTGTAAATGGTCGGGCTGCCTTAGAACGCGTAGTTATAAAGCGAGATTCAGTAACAAAGAAGAACAATGTACATGCTGCGGGGGAACTAAGGAAACGATGGAACATGTACTGATTGAATGTGGCGATATTCACCCAGGTATACGTGTGGGCACGAGTCTACATGAAGCCTTGGGTTTTAGGGACAACAATGGAAAGCCGAACACGTCCGCGATAGAAATAAGTAAGAGACGGTTAGAGTATTGGTGGCAGAAAAGTAGAGATAAAGAACAAAAATAAATAATGGGGGGAAAAATAAGGTCATTCTGCCTTAAGAGGCAGAGAGATAGACCGTGAATTTATATTTTTTTTGTATAATAACATAGATTTAATCAATGTAAATAAGGTATTAGGCCAACATAAAACAAGGAAGGTTTGTTTTTTTTTTGTTTTTTTTTCTCCGAGCCTGGTGGCAGACATGTCACCGCCCCGTTACAAAGGGGACGCTCATAGCATCCATCCATCCATCCATCCGTGCCTCGTTGTCCTCCTCGCCCGCCCCTCCGTAGAGAGTGGAGACATCCTTTGACGACCGTACTTTGACTGAGCTCCTGTCGCCAAAACCGGTTTTCGTAGCACTGTCCGCCATTTTCACGCCTAGCGTGCGTGTCGAGGTGTGGCTAGGGTGGCTAGTGTGGCTACAACGTGGCGGTAGTCGGCAGGAATTTGATGTGGGTGTTACTACGGCGTCCTTTGAGCGCTTTCACGAGAAATGCCTGGCTGCTTTGTGCAGTGGCGTAGCCAGGAGGGGGGGCACACAGGGCCCGTGCCCCCCCCCCCCCGAGAAAAATTTTCCATGGGATCATCATCATCATCATCATCAGCCTGTCTACGCCCACTGCAGGGCAAAGGCCTCTCCCATGTTCCGCCAATCAACCCGGTCCTGTGCTTTCTGCTGCCACGTAATACCTGCAAACTTCTTAATCTCATCTACCCACCTAATTTTCTGTCTCCCCCTCACGCGTTTGCCATCTCTTGGAATCCAGTCAGTTACCCTTAATGACCACCGGTTATCCTGCCGACGTGCTACGTGCCCGGCCCATATCCATTTCTTCTTCTTGATTTCAACTATGATGTCCTTAACCCCCGTTTGTTCCCTGACCCACTCTGCTCTCTTCCTGTCTCTTAAGGTTAGACCTATCATTTTCCTTTCCATCGCTCGCTGCGTCGTCCTCAATTTAAGTTGAACCCTCTTTGTAAGTCTCCAGGTTTCTGCTCCGTAGGTAAGTACCGGTAAGATGCAGCTGTTATATACCTTCCTCTTGAGGGATAGTGGTAGATTACCATTCATGATTTGATAATGCTTGCCGAATGAGCCCCAACCCATCCTTATTCTTCTAGTTATTTCACTCTCATGGTTCGGCTCCGCGGTTACTACCTGTCCTAAGTAGACGTACTCCTTTACAACTTCCAGTGTCTCGCCACCTATCGCAAAGTGCTGTTCTCTGCCAAGATTGTTCCACATTACTTTAGTTTTATGCATATTAATTTTCAGACCTACTCTTCTACTTTCCGTATCCAGTTCAGTAATCATGAGCTGCAATTCGTCTCCCGCGTTACTCATCAATGCAATGTCATCAGCGAATCGTAGGTTACTGAGATACTCTCCATTAACTCTTATCCCTAACTCTTCCCAATCTAGGGCCCTGAAAACCTCCTGTAAACACGCGGTGAATAACATTGGAGAGATCGTGTCTCCCTGCCGTACGCCCTTCTTTATTGGGATTCTGTCGCTTTCTTTATGGAGGACTATAGTGGCTGTGGATCCGCTGTAGATTTCTTCCATTATGTTTATATAGGCTTCGTCGATGCCTTGATTCCGCAGTGCTTGCATGACTGCTGATGTCTCCACCGAATCAAATGCCTTCTCGTAATCTATGAAGGCTATGTATAGGGGTTGGTTGTATTCCGCGCATTTCTCTATCACCTGATTGATAGTATGAATATGGTCTATTGTTGAGAATCCTGTACGAAATCCTGCCTGGTCCCTTGGTTGATTGAACTCTAATGTCGTATTAATTCTGTTAGCAATTCCATGGGATACAGAGCACAAAATGACACTCGACCCCACTTATCTGCCCAGACCCAATGTCGGACGAACAAGGTGCCCCCCCCCCCCCCCCCCCGGAAAAAATGTTTGCCTACGCCGCTGGCTGTGCGCCACTGTGCTCAGACCACTCGATCAATGGGTTAAACACGGTAGCATCCTGGCTAACTTGAGTTCCGCCGATTGCGGGGCTAAGACCTTTGCATACATCAGCGATTTCCTCTCTAAGCGCCAGGCTCTTCTTCGGATCGAGGACGAGGAATATGGCCCGTACATTATGGGAACACGGGGTACCCCTCAGGGAGCTGTGTTGTCACCGCTCTTGTTCAACATTGCTATGATGCGCCTCCCAAATGAATTGGCCCGGGTGGAAGGCATTCAACACGCAGTATATGCCGATGACATTACAATCTGGACCACCGAAGGGAGCATTGGCGAAATGCAGGAACGCCTTCAGCGGGTCGCATCCATAGTCGAGGCGTGTGCCAACAATTGTGGACTCCAGTGTGCTCCAACCAAATCAGAGCTTCTGCATGTTAGAGCGAAACCAAGAGATAAATCAGCCATACACGTCTCTCTGTCCGGGGTTCCCATCAGAGAGGTGGAGGAGCTTCGGATTCTGGGCCTGTTCATTCACCACAGACTCAGACCGGACTCCACTATTGCGAAACTTCGGAGAGTAGGCGAACAGGTAGGGCGCATGATCCACCGCGTTTCCAACAAGCGGGGCGGTCTGCGGGGCAGGGACGCGCTTCGGCTCGCCCATGCCTTCGTGACTAGCCGGATACTCCATGCCGTCCCATACCTTCGCACTAACAAGCACGAAGACGACAGAATAGATGCGATCATCCGTAAGGCGACTAAGCGAGCTCTGGATCTCCCTGTGGCCACCTCCAACGCCAAACTCAGAACGTTAGGTGTGCTCAACTCCTACCAGGAGTTGCGGGAGGCCCACCTTGTGAATCAATATACGCGGCTCATGCAGACGGCCCCTGGGCGCCGCCTGCTAAACCGATTACAGATCCAACACGTTTGCCCTGCAGAGGAGGCGGAGCGTATTCCGGAACTGTGGCGCCATATGCTCTCGGTCTCTCCGCTCCCCAGTAACATGGATAGGCACACGCACGAAAGCAGACGACAAGCGCGGGCTCGGACACTTGAAAGACAACACGGCTCCCGACCTGGTGTATTCTACGTGGACATAGCAGGGCCTTCGCCCAAGGGATTTTACACGGCCTGTGTAATTCACCAGGAAAAACACGTCAATGGGCTCTCCTTCCGAGCACAAAATTCAGAGCGAGCTGAGGAAGTAGCGATAGCGCTTGCTGCCGCGGATCCCAATTCGAAAGTCATCATCACGGACTCCCGTAAAGCATGTGCTCACTACTTGGCAGGGGAGATATCCCCCTTAGCCGGCCAAATTCTAAAACGGGCTGCCATTGATCCGACCCCAAAACGAATTATATGGGCTCCTGGCCATCAGGGCTTACGAGGTAATGAGGCCGCTGACGCGGCCGCCCGAGCGCTTACCCACCGGGCTCCTCATCCTGGCTCTTATGATTCGGAGGCCAATACGCCGCTGCTGTGGTTCAAAGAAATTCTCGCGTATTACCGCGACACTCACCGCCTTTTCCCGGTTCCTGCAAAGGGGCTGAGTAAGGCGGATGAGCGAACTCTAAGGCGCCTGCAGACAGGTACTCTACTCTGTCCTGCAATATTAAAACACTATGATCCGAACACGGATGGGCGGTGCCCACACTGTGGGGAGACCTGTGATATCTTCCACATGGTGTGGGCATGTACTAAAACTCCCCACCTGTCCCCTTCCCCTTCACGAGAGGCATGGGAGACTGCCCTCCTCAACTGCTCCTCACTGGAGTCGCAACGGGCTCTGGTGCGACGGGCGCGAGACGGGGCCTCGTCATGCGGTGTCCCGGACTAGGAACGCCGACCATGTAGCGGGGTCATGCTTTGGCCCCCAAACTCTCTTTCTTTTTTTCTTTTATAATAAATGTTTTTCATCATCATCATCGATCAATGGTTGGCGACTGTTCAACTTTCTGAGGGAGCCAAAAAAGAACTGTCTGGGTGGCTAAGATCAAGCGCGACAGTTTTATTTAAACCTCCTTGTTGGCAGCCTAAAAACACCTCATCCGTGCGCATTGTGAGTATTACGCAATTCCCTCAAAATATTTGTTCATTCTGCAATATTTTGTTGCAAGAGGGTGGTGACTGAAAGATTTTCCCTTATACATAGAGTTCAGGAGAATGTTTCTTGAGGAGAAACAGCGCGGTACGAAGTAATTTATAAGATACGCTAACTCTTAGCTGTAAGTGTAAATCATTCAAAACTAAATCTCATTGTAAAGCAAGGTCAGAGTACGGGCTAGTTGGTGTTCCATTTCACATTGTGATTACATCGCAAGGGAAGGCACAAGACAGAGACCAACGAAGACGAGCGCTGACTTCCAACTAAAAACGACACATGCGATAAATGACACCCCCCTCCGAAACACGAAGCCAATATGAGCCAGCACTCTAAAACAACAAAGCAGGTACAGCCCTGTCAAGAAGAACAAGAGCGCATGTGTGGGTGCAAGAATGCAAGTTCCTTGTCAGTTAAAGCTATCGAACAGAGCCTTCAGTGATTGCTGCAGCTTCTATGATGAGTCTCGTACTCTCGTTAAGATGCTTTGTTAGTATAGCCGTCTTTTCAAAGAACGGAATAGAGCCACATTGTGCGCAATGCAGACTAAGAAAACCCTATCTCCTCACTCCTCAGACCTGTCTACCCTACGCAGGACAGACCGCAAGACACGAGTATCTTGTACACTACCCCTTTTGAACAAATTTACTTCTTGGTCTTCGTTTGTCTCTGTCTTTTGTCTGCAAATTGTAAAGTTCTGCGCGCGTCTGTACCAGTTTTAGAAAAAGTGTTTGGAGTTCTAATTCGTACTCAGCGCACGCAAACTTGCACGTGACGTGGAAGACTACCGAAGCTGTTTCTCTTCGTAGCCAAGAGACTGGGACGGCATGCTGCGCGCTGTCTTCTCTACGCATAGTAATGTGTTACCGGGCGGACCGAAAACGTATTTTCGGTGAAATCTCCCCTGAAGGTTGTGACTGCATACCTAAACAAGGTTCTGCGGCCGAAGTTGGCAGGATGCTGTCAGCAACACGAAGAAGCTGTGGAAACTACGCGAAGCTGAGGCTGCGCGTGCACCTGTGTCAAGTAACAGGCATACAAGCAAAACATGTGCAGGAGTGAGCCTGCAGTGAACTTTGAAATCGTGTGTTGGTGTATTAGGCCCAATTGAGACATTTTGGTTTATCTATGTGATATATATTCTGTCTTTTTTTAAATGCGTTTCAGCAGTATTTGGCACTATTTTCTACGTATCGCAAGATAAGATGTACCTTACCTACCGCACGCCGATTCGCCCGTGCGTTCGGCTGCTGGCGTTCCGAATCAAGAATAAATACGTCGCGCACAACTTCCAATTACCGTACACACACAACTTGTATTACACATATCAACAAGTTGAACAGCAAGCATGGTGCGCAAGCAAGCTATGCGTCAGCGATCAGTCGACGGACGCAATGTTGAATGTTCTCGATGTTGTTCGATAACGTTCTCGAATCCAGTGAACCTGAACACCGACTGCAAAGCTAGCACAAACAGTCAAGATTCACCAAATGTCAAAGTAAATGGCATCTCGCACGATGTCACTGCGCTAATGCAACTATCTTTACAGCTCCGGACCTAGCGAACACACCCGGGCGTGACACGAACAGAGACCGATAAAGCCATCAAGAGAGTTCGCGAGCACATGGAAACATTCGCCGTACGTTTCATTAGTTACACTGCTAACCACGCAGTCGATCCATACCTGTCGATGACTCGAAATCATTCTTGGAAACATTTCGGCGCGCACACAAAAGACGAAAACGAAAGGCGAGTAGCACGATGTAGATACTTCTGCAAAAATTACTGTCATGATGTGTTTTTCTTATGTTTCCTTATGTTTTGCTTGTTTGTTTGTTTGATTGTTTTTACGCACATGCGCTCTTGAGCTACCCTGGGTTATATATTTCGTGTACTTCCTTCAATAAACTTAGTTGTGAGTTCGCACCCGTTTGTCTACTCGCCTTTCGTTTTCGTCTTTTGTGTGCGCGCCGAAATGTTTCCAAGAATGTCCTCAAACCAACTCGCCCAGCTCTCCATACTGTTACTCGAAATCACTTCTAATATCCTCTTGAAGAAACACAGTTCCCGTCCAAGAAACCGCTTAACAAATTGGTGGAGGTGCTGGGTATCGATCCCCGTACCTCTCTGTACGGGACTCGGCGACAATTCGCTATGGCGACAGTCCAGGCCAAAGCACGGGCTCCGAGAGCGAGCGGCGTTTACAAGAGGACGACCCACTAGGAGCCGCTGGAGAACGCAACCGTTGAACAGTACCAATTGCTTCGCCACATTATTTCGTTTTTTTTTATTTCGAGCGATACTGGTTACGGACACCGGCGGCGGCGGCGGCGGACAACTACGGCGCCAAAAACGGCCGGTGAAATGATCTCATAACAGCTTTCGCTGTAAAACGCCGCCATGCTGGTAAATGCTGGGCTGCGCACGGGAGTACAAAGGCCGAGGTCACAGCCTCCACAGTGCATTTTTGGGGGGTCACGCCTATTTAGCGCAGCCCAGAGAGGATTATGGCGGCGCCCAGGGAGCCGTGTGTGAAAAGGTCTTGTCTGCCACCAAGCTCGAAGAAAAAAAAAAGAAAAACCTTCCTTGTTTCATGTTGGCCTAATACCTTATCTAGATTGATTAATCTATGTTATTATACCTAAAAAATATAAATTCACGGTCCATCTCTCTGCCTCTTAAGGCAGAATGACCTTATTTTCCCCCATTACTTGTTTTTATACTTTATCTATACTTTTCTGCCACCAATACTCTAACCGTCTCTTACTTATTTCTATCGCGGACGTGTTCAGCTTTCCATTGTTGTCCATAAAACCCAAGGCTTCCTGTAGACTCGTGCCGTATACTTGGGTGAATATGTTCCATCGTTTCCTTAGTTCCCCCGCAGCATGTACATTGTTCTTCTTCGTTGCTGAATCTCGCTTTATAACTACGCGTTCTAAGGCAGCCCGACCTTGCTTCAAATAGCTTCAAACAGTAAAGCGCTTACCCTTGAATTATCATAAAACCTTTCCCTCCTTATTTCGTTTTCTCCCTTTCGGTAGTTGCTCAGAGCCGGCTTCTTTTCCATCGCTGTCGTCCAATAAGTCCTCTCCGCCTCTCTGACCTACCGCTTAATGCTCCTTGTTGCCATATCGCCCGCACTGCTAGCCGTATATTTACTGGTGAGCCTCCTAGTTCTTTTTCTCCACTGCGTGTCAACGCTTTTTCTATACAAATACCTGAAAACCTTCTCTGCCCATCTACTCTTCTCCATTTTCCTCAGCCTCTCTTAGATTCTCATTTTGCTCGGAGCTTCCCTCACTTCAAAGCCTGTCCATCCCATATCACCCTTTACAGCCTCATTTGTCGTCTTCCCATGAGCGCCCAACGCGAGGCGGCCCACCGTCCTTTGATTTACATCCATTCCTGATTGTACCTCTGACTTCATGCACACCACTGAGTTCCCAAATGTAAGCCCCGGGACCATCACACCCTTCCACAGCCCTCGAAGCACCTCGTACCTATTGTATCCCCATAAAGCTCTGTGCTTCATAATTGCAGCATTCCTCTTTTCCTTTGCTACCGATGCTTTCTCTTGCACCTCCATATATCTGTCCCCCTCATTTACCCATACTCCGAGGTACTTGTACTCGCTTACCCTCGGTATTTTTTGGCCCTGTATTTTGACCGCATGGTCTTCGTGATCATTGAATACCATCAATCTCCATTTTGTTGCACTAAATCCTAGTCGCCTCACATTCCCATATAGCGGATATTGTCACGGGGTCGTGACGTCGACGAAGACAGCAGTCGTCGTGTTCAAGCTGAAACTCTCTAATTTGGCCGAACTTGTGGCCGGGAGATGAAAACTCAAGCTACAGCAATACACGCTGTACACTGATATCGACGAACAGGGCGTCGGCCGTCGATAAAAAACTGACAAGGCAGTGGCGTACCAACTCGTTCGCGAGTGGGGGGGGGGGGGCTGACGTCGCTCACTCTGTCCTCCACACACACACACACACACAAACACACACACACACACACACACACACACACACACACACACACACACACACACACACACACACACACATATATATATATATATATATATATATATATATATATATATATATATATATATATATATATATATATATATGTATGACTTGAGGTGATATTTTTTATATTCATAGAGCTGATCAGATGACTTGTTTTCAGAACTGTTTGTTTTAAATCAAGGAAGAATCTGCACAAACAGATTGTGCAGGCTGGGCCGCCATACACCGTGACAACACAGCAGTGTTTAACCACATTTTGTAAATATTACCATGAAGTTTAAAAAGTACACCCAAATTTGACCTGATCATCTGAGCATTGCATTAGCAAACTTAACAGTCTTAGTTTGGCGTTGTAGATACGATGAGTATGAAGAACCTGCTATGACTCCAGTGCCTTATGTTCTCACTTATTATACAAAACATGTGGCTGAAAAAGCAAGGTACATAAGCCGAGTGCCAACTTTACTGTTAGAGCCCTCTAATATAAAGTCTTCCTGAAGGAGAAGACCCAGTTCAGTCGATTAATACTTAAGGAAACCACGTTGAGCTGGTTGTGTATAGTTATAAGATTATAAATGACTGCGAATTTATATCCTAGTTGTCGTTCCTTGCCCTGCTACTTTTCCCATCTCGGGTGAAGGGTGGACGAGAAAGCGGTGAAGTGGCCCTTTACTCCTCCCCTCCGGTTCCTCCAAGTAAATACCCTACGTAAACTGTGTAAGCTCAAATTTTCCTTGAAAAAATGTGCGATTGTAACGTTAAACTAGCACGCAATGTTTCCTTCCGTATAGGTCGTTAGCTATTAATGATTGGTCGAGATTTTCTGGGTCATGCTCATAGCACCTGCTCGTAAAACGACGCAATAAATGACGCGTAAGTGATCCACCGCGTAATTACCACTCACGCATGACTGCCTAAAAAATAAATAATAATGAACTTGAAAATGGGGTACCAGCGAAAACACAGAAAACACGTACACAAGAAGGCGTTACACATGGACGAACGCTGGACTTTCAACTGTGCTTTATTGGAAGTTGCGTTGCCGCACAGGACTTCTCACGCATGCGCATTGCCGTTACTTCCCACGACACGCGACACTTCAAACTTATTTTTCCGCTAAGTAGGCACGTTCTTTCGACGTCAGAGACAAGGACGTACGAGTCCCGAGTTGAGCGGGGACTTGGGAAGCAATTTGGCTGTTCATTGCCGCAGTTGCACGAAGTGCAAATCGATTAAGCCGAGGTTCGATCGCATGACCAGTTGGGGTAGTGGAAATACAAGATATGAGCGGGAAATTTTAGAAGCATTTCATATTGTAAATCATAAACATAATTGTGTCAGCGATACGTCCTTGTCTCTGACGTCGAAAGAGCGTGCCTACTTAGCGGAAAAATAAGTTTGAAGTGTTGCGTGTCGTGGGAAGTAACGGCAATGCGCATGCGTGAGAAGTCCGGTGCGGCAATGCAACTTCCAATAAAGCACAGTTGAAAGTCCAGCGTTCGTCCATCTGTAACGCCTTCTTCTTGTGTACGTGTTTCTGTGTTTTCGCTGGCACCCCGTTTTCAAGTTCATAATGCACCAACTGGCCCAACAGCTAGCGCTAATGCACATAATAATAGTGAACTATTTTCAATACGGCGTATTGTTTATCACTGGTGCTTCGCTATTCGTCAAAAATTTTCAATGTGCCATAAAATCGCTCCCCTGTTACGCGACGTCACAAGTATGCGACAACTTAAAATGAAGTGTGCGCAATAAGCAGCACATTACTGTGCCGAACAATAACTCACTTTTTTTTTTTTTCGGAATAGCCAGACAGTGTCTCTTTCTGAACGTAATTTAAGAAGGCTGCTCGCCAATCACATTGGCAGAGGCTGCTTATAGCAGCGGGCGAGATGGATTCATATGTGTAATTGTGTATAAAAGATACTTTCAGTTGTAGTATAATGTAGTGTAATGATGTTGAGCTGTTTTTGCGCGTGTACAACTCTCTGTGAACTCGCCGTAGCTGACAGAGAGGTAGAGAGAGAAAAAAAGTCACAGTTTCGCCGCAAGGCCGAAGCAATGAATGCGATAGCAAGAAACTAATGCTATATGAAGTGAGGCTCGCCAATGGATACTCTCAGTTTGAACAGCGCTCCTGTTGCAAAGGCGGCCGAAGCAGCGAATGAAACTAGCGTGCTTCAAGTGTCGAGCTGTGACACTTGATAGTTCGCGCTCATCTTCTGTTTGTTCGTTTAGCGGCGTCCCTTGAGCTCGAGTGGCTTTCGTACGCTCCGTAACATGAGCGCGGACATCACGGTGAAAGCGTGAAACATCCCTCTTCCCCTCAGCACAAGAAAACCGCGCCAGCAGACAGCGGAAGGGCAAGGTTCTACCTGCGCAACGCCGACTACTTTTAAATGCGCCTGTCGCGCTCCTAACGCCATCTCGCTGGTAATGAAGAAACGCTTATAAGCGCAGCCGTCTCTGAGTCCGTCCAGCGGTAAAGGATGTGTATATAACGCTCGCCGTTACTTACGTGGAGGATCTGCGTTTCGTGGCGTAGTGGCTAGCGCCACTCGCTGCGGAGAAAGAGGTCCCTGGTTCGATTCCGCGCTTCGGATGCATTTTTCTGAATTATTTTTCTTTGGGGCTTTTATATATATATATACACACTTATACATATACGGTGCATGACGGCGACGGGGACGGACATTTTGCAGCCGAGACTGTCCATATAATTGCTATCGCAATAATAAGCATTAAGAACAGACACAATCCTTTGCAGGCAAGCAGGCTTCTTAGTCCAGAATACTGTGGAGACTGATCATATCCCTGGTGAGGTAGATCAAGTAACGGGGCAAACTTGAAAGCTGGGCTTCTCAATGTGCTCGAGTCCACTGCCTTGTTACAAGCCGCCGCGATCGCTGCAGGCTACCATATGATGAGCAAAGGGAAGCAGGCTAATCGGTGACTAAAGTGGGAATCTATTTTAGCTGTCCTGGCTAGGCACAACTAAAATACTGGACACTTCTGCACATTCATCCACGAACAGCAGCTTGGATATGGAGCAGTGGCGATGCTATTCACTTTCAAAGAAAGAAACTGAACTTCCTGAAAAAGAGGGCGTTTGATCGGGCTCTAAAGCGTTTACTGGTTCCCGCCCATATTTGCGTCGCCGATTACTTAAATATCAAGCCTGGCAGAACAAACTAAAGTCATGACAGATTGCTGTAATGTTATAGAGCCCCTGCTGAGCGATAGCTTACTCTGCAATGCTCGAGCGCAAGGCGCGCAAGCGTGGAATAGGCAGCCCGCACCGCAGGTAGCCTACAGTACGTGGTCATGACACACGGAGGACAGTCGTCACAGCAGAATCATAGAATAAATTTTATTACATAATTGCGTTATTGGTGCGTTCAAGTAAAACTTTGCCTGACTTATTATTTTTGCAGTCCGCAGCCGACAATTAATACTGTCGAAAGTGGGGGGGCTCCGCCCCCCTTGTCCCCCCGGTAGATACGCCTATGGTGAAGCGCGTCGGTATTTATACATGTGCCGTCGAATATCCCAGCGTTATCGCTGGTTGCCGCGCAAACTCTAGAATAAGCTCGAGTGTTCGCGTGTTGCGCGCAATCTTAACAAAACGATCTACAATATACGGGAAGCTTCTCGAACAATGAGGCGCGGTTTGCGCTGGGCGTTGCTGACAGTCTTTGTGGGCGAAAACCGAATACCGCAAAAGCGATAATAAGAAACGCACGTGGCAATATGAACGACATAAATAAAACGATCAGAAATGCTCTTTGTTTTGTTGAGTACTGCGTACAAATAAATGATACGAGGACTTTCAAAGGCCTATAAGAATAAACTAATCGAGTTAGTAATGATAAAAAATACAATCGCCATTTGTGCATTTATGTGATGAGTCAACAATACAGTACCCGTTCTGTCACGCGGCTGCCTCACGGGCTCGCAGTCTGCAAGGAGAGCACCAGTGCAGATACGCAATCGCGATCACTATGTTGAATATTTTGGGGTATGCGCAGTACCACAACGCGTTTTCACATCAGCTGGTGTCCCAGTGTGCTCTTTCCGAAAGGTACTGAATGGGCGCGACGATATGGGAGGCGTCGACTAAACCTTATTGCTGGATGCGTAAGGACCACTCGGTCTGCCGTACGAGAATGATCAAAATAAGGCGCGCAAAATAAATGACGATTTGAATATGCGTACAGCTTGGCGCTTGTTTTGCCTGTGCATTTCCCTTGAATATGCAGTTTCACAGTTCAGTTCAGTGCTTATAATCTTGTCAAGGCTGATGCGGCACTGCGTGGCATAAGAATGGTGCGTACCGACTTGTGGAATGACGTGGTTTTCTTTGCCACTTGGAAACGCAATCACCGGTAGCACGCGCTCCGCCTGACCTTCGAAGTTTTCAGCGGCCCACCAGGGGGGCATCCGGCGATATGGCGCCGTGCGCGCAAATACAGAAATGTGGCCGTTCACCTGGTTCAGCGTCGGCACGCACGTAGCGCTCGCACAAACAGCATTTGCGTCCTTGACGACCTGCTCGGTCCCGCATATCTTTCTAAACCTTCAGAGCAAGCGACACATGAAGCTGCACATGCACGGCGAGCAGACAAACAGCGCGTGCAGGGCGCGTAAACGAGCTGAGACGCAGTCAAAAGGCAGGTGCTTGGAGAGCAGCCATCGGTTATTGCAACAAAGGCGGCGAAGGATGGATGGATGGATGCTATGAGCGTCCCCTTTATAACGGGGCGGTGACATGTCTGCCACCATGCTCGAAGAAAAAAAAAAAAAAAACCTTCCTTGTTTTATGTTGGCCTAATACCTTATCCACATTGATAAATCTATGTTATTATACAAAAAAAATATAAATTCACGGTATATATATAAACGCGCACGACGCAGCGCCCCTGGCTGAGCTTGGGAGGCCTATTGAAAATACATGAGGACGGACTATTTCCTCCTATTGACACACTGTTTTTTTTTTCTTTTCCTGAATTTCCCCCACTCCTCAGGTCACAATACATCTCCCTTCTACTCTCGGGAGCGCACCGACGACCAATTTGGGCTTTTATCGTCACACTCAACAAGGCAATGCTCACTTCCAAGGTCATTTAACCAACACTGCGCCATTGGATGTACCGAGTGGGACGATCGAGTGCCAAGCTTTGCTGAAAGGCCTCATTGCGCACGGTCAGGAGTCGCCTTCCGGCCAGGAGCCTTCGAGGCAGCAGTGAGGAAGGCGTACGGCGATGTTGGGAGATCAAAAGTAAAGAGGTGTCGTGTTTACTTGGCTACACATTGGTAGCGGATGCCTCTTCCAGCAAGGGTTAAAATGGCTTTCGGACGACGATTGCTAGGGAAAATATGGTTCACTTCATTTGTCCAATAAGGTAGCTCAGGTGCGGCCTACAGCAGTTTTCTGTGCAGATTACGATTATATCGTCGAGAGTACAAGTCTTCGATGAAGGACCATGTGAATAACGTCAGAAAGAAGGTCTCCAGCAGAACACATGGCAGCACCTCATGAAGGCCAGCCGCAGCGTAATCATAAAAGAAACTGCTATTGCAGTCAGTATCTGGAATTTCTCCCCGTCCAGACTACAAGAGAACTGCTAAGCAGGAATCAGGGGCGTAGCCAGAAATTTTTTTCGGGGGGGGGGGGGGTTCAACCATACTTTCTGTATGTTCGTGCGTACGTTTGTATGTGTGCGTGCC